>NW_006159756.1:2345677-2364401 GCF_000334495.1 Tupaia belangeri chinensis | reverse complement strand
CTGTCTCCCCGCCGGCCCGCCTCACCTGCTGCTGGACACAGCCGTGATCTCCGGAAAGGCCAGCTCCAGGAGCACCTGTTCCTGCTCGTCCACGAAGTAGACGCCCGTCCAGTTGACCGCCACGATGACGTCGTTCTTCGGGAGGGTGGGGCCTGGGCCGGAGACCGCGCTCAGAGGGAGCCTCCCCACTGCCAACCCGGCCCTCCCAGGCATCGCCAGAGGGAGGCAGCTGGGGGGCAGCTGACTGACCGCATTTTATAGACAGGGAAACTGAGGCTCCAAGAGTACTCCCCGCCCCACCAGGCCAAAGGCCGAGGTGCTGAGTCAGGAACCGGCTCGAGTCCCACACCTGCCACTGGACCTCGTGTAACTCCGGACAAGTCCTGCCCCGCACCAGGAGGGTGCAGGAGGGCTGGCGTCACCATGCCCTGGTTCCCCTGGCCCTGACACGTGGGGGTCAGTGAAACTCAGTGTGGCACCAGGCCCACCACAGAGCAGGTGCCCAGAAACGCAGGCCTGGGGATGGCGAGGGCCGAGGGGCGGTGCTGGTGCCGGCTGTCGTGGGGTGCTCGGGCCGCACTCTTCCACACAGCAGGGTCCTCCGTGGGGCCATTCAGTTGTCACACCCGGGTCTGCAGAGCACCTGCCTGCCCTGGGCCCTGCTGGGCTGCGGGGGGAGGGGACTCGACTCCACAGGGACCGAGTGGCCCTGGAGCCTGCAGGCAGGGGTCGTGCTGAGTGGGGAGCCCGGCTCAGGAGAGGCCTGGGAGGCCGCGGGTACCTGAGAACCTGTAGGCTTCGTAAAACCTGGAGAAGAGCAGGGGCCACTTGAAGCGGGCGTAATTGACCACATCTTCTTTGACCTTCTGGGCATCAGTTCTCCTCTGGGCATAAATCCCCTGGGGGCAGGGGCACACCATGCGCCAGCTGCCCTGGAAGTCAGAGCTCCCAGGGCGCCAGGGCTGGCCCAGATCTTCAAACTCAGTTGCATTCTGAGTCCCTGGGTGAGGGTTTCAGCATGTGAACAGGAGGGGGGTCGAGCTCAGGAGGGGCAGACCCTGAAGTGGATGGCCACGGGTCCCCTGCCAGCAGCAGTGCCCCCACCCCACCCCCTGCCCACCCGGACACCCTGCTCGGCTCGGCAGGCTCTAGCCGGGAAGGAACTAGTCACAGTTAGTATGGGCCTTGGGCTCTGGGAGTGAGCGAGGCGGAGGCGGCTGCAGCCCTTGTAGGAGAAAGCGGCCACCTTCTGTCAGAGGAGCTGCCTGCAGCACCCAGCCCACCACTGCCGAGGGGCTCTGGAGGAGCTTCCGCACTGTCAGTGGCGGGCAGCTGGTACGAGGCTAGGAGGGGGAGCCTCCTGCCCACAGACCCCCTCTTCCCTTACGAGGCCACAGGACTGGGCCGGAGCCTTCCCTGTGTCCCCAGCACCCAGCCCCCAGCAGACAGCAGAAGACCTGAGAGGCCCGATGCTCATGGAGGAGAAAGGTCTGCTAGAGGTGGGAGGTCGGCCCTGGCAGCCCTCCGGACAGATGGACGGATATCAGGTGAGCCGGGGCTCTCTCGAGGGCTCAGGCCTCGCCCCTCCTCCAAGCCCCGTTCCTCTCCCACCTTCTTGTGGGCAGCAATGGCCAGCTGGGCCCACTTCTCCAGCGTCCTCAGGGGGGTGATCTCGCGGTCGGGGATGTAGGTGGGCACGAGGTTCAGGAGGCGCTCCAGGACCATCTCGGAGCCGTAGTCCACGAAGTACTGCTGGGAGGCCAGCTCGGCCAGGTCGTCCTCCTAGGGGCAGGGGGCTGTGTCGTGACCCGGCCCAGGCCCTCCCGGCCCGGCCTCCTGCGCTCTCAGACCTAGGCCTGGGGGTCCCTGGGTCTGACTCGCCGTGGGATTCTCGTCTGTCGGTGGAGCCACGTTGCCTCCTCCTGGGCCCCTCAGCACCCACGCGGAGCTGGACTCTGCCCCGGGGCACAGAAGCAGCCGGCCTGCGAGCAGCCACTACACACCCAGCCCTGGAGACTGAGTTAGAACCGGCAGCAAGAGGAGGGAAGGGCGTGCTCGGAGAAAGGAGACCTAGGGACGGCGGGAGGCAGTGGGCAGGAGGGAGCGCGTCACCGGAGCTGCTTCTCTCACTCTGCCACGCCACCTGGGTGAGACTGAACCGGGGCCTCCACTGCAGAGGCTTCAGAGAACCAGGCAGGCACTGGCATGTACCCCTTCTCTGCCTGGGCTGGGGAGGCCTATCTGGGGCTCCCTAGGCATCAGCAGCAGGGGCAACAGGGATGGTTCTTGGCGGCTCTGAAGGCAGCAGATATTTTCCAATTAGTTTGACGTATATCAGGATCTGAGTAACTCATATGGCTGTGCTAATGCGTCCTGACTGAATAGTAGCTTACTACCACCGGCACCACTATGATCACGGCTATCAGCAACTACCACCGCCATCACCACCACCACCACCACCACCATCATCACCAATGAATACCGTCGCCACCATCATCAACAACAAATACCACCGTCACCACCACCAATGAATACCATTACAAATACCACTGTCATTACCAACACCACCATCACCAGCAAATACCATCATCTTCACCACCAACACTACCACCATCACCAACACCACCATCACTGGCACATACCACCACCACCAAATACTGTCATCACCACCACCACCACCATCACCAATGAATACCATCGCCACCATACTCAACAACAAATACCACCATCACCACCACCACTACCACCAAATACTGTCATCACCACCACCACCACCATCACCAATGAATACCACCACCACCACCATCACCAGTGAATACCATCGCCACCATCATCAACAACAAATACCACCATCATCGCCACCACCACAATCGCCAACAAATACCACTGTCATTACCAACACCACCATCACCAACAAATACCATCATCTTCACCACCAACACTACCACTACCACCATCACAAACACCACCATCACTGGCACATACCACCTTCATCACCAACATCATCACCAACAAACACCACTATCACCAACACCATCACCAACAAATACCATCATCATTATCATCACTACCATCACCAACACCACCATTACCACTACTGTCATCACCAACACCACCATCACCAACAAATACCATCATCCTCACCACCAACACTACCACCATCACCAACGCCACCATCACTGGTACATACCACCTTCATCACCAACACCATCACCAACAAATACCATCATCACCACCACTGTCATCACCAAGACCACCACCAACAACAAATACCACTGTCATCATCACCAATACCACCACCAACATATGCCACTTTCATCATTACTGCCACCACCAATGCCATCACCACCAACAAATACCATCTTTATCACAACCGTCATTATCAACACGATCTTCACGACCAAAACCATCATCACCAATACCATCTTCACGCCCAACAATATCACTGCAGCCCCCATCATCACCAACGCCATTGTCACTGAAAGACAATGTCATTTCCAACCACCATCACATCTTCATTTCCACCTGCTCCATCCACATCCCTCCATCGTAATCACTAACTTAAGCACAGCACCACCATCACGCCGTGCCTGTTCTCAGGAGATGGAGAACACGCATTTGTGATTTGCTCACTGTCTTCCCAGAGCAGAGCTGACTGGCCCCTCTCAGAGTAACACGGCATGTCCTGAGAAACGTGTTCTGCTGCAATCGCGGCAGCAGTGAGGGACCCCTTCCACTCACAAAATTCAGGATCCCTCAGAGCACCGATTCTGTGGTTTGTCCTCATCTTCGCAACCCCATGAGGTAGGAAGTGTCCGATCCAGGACAGCCCGCAGCGCGCCCCTGCAGTCAGCTCACCCCTGTAGTCAGCTCACCAGGGTCACTGGCGATGTGCCACGCACGCAGCCCTCAGCCCAGTTTGGGAGCGGCTGTGGGCTCAGCAAAAAGCACGCCCGCACTCACCTTCTCACACCGGTACTCCCCGAACTTGACCCCTCGCACCACCTGCTGGTAGATGAGGTTGGTGGCCACGCTGTCTTCCGAGGGGTTGTGCCAGGGTGTGAAGACCTCTTTGCGGAAGAAGAGCCTCCAGGGGGCATTGCGCTCCTGGGCACCCTGCTCCTTGGCGTACTGCTCGCACTGGGAGATGGCGTCCATGACGTGGTCACTGCCGCTGCCCAGGGAGGACACCTGTGGGCAGAGAGAAGGCGCTGAGAGGCTGGCCAGGCTTCGATGGAAACCCAAGCCTGGAGAGGCAGGGATGTGCCCCAGGTCCCCCAGGACACGAACCTCCTGGGGACCCCTGGGTCAGGTGTGGCTCTGAGCCAGCACAGCGCCGACCCCTCCAGCCTGGTTCGGGCAGGTACGAGGAGCTTGGCTTCCGGGCAGAGGCTCGCTGTGGAGCTGTTGGACAGAACGTCCCTGAGACGCGGAGGCTTCGCCAGGTGAGAAAAGTCTGGGCCAACTGCCTCCAAGAACATGGGTCTGTTACTGCCCTTGATGGGAAGTGCCGTGTGACGTTGCTGGACTGGCGGTGAAATCCCCCCCCCCTCGCCTCGGCCCAGCTCAGAGGGAAGGCTCCGGGCCCAGGGCGAGCCAGGGGCGAGCCCGGGGATGCTCCAGCGGCTCAGGAACGAGATGAGCTGCCGCTTGCTGGGCGGCTTCCTGGCCCCCTCCTCGGCACCTGAGTCGGCTGTGTTCCCACTGGAGAAAGCCAAGGGGCTGCCGACCCTCCAGTGTTGTGTTTTGTTTGTTCGTTTTTGTTTTTGGTTTTACAATTGCCAGAGGGTGTGTGCACTTGGCAGAGAGTGAGAGGGAGAAGAGGGGAAGCACCTCATGGTCACACGGCAGTCCCCTCTCCCCACCTCTCCTCTCAGCAGTTTGGGTACGTATGCACATGCACCTGGCATTCATCAAGTTGCCAGGGCCCAGATTCGAACTGTGGTTGACCATGTGGGATCTGGCTCCTTCGACCTCTAGGACACAGGGCCGTCCCTCCGAGGGCGTCTTTCTGTGGCACCAGGGGAGGACCTACGTGGCCTGGGCACAGGCACCAGGAGGGAGCTCAGAGCTCTCCTGCAGAATCTGCTCTTGGCATCCCAGTGGTAATCCCAATGGGCCGGGTGCTGTTGGCCCAGGACACCGGGGTCTTAAAGGTAAGGCGCCGGCAGGTGGCGTGGTGGTTAAGGTGCTGGCCTCCCACGTGGCCAGCCGCAGTGCCTTGCTTACACAATTTCCCTCTCTCTCTCTCTGTACATCTCTGGTCAAATTAAGTAATAATAATAATAATAATAATAATAATAATAATAAGGGAAATTAAGTAACAAAAATCATTCAGGGGCTGCACAGGGTCACCTGGCCAGTAGGGGGCGGCAGAGACCGGGAGTGGTACCCGGAGGTGCAGGAGGGAGGCCCTACCTTGTCAAACAGGGCGATGTAGAGAGAGAACCCAAAGCGGTCCCTGAGCGAGATCTTGTCCGCCAGCGCGTTGCAGAGCTCCTTGGCCGTGGTGGCTGAGTCTGTCAGCAGGGTCTTGGTGGTCCCGTCCATGAACGTCACGGGCAACATGATGGGCTTCTTGGACTTGGTGGCCTGGAAGTGACGGAGAGGCACACGAGGTCCCTTCACTTCGCACCAGCTTAGTTCCTTTGGACTCAGCCTTCCTGTGGGGTTGGCACTGGCCCTGAGCCCCAGGCCCCAAGCACCTCACAGGGACGTCCCCGTCCCTGTCACAGGGGGCCAGCCATACACCCTACCCTGAGGGACCTTGAGGGCCCCCGTGCTGAGGTCCCGAGGCTGGGGATCAGGCACTGCCACTGGCCAGGGCTCAACCTCACCTCACAGCCCCACCCCAAGACCCACGAGGAGGTGACAGTCGGCACCTCTTACCCAAGTCCCTTGCCATAAAGGCAGCACATGGGCTGGGCCAGGCATTCCAGAGGGCCAGGCATGGGAGGGGGAGCCATCTGGGGGACTAGGCATGAGGGGGGCAGCTATCTACAGGGGGAAACATGGGGGAATCCATCCTAGGGACCATTCCTATTCGGATGAGCCTGGGGTTCCAGAACTGAGGGTGCGCTCTGGAAGGTATCCCAAAGCAGGCAGCACTGCTGGGCACTGGAGTGTGCAGACACACATGCGTGCATGTGCACACTCACACACACACACATGCACACACATGTGCGCACTCAGACATACACGCACACACATATGCACACACACACGCACATTCACACGCACACATGCACACACACACGCACACGGGAGGGGGCGCACTTGCAGCTCCAGCCAGCTGGGTGGCTGAGTCCGTGTCCCGTTCACGAAGGTCCTTCTCAGCCGCTCCTCACAGTAGGGGGCGTAGCCGGGCGGCCCGCCGTGGATGAAGTTGCGCAGGTACTGCAGATAGGAGCCCGTGAGGCAGCACCCTAGGCCTCCCTGCTTGGCTCCCACCCATACAGGGACTCAGCTCCTCAGGCATGTTCGCCCGCACCCTGGTCCACCCCCACCTGCTGCCCTCTGCAGCACCCCACCCCTCAGCCTGGCCCAGAGACCTGTGAGCAGAGGCCGGGCCACTGTCTGGCAGACTTAGCTGCCTCATTAGCTTATGGAGCTGCTAGAGAAGATAGCTAAGCGGGCTGCCTGGTGGAGGGGTCCCAGGAAGCACAGGGTGGGGTGATCACTGGCCCTCCTACACTCCCCTTCCAGGCGGGCGCCCTCACCTTAACGAACTTGTCGGAGGGGGCGAAGCAGCCCACACACAGGGCCACGAGGATCCAGCCCCGCGCGTGGCTGCTCTTGGACGGGTTGTGGGTGAGCTGCTTGCTGATCTGGCAGTAGATCTCGTCCCTGGGGAGCAGGGGCACCTCAGGGAGCAGCCACTGTCCCCCAGACATGCTGTCCTCTCCGCTTGCCCGAGACCACCCAGGTGGAGCCCAGGGCTGGAGCCGGGCAGGGCCTGGCACCGGAGAGCGGATGGGCAGTCAGAGGGTGCAGTCTCAGCTCCACTCAGCACATAGCCATGGCCACGGGGGACCCCTGCTGCATCCCGGACCAGCAGGTGTCGGGGTCACCTCTCTGACCCAGCCCACAGTTAGACGACAGGACAAGCCTCTGGGGTCCTGGGATGGACGAGTGGAGATGGCTCCTTGCTGTGGAGTGGCTGCGCTTCGCTTCTCAGTGACAGGAGGGCGATGAAGGTGCCTCGTTCTGTCATTACAGGGCTCCTCACAGGTCACTCAGGGAAGGTGGCCCCAGGCTTGTAGAGCACCCAGCCCCAGCCCGGTACCACCTGCTGTCAGTGAACTCCCACCCCCTGCCTTCGCTGGGGCCTCCTCTGCAGACGGTGTCCGGCCAGATGGCCGCCTGCCTGCTCGGGGCCACCAGGGGGCGCTCTTCCTCCAGAGGCCAGGGCCCGGCAGGAAGGAGGCAGTTCTGACTCAGGGGGCTCCTCAGTCTTTTGAGTTCAATTAAACCTCCAGGTAAATTCCATAATTGCCGCCTGTCCCACGTGCCACAAAAGACCATCTAGGACCGGCCTGCCCAGCGCCCCAGCCACTCCTCGAAGCAGTCCCTGCAAATACCCGGACGGGAGGGCTGGCGTGGCAGCTCGGAGTGACCCTTACAGGGCTGCTGTAGAGACATCCTTCGGGGGTGTCTCTGGATGTCATCCAGAGCCGGGTGGCCCCATGACGTGTGCCCGTCTCTGGGGAACAGGGTGGAAGGAGGTCTGGCTGGGAGGCAGGAGGCCTGGGAGCACCTGACTCTGCCCACGTTACAGAAGGGGAGACTGAGGCAGAGAAGGGAAGATTAGCGTGGCCCCCCGGGAATCCACACCCAGCCTCTGCCTCGGTTCTCTGGGAGTGGCAAGTACACTGGTGAGGTCACTAGGAGGTGAATTCTGGCCCCTTAGACACCCTGCGGCGGCCACCTGCCCCCAGAGGTGGCTGGCCCCATGACGTGTGCCCGTCTCTGGGGAGAGGGGTGGGAGGAGGCCTGGCTGGGAGGCAGGAGGTCTGGGACCAGGTGAGCCCAGCTAGTCTCTTCCCTGCCCTGGGACTCAGTTTCCCCAGCAAGAGAATGGGCCCACACGCCCGTCCCCACGCTGTCCTCTGCTCCCAGCTGTGTTACCCGGCATGACCGGCTCTCCTGACTCACCTCCCCTGAGCAGGGCTCTTGGACATGGCCTAGGCTGTGTCGACACCTCCCTTATTCCCATTACCCTGGACCTCCCGCCCGCTCCCCAATACCCAGGGGCTTGGGGGAGGCATTTGCAGGATTCCCAGGCCTCTGTCTGGGCAGGGTGTGTGCCCCGAGGGTGGCAGGCAGCGATGGGGACACAGCAATGAAGCAGTCGGATCACGGCAGTCACACTGCAGCCGCCCTTGGCCGAGCGCCAGAGTGGGTGACAGCTTCTGGCAGCTCTGCCTTCCCTCAGCTGCCACCTGCGTGGCAAGGACACACGTCCCCCTGACAGCCTGACAGCCTGGCGGGGCTCGGAGAGGAAGCCCGGCCCAGGCCCAGGCCTGTCTGCCACCCTGTGGCGAGGGAACCACAGCCACAGCTCGGCCCCCTGAAGGCCTCTCAGGTCCTGCCAGGAGTGCAGCCCCTCTGCCCTGGCCACCCCCCTGCCCAGGGGCTGCCACCTGGGTGCCCCGCCTGGGACTGACCGCAGCGTGGGCCGCAGGATGCCGTTGCCGATGATGAAGTGCAGCTTCTCGAGGTTGGACGTGGGCCGGTCCTCCAGCATGCTGTTGCCCTGTGCCGTGGGCTCCCCATCCTGCAGCCTCTTGGTCACCTGGGCCAGAAGGGGACAGGTTTGCCCAGGGCAGGTAAAGTCGGGGTACCCCCCGCCAGCCAGGGCACTAGCGCCCGAGTCTGCCCACTCCCTGGAGAACAGAACCTGGGAGTGGCCAAGAGAGCTGGGATCCTGCTGCTGGACACCAGCCCACATGTCCCTGCCCCTCACTAGACACACGTGCACATGTGCACACACATCCACATGTGCACACGCATGGCCGGAGCACTGGCCAGGGCCCCCCCACTTCTGGAGGTAAGGCTCCTCTACAGCCTCCTTAATATCTGCCCAAGCCCCCAGCCCCAGGGAGGCCTGCCAGCCAGGACAGGGCCTGCTTGTCCATCTCTCCAGGGGGACCTTGTGCCCCACCCTGGCACCCAGAGGACACCCCAGGTTCTAAGGGCCCTGGCGCTGACGTGAGCAGCCTCAGACTGGCTCTTCAGAGACGAGGTCCTCCTGGTGCCACACAGCCATAGAACCAGCCCCGCACTCCCTGCCTCACCCAGAAGAGAGACCGAGAGGCCGACAGGAGGGGGCCGGGAGGGACGCGGTGCTCCAGCTCCTGCACACCCTCAGCCGCCTCTCCCCTCCTGCCAGGGTCCATCAGGCCGTTTCTTCCCTGGGCCCTCAGGTACTGCATGGGAGAAGAACCCACCCCTGAGGCCAGGTGGCTGCAGGCTGGACTTGCGCCTCAGATGGGGCAGGATAAGGAAACAAAGTGAAGCAGGAGCCCCTGGTTCTGCATGAGTGACCAGGGGAGGCTTCCTGGAGGAGGGGCCCCCAGGCGGAGGGGCTGGTATCTGTAAATGTCGGGGCATGGGACAGCCAGTCCCCAAGGCTATGAGTGCTGTGTTCTCTGCGTGACCCTGACCCCACCTCCTGGGAGATCCCGGAGCCAAGGGCTGGGCGGGAACTCAGAGGTGACTAACAGCAGCGGTGAGAGCTCTGAGAGCCGTCTTCCAGAAGCCTCTTCTGAAAGGGCCTCAAACCCTTGAACAGATGCCCTGGAGCCATGCCCTGGTGGGAAATGGCCTCCCTCCCCAGGTGCCCCTCGAATCCTCCTGGCTGTTGGCTTCTTCCTCCAGGAAGCCCTCCTGGCCTGGCCAGCCAGAACCCCAAGGACAGTGTCCACTCACGCTCTGGCTCCCTCGGTCCTCACCTCCTCTGTGAGTTTCGACTTCTTCTTCAGGGTCAAGTGCACCAGCTTATGCCTCATGCTGCTCTTCTGCCCCTGGGAGACCTGGGCCTGCTGTCAGGAAGCCATGAGCGGCCTGGGGTCATTGCACCTCCCCAGGAAGACACAGGCACGTGCCCTCCCTGCCACCTCCACCCCGCCCCCACCAGCCAGCGGAGCGCCCTCAGCCATGGCTGGCACTTTGCAGGTCGCAAGGTCACACGTATGTTCCCATAAGCTGAGCGGGGCAGGGGGCGCGGGTGCGGAGGCCGGGATGAACTGCAGGGGGAGCTTTCTGTGGAGGAGCAGGCCGGGCTGGGCCTCACCTCGCCCTCGCCCTGCAGGGCCTGCAGCTCCCTCTTGTAGGTCTTCTTGCCCAGGGTCTCGTAGATCTTGGTCATCACGGGGATCTTCTCACTGCCGTCGCTCATGGCCGTGTGGTACTTGGGCTCAGGGAGGTCCCCCATGAACCGCAGGATGGTGATCCAGACTGCCAGGGCCGCCTGGGACACAGGGCACATGTCAGGGCCTGCATGGGGCCACTGCTAAAGCCGCCGGGGCAGCTTGGCGGTTTGCAGAGAGGGCCCGCCAGAGCCCACTGTCCCGGCGCCCACGGCCACAGCCGGGCAGAGTGGCCGGCCCAGCCCAGCGGCCCAGCCGGCCGCCTCACCAGCTGGTCGCCCTCATCGTCATGGTAGAGCAGGGGCTGCTTGAGCGGCCGCCGGGTATAGGAGTGCGAGGTGGTGCCCTGGAAGTAGGTGGCCGCGAACTTGGCGAACTTGTACTCGGAGAGGTCCTCCTCGTCCTCGTCGGGCAGGGGCAGGGCTGTGTCCAGGTCCTCCTCCTCCATCTCCCGCCGTCCTCCCTCCAGGTCCTGAGGAACAGAGGGGTCTCTGCCGTGTGCGCCTGGCCCGCTGGGCAGGAGGTCCCTGGGGCAGACCCAGGCATGCTGCCGGCCTAGCTGAGCCTCTGGGCTGCTCTGTCCCAGGAGGGGGTTTGTCCAGCCACCGCCCAAGCAGAGCCTCAGCAGGGCATGGAGGACGCTATTGGCAGCGGCCCTAGGAGGGATGGTGACCAGCTCACAGCCCCATGGCAGATGGGGACATGTCAAAAATGCTCCCGTCTGTTCCCAGGGCCACAAGAGGAGGGGGCTGGCCACAGGGGCACCCTCTGGTACCTCAAAGCCGCTAGGTGCCTGGCCCTCCTGGCCTGGCAGGCCGCCAGAAGTCCCCAGGAAGCCGAACATCTTGTCCACCATGTCCGAGTGGTTGACGGGCTCGTGGCGGGCCCTCTCCATCTGCTCCAGCAGCTCCTTCTTCCGCCGGGCCTCCTCCTTCTCCGTCAGCTCCCGCTCTGCGTCCTCCCGGGCCAGCTGCGCCAGGCGCTCCTGGGAGATTGGGGTGACATGGTGCTGCCTGGTTCCCTGCCACAGCCTCAGGGAACAAGCCCTCCTCGGGAGAGCAGCCAGGGGATCAGGACCAACCTCCACCGGGTCCTCCTGCCTGACAGGGGGACCAGGCCCCAATTTCCCATCTTGAGCCATGCTTAGCTCAGCCCTCATGGCCCAGGGCAGACAGACATCCAAAATCTTGTCTAGAGGAGGCCTCTCCACAAGTCAGCACAATTATCCCACCGTTCTCTAGGGCTCGGCTAGGAGTCACCTCCTCCAGGCAGCCTGCCGACAATCTCCCCTGGCCCAAGGGGACCACACCCATAGCCGCTAGGTTGAGGTGCCAGACCAGTGCTGTCCAACAGAAATGCAATGCAAGCCATAAATGTGGCAGTCGCATATAGCAAAGGAGAGACAGGGGAATTAACCTTAATCTTGTGTTCTAGGGCCAGCCCTGTGCACAGTGGTCAAGTGCTGTGGGCTAGGGAGCCGGGAGCCACATCGCGGACTGTGGTTTCAGTCACAGCCACAGCTGCTTGCAAAACATGGCGGGCACGGAACCAGCAGGTGGCGTAATGATTACATCACTGGACTCCCACGTAGTCAACCACGGTTTGAGTCCTGGATCTGGTGGCTTCAAACACACCGGGCGCGTGTGTGTGCATGCCCAAGGTCACAAGAGTAGAATGGAGGAGAAGGGATTGTGGCATGGCCATCCCCCCGGGGTGTGATTTCTCACTTTCTGTCTCTCTCTCTGTCTCACTGTCTCTCTCACACATGTGCCCTATAGCAAAAAAAAAAAAAAAAAAAAAAAAGTCTCTCTCTAAAACAAAATTAAAAAAAAACAAAAACATGCCAGGCATATGCACCTATCCAAAATCCTGACAGGAACAAAAAATGGGGAAAGGGTTGCCGTGTGACCACACCCCATTGGGGTATGCTTTGTCTCTCTTTCTTTCTCTCTGGCAAGCACAAGTGCTCTCTGACAAAAAAATAAATTAATTAAATATTAAAAAGCAAATTTAACATGTAAACATAGGGGCCAGCAGGTGGCGCGGTGTTCAAGGGTGCTGAACGCCCATATGGCTGGCCACGGTTCAAATCCTGGACCTGGCAGATTGCTTTCTCACTTTCTCTCTTGCTCACTGTGTCACTCTCTGGTCAAATTGGAAATAAGTAAATAAATAAAATAAAATTCAATAATATTTTTTTTGGAGAGGTTTTTGCTATAAAGGCATGTGCGCTTGCCAGACAGAGAGACAGAGAGAGACAGAAAGCGAGAAATCACCCCCCGGGGGGATGGCCACGCTGCAATCCCTTCTCCTCCATTCTCATCTCGGGATCTTGGGCACGCACGCATATGTGCCCGGCGTGAGTTTTAAGCCACCGGGTCCGGGACATGAACCGTGGTTGACTGCATGGGAGTCCAGCGACATAGCCATCACGCTAACTGCTGGTCCCTTTCAATAATTATTTTTTAAAAAGAATATTTAAACTTAATATTTTATTTAACTTAGTATTTCCCAAACATGTAATAAATATTATAAAAAGTGAGATATTATATATTTATTTATTATTTAGCTTGCTCTAGAGCTTGTATGCTTGCTGGTGAGGGAGAGAGTGTGCGAGAGAGACAGAGAGGGAGGGCGGGAGGGGGAAGGAGAGAGAGAGCGAGAAATCACCCCCAGGGGGATGGCCATGCCGCAAGCCCCGCTCCCCCATTCTCCTCTCTGGGTTCTGGGCTCACCCACGCCCAGTGTGATTTTCAAATCGCTGGCCCAGGACTTAACCCACATAGTGGGTCATGGGGGACGCAGCCGCCTTAACCTTCATGTCATCCGCTGGCCCTCTCCGTGTAGGCCTGTGTGCGCCTCGCACTGGCCGCCCTGTCACGGCTCAGGTGGCTGGCAGCTCAAGGCTCCCGCCAAGGGGAGCACGGCTCCCCTTGGAGCTCTCACCTGGCTCCGGCTCGTCACTTGAGTGGGTGTTACAGTCTAACTGGACAAGGGCCAGCTTGGGCTAGCCTGGTGATCTGGTGGTAAAGGGAGCCAGATCACATATAGCTGACTGTGTGGTTCGAATCCCGGCTCCCACAGCTTGGAAACATGCTGGGCGTGTCTGCATTCTCCAAATCCCGACAGGATAAAGGAATGGAGGAGAAGGGATTGTGGGGCGACCACACCACATCGGCGAGAGCTTTCTCTCCCTCACTCCGTCTCTCTGGTGAACACATGTGCCTTCTGGCAAATTTAAAAAAGAAAGCTAGATTTAAAAAGGCCCTGCAGCCGCGTGGACAGGCTGTCTCTGGCCCCAGTGCCCCCGCCAGCCCCAGGACGGGAGCAGGAGCTGTCAGGGTGCAGGAGCGGGCAGTGCTGGACCTGGGGAGCCGGGCAGGGGCGGGGGCCAGGCGGAGGGGGCTCACCTGGTGCTTGCGCTCCGCCTCCTCCTTGGCCTTCTTGGCGCTCATCTCCTTCCGGAGCTTCTCCTCCTCCGCCAGCCGCATTTTCTCGGCCTCCAGACGCCGCAGGTACTGCGGGAAGGGGCATGGGAGGCACCCGGATGCGGATGCGCGTAACCAGTCACAGTGCTCCTGCCAGCCCCACGGGCCCACCCAGATCGCGCTCTGGGACTGGGAGCGACTGTGCCAAACAATCTGGCAGAGAGGGAAACTGAGGCAACCAAGAACTCCAGGTTGCACAACGGGTTGGAGGTGCTGTTGGTCCCAAAGACAACCCAGGCCAGCCTCGGCCTCCCAAAGGGTCATGACAGTCACTGGGAAGGGCAGGGCTGGGAAGCTCAACCCGGCCCTTGGCTAGGAGCTGGAAACACGGCGTGTCACGCACTCCTCCGAGCAGGCAAAGCCGCCTGCCCCCAGGCCTGAGCTTCCCGGCCCTGCCCTGCTACCCCCAGGGGAGAGCACAGCTCAGAGGACACACTGGGGCTGGGCCCCTCACCTCGGCCCGGAGGCGCCGGTGCAGCCTGCGGGCGATCATGCCCCGGGCGTAGGCCTGCACGGTGAGCACTGCCCAGAGGCGGTGGCGGAAGGCCTTGCGCACCAGGTAGGCACGGCAGCGCGCCTGGAACTCAATGATACGCCGGCGGGCCAGGCGGTACTGCAGGTGCAGCTTCCGGGAGCGGTGCAGGGCCTGCAGGCGCAGGAAGCCCAGCCGCATCTGCAAGGACGACTCTCGCTCAGCCGTGGCCCCAGTGCAGGCCACCCTGCCTGGGAGCGCCGTGACCTGGGCTCTCCTGTGACTGGCACCCCAGGCTCAGCTGGCTCCACTTGGGGAGCCCCAGCCCTGGGTGAAGCTCATCCCCTACTAGGCAGACCTTTCCTAGACGGTGCCTCGACCCTCCCCGAGAAGGGGTCCCTCAGGCCAAGAGCTGCGGCCACTGTGCTTCCTTCTCCCCAGCCCAGTCCAGACTGCAGCTGGCTGCCCAGAGGCCCACGTGACCAGCCACTGCTGTCCCCAGACGTCTCTAATGACCCCAGGGTGTCACAGCCCAACAAGACACCCCTGAAGAAAAGCAGCCCGTGTGCTGACTGGGTGCGGACTTCGAGCTGGGGGAGTGACAGGAGCCGACTGGGCAGAGACCAGCCAACCAGGGCCCGCCAGGCTGAGCTGCCTGGTGAAGCAAGTCCTGCCACCATGGCAACGGGGCCAGGCTCAAAGGCCACGGGGCCACAGGCAGCCCCTCCAGGTCGCTCACCAGCCCGTAGTTCTTCCTGCAGCGGTGGCCTCGCCAGTGCCTCTGGATCAGCGTGGCCGCGTCCTTGAGCTTCAGGAAGTTGGACCTGAAACAGCAGCGGTGCTGGGGAGGGTCTCAGTGAGGAGAGCCGGGGCTGGGGCGTGGGGTTTGGGGCCGGCACAGCACGGCTGAGGCCCAGTGCTATGACTTGCCAGCTGTGAGACCGGGGTGAGGCATGGCACGTCCCTGTGCCCCAGCCCCCAGCTGTAAACAGATAGCACGAGGCCTCCCTGCCTGCCCAGGCCTTCACGAGATACCTGTTGAATGGATGAGCGTGCGAATTAAAATAACTGCAGCAGTACGAGCGACTGACAGTGTGAACACTAACGTCCTCATTCTGTAGACAAGGAAACAGACATGGCGGGGTTGGACCACAGCCTGTGCGCGTTGACTGGCCCCTGCACACAGGAGCCTGCAGGGGTGTGAGCGTGTGAATGCAGGGGTGTGTGTGTGTGAACACAGGGTGCATGCGTGATTGTAGGGGGTGTGTGTGTGACTGCAGGGGTGTGAGCGTGTGAATGCAGGGGTGTGTGTGTGTGAACACAGGGTGCATGCGTGATTGTAGGGGGTGTGTGTGTGACTGCAGGGGTGTGAACGTGTGAATGCAGGGGTGTGTGTGTGAACACAGGGTGCGTGCATGATTGTAGAGGTGTGTGTGACTGTGGGGGTGTGAGTGTGTTAGTGCAGGTGTGTGTGTGTGAACACAGTGTGCGTGATTGTAGAGGTGTGAGTGTGACAGTAGGGGTGTGAGTGTGTTAGTGCAGGTGTGTGTGTGTGAACACAGTGTGCGTGATTGTAGAGGTGTGAGTGTGACAGTAGGGGTGTGAGTGTGTTAGTGCAGGTGTGTGTGTGTGAACACAGTGTGCGTGATTGTAGAGGTGTGAGTGTGACAGTAGGGGTGTGAGTGTGTTAGTGCAGGTGTGTGTGTGTGAACACAGTGTGCGTGATTGTAGAGGTGTGAGTGTGACAGTAGGGGTGTGAGTGTGTTAGTGCAGGTGTGTGTGTGTGAACACAGTGTGCGTGATTGTAGAGGTGTGAGTGTGACAGTAGGGGTGTGAGTGTGTTAGTGCAGGTGTGTGTGTGTGAACACAGTGTGCGTGATTGTAGAGGTGTGAGTGTGACAGTAGGGGTGTGAGTGTGTTAGTGCAGGTGTGTGTGTGTGAACACAGGGTGTGTGCATCATTGTAGAGGGGGGTGTGTATGACTACAGGGGTGTGAGCGTGTGACTACAGGGGTGTGAGCATGTGAATGCAGGGGTGTGTGTGTGAACACAGGGTGTGTGCATCATTGTAGAGGGGGGTGTGTATGACTACAGGGGTGTGAGCGTGTGACTACAGGGGTGTGAGCATGTGAATGCAGGGGTGTGTGTGTGAACACAGGGTGTGTGCATCATTGTAGAGGGGGGTGTGTATGACTACAGGGGTGTGAGCGTGTGACTACAGGGGTGTGAGCATGTGAATGCAGGGGTGTGTGTGTGAACACAGGGTGTGTGCGTGATTGTAGAGGTGTGTGTGTGACTGCAGAGGGGTGTACCATGTGCCCGATGTGGTGTGTCGTGATGGGTTTTTGTCAACCATGTTCGTGTTCCCCATGTTGGCACAATCACACATGTGTGCTATGCGTATGTGTGTTTCCTTTTCTTTTTTTTTGGTCAAGGTTTCTGCCGTAGGTGTGTGAACTAACTGGATAGAAACAGAGACAGTGAGCGGGAGGAGGAGGAATCACCTCTGGAGGAACGGCCACACTGCAATACCTTCAATCTTTCTCTATTCTTCTCCTGGGACTTGGGACATGGACCCACACCTGACATGATTTTCAAGCTACCGGGTCTAGGGCTTGAACCATGGCCAGTCATGTGGAAGTCCACTGCCTTAACTACCATGCCACCAGCTGGTCCCATGTGTGCGTCCCATGTGTCCCTGAAGAGCAGGGCGAGCCGCACACGTGCGCCGGTGGGCTGGTCACACGCACCTGTCCTTGAAGCCGCGGATGACCTTCTGCAGCAGGATGACCCTGTCGGTGATGGCCTTGTCCCGCTCCACCTCCAGCAGCATGTCATGGTGGTCCTGGAAGGCAGCGCTCCTGAGCCGCGTCCCCAGAACCGCCCGCTCCAGGGCCTCCAACTCACTCCCGGGGGCCCCACGCAGAGGCTGCCCATGGCTGCCAGGACAGAAGGGATTGCTTCCCAGAGGTCCGGGTGGGGCAAATGGAGCAGGCGGGGCTGACGCCACTGATGAGGTCAGTGTGTCCTGTGAACACACACAGCGGCTTCGTCCCTGCCACTGTCTCTGCCAAAGTTCCCACTAGGTCAGCCCTGACCCATCCAGGCCCCTGTTGCTCCTGCTTGGCTCTCAGACCCGCAGCCTCCAAACCAGCCTCCCAGCCTCCATCACTCCCTCTTGCTCCACGAGCAGCCAGAAGGACCCTCCCAAAGGCAAACCTGATGGGAACCCACAGTGCCACCATGATCCCTGGGTTCAGCCTGGGCTCCTCAGCTGGCCCTCCAGGCCCTCCATGGTCCAGGCCCCTTGACTGGCCCCCTCCCCTCGTCCCCGGGGCCCAGCCCTCGCTGTACTTGCACAGAGCTGGTCGTGCAGCCCATCCGTGCCAAGTGTCTCTGCGGGTACCGTGCTGTGTGCTGGGGACCACAGGGAGCTGGCCCTGCCCAGTGGGCACGGACACAGTCCTCAGTTAGGCCCAGCACCGGGAGGGCTGGCCAAGGGTTTCTGAACGGATGAGCCTCGGGCCTTTGGCCTCTTGACATGGGACTCAGAAGGATCCAGAAGGGGCAGGGCGGGGGAGGGACACCTCTCTGAGTTCTGCTCCAAGTGCCATGGACCTGCTGCCTTCCCTCCTTGGCCTCCCAGGTGGGGCACCAGGCTACCCAGAGCTAGAGCCCCATGCTCAGATCCCTGCTGCCTGCCCTGGGCAACCTGCTTCTCCTGGGGCTGGCAAAGGTGCCCACCTCACAGGGCTGTCCAAGGACCCAGAGAGATCGCAGCGCCAGCCCCGCACTGGGGCCTGGCACACTGCACACCGTCCCTAGCTCCGAGGAGAACGAGACATGCGTTTCCAATGAGGAAACGAGGCTTGGAGGCTAGAGGAGACAAGGGACTGGCTGAGGCTACAGACCAGACCCCAGACGCCCTGCAGGGCAGGCTCCTCCTTCCCTCCCCCAGCTGTCCTGGGTGCCGGGTCCCACCCCCGCCCAGGGGAAGGAAGCCTCCTGCCACCAGAAATCTCGAACAGCACAGCGGAAATGAAAATGGGGAAGCCCAGGAGCTAGGAGTCCACCCCTATCGGGCCCGCACAGCTGCTGGGGCACCAGCGCTCCCCAGGACTCCGCCTCCCACGCCCAGTTCCTGCTTCCGTCCCCCAAAGCCAGGGAGGGCCCTGTGGTGGTGCAGAGTCTGACCCCAGCCCTGGCAGAAAACCACGGTGGGGGCCGAACACGCACTCCAGATATGCACCAGATACCCCATCCCATTTCACGAGTGAGAAAACGAGGCTCTGAAACGGCAGCCCTCGCCCTGGTGTGGATGAAGCAGGAAGGCCTCACCCTGCACGGGCCCCTCCAGCCATTCACAGCCAGGCAGGGAAGGTCCCAAGGCCAGGA
>NW_006159756.1:2343456-2345397 GCF_000334495.1 Tupaia belangeri chinensis | reverse complement strand
CCAGGACTGCCTTCACCGCTGCAGCCGCATCTGTGGGACCCGGGCCCTGCCCCACCATGATGGTGCAGTCCGCGGGCCGCCTGCCACGAAGGCTCACCTTCAGGAAGATCTTGGTTTTGCCGATCTGCCAGTCGTCGTGGGTGCCCAGCACAGCCTCAGCCATGCGCTGGCACGTCCCACGGAGGTCGTCCTGGGGTGGGCACAAGGGAATGGGCAGCCTCGCCAGTGGGAAGGCCCGAGGGTCCCTCCTGAGGCAGGACACAGGCTCTTGTGCTGCCCTGCCCCCTGTCACTGTGTGACCCCAGCCAGTCCTGCCTTCTCTGACCCTGTTTCTTCCTCAGCTCAGCTGGACAACGGCCCATGAGATCAAAGCCCCTCCGCTGCTCGGCCGCTGTCACGAAAGGCCGTCTGTCCCGACGGGACGAGAGCCGCTGCCCGGAGCGGAGGCCTGCCCTGCCCCTGCCCTGCCCCTGCCCCAAAGCCCAGCCCTGTACCTGCTTGTAGGCTGGCTTCACACCGGGCAGCAGCACCCGGTACCTCTCCACGAATTCCACGAAGCTGTAGCGGATCGGGTAGCCAGCCCGGCGGATCCGGATGGTCTCCATCATCCCCGAGTACCGCAGCTGGCGCACGCACAGGTGCCGGTCGAACAGCTGCCAGCATGGGTACAGGCATCAGGTTGACACCTGCTGGGAGCCAGCCCCCCCAGAGGGGCCGAGGCCACAGGACATGCGGGCAGACCAGGACTGGAACCTGGAGCTGAGTCCAAGCGCACAGAGGAGCACCAGGTGGGGACCCTCACTGTTGGGAACCCTGTGCTTTGAGGGCACGAGGGAGACACTGGTTAATTCTCTTTAGGAGGGCTTCATGGAGGAGGCATATTTGCCCAGAACTGCTCCCAAAGGTGGAGGCTTGATTCCATGTGCGAGATGTGGAAGTCGAGTGTGCAAGGCTTGCTGGGGCTATCCTGGGCTGAGGGGGTCTCCAGCCAGTCCCATGAGCAGCCGTGTGCCCAGCCCTAGGGCCCCCACAGGGTGTGACATCCCCGCAGCTCTCTGGCTGCCGCTGCCACCGCCTCGAGGAGGTGTCTTTTCCATCAGCAGTTTTCTGTGGTGGCTGCGGGCTGGCCCTGGGCTCCTGGTGGAGCTGGGGGTGCTCTGGGGGAAGGCTGGGGAGGGTTTGGGGGAGGGAGGGCCCGACCTGATTTGCACTGAGAATGATGTCACTGAAGTGGTGGGGACAGGGACAAGGGGACAGGACAGGCGACATCAGACCAGTGAAGAGGCTCAGGCCACATGTGCTGAGTCTGGACTGGCACAAAGGAACCCACTTGCCCTGGTCTCTGGGGACCCCCAACACTGGAGGCGGAGCTTGCTGGAGCCCTCTGTGGCCCTCGGGCCCCTAAAAGGACAGGGCTTGTCCACTCTGGGGATGTTTTCCAGGCAGGGGACAGCAGGCGGGACGCGCGTGTGGATGGCCGGTTTCCGCAGCCCGTTTCCTCCACTCTGGGCCACTTCCCAGCCCTTCCTTCCCTCCCTCCCTCCCCAGACCCTGGCCAGCTTCCCCTGTCCTCCCCAAGGGCTCTGGGTAAACAACAGCCCCAGAGCTAGCTGTACAAGGAGAGGCTCAAGCCTCATAACCTCCCCAGGCCCAAAACTCCAACCCAGGGCCACAGTGGTCCCTCCCTCACAGGCTGTGGAGGTTGAAGAGGCCATGGACTTAGGATCCCTGCCAAGTGCACACAAGGCCCAGCAAATGTTATTTAGAAGAGACAACACCGAGGAATCAGGGGAGGCTTCTAGGAGGTGGTGGTGGTAGTTGAGCAGGGCAGGAGAGGCTAGGTGCAGGCAGCCTGCATGCATTATGGCAGGGCATGCCCAGGAGGTGGCGTGGTTGGCCGTGTCTCTCCAAGAGGAGTCAGGGTAAGAGGAGCGAGTGGCT
>NW_006159756.1:2338600-2342798 GCF_000334495.1 Tupaia belangeri chinensis | reverse complement strand
CTATGAGTGCCAGAGCCAGGGCAGGAACTGTAGTAAGCCCTTCACAGAGTCCCAGCTCTTTCCAGAGCACCTGCTGCTGCCAACAAAGCAGGGCCCTGGTTTAAGGAGGCTGTCAGGTGCTCCGCCATCCCCGGAGAAGACAGAGTCCCTCCCGGCCCACCCCAGCCCAAGACCACGGCCGCTCACCATGGGCTTCTTGAACTCATTGGGCTTGATGCAGCGCACGAAGAAGGGCTGGCAGGCTCCCAGTGTGCGCATCAGCAGCTCCAGCGACCGCTTGAACTGGCTGATGAGTGTGGGCGAGCGCTTCCTGGTCTCTTGTCCCTGTGGGGACGGACAGAGACTGGGTGGGAGGGGCTGCACCGCCCCCTCCAGCTCTCCTGCAGCTGGCTGCCCAAAGGGAAGCAGGAGGGAAGGTCAGCAGCAGGGTCAGGGCCTGAGGCTGGAGCTTGACCCTCAACGCCCCCTCCAGGAAGCCTCCCGGGACTTCCAGAGGCATTCTCTGGAGGCCTGGAAGAAAGGAGCCCGGCAGCAGGAACTGTGCACTAGGAGCCATTCCACCCTGGTGTGCCGGGGGACTCTGGAAAAGATGCAGCCCCCTCTGAGCCAGACGAGTGGTTGTGCTTGGTCGTCTTGGGTCACAGGGGTCATCTCTAGAGACAGGGTAAAACACAAGCTCCTGTCCTCTGCTTCCTCGCTGTGCGATCTTGGGCAGGTCACTGAACAATGCTGAGCTTGTTTCCATCTGCCCCCTGACTGCGGCGAGGGTCAGGGGCCAGACTATGTGTGGATAAGGTAGCCCTGCCTCTGGGAACCTGGGAGGGGAAGAGGTGGAGGAATCAGAGGGGTGCCGTTGTGAGCTCTTCCCACCCCTGGGATTAGCGGGGCAGCCGCAGGCTGGGGCGGGAAAGAGACCAGATAATCCTCTAAGAGGCCCACAGGCCGGCTGCCCTGGCACTGCGTGGCACCAAGTTCTCCCCACCCTGAGGGCCCTGTGCGCCCCCTCTGCGTCTCCCTGCCCTGTTAGGGTCCTGTCTTGGAACACTGTGAGTGGGGAGGCCGTGGGAGGGCTAGGTAGCAACCGGAAGTAGACACCCCACACGGACAGGGGCTGGAGGTGGAAGCGGATCTCCTTCCGAGCCACCTGCTGTCACTGCACCTGGCAGTGCTCCCTCGGGCGGAACTTCTTACTAGAGACTTCGGTTACGATCAGAATAGTTTGAATTCTTAGGCTCACAATCTCATCCGATGTCCTGTAGCATCAAAATTCAGGGGTGCAGGCCCAGCCACAGTGGCACAAGTGGTAGGCCCAGCTGTTTGAGGCTGGGGTCACGGCGTGGCCCAGGTTCGGACCCCAGGCCAAGGGCACCCACATTCCTGGCTAACCGGGAAGCTGAAGAAGAGGATGGGAACAGCAGGACCCTGTCGAAAAGACCCTCCCTCTCTCCAAAGAAAACCAGGGTGCCGTGCAGACACGTGCTGCCTGGGGGCAAGGCGTCTCACCCTCGCGACATTAGACAACACGCCGCGGAAGAGCACATGCTCACGCTCTGAACTGCGCCGTCCGTCCTCGTTGTATTGGAACCTGTCCTAGGATTTGCTCCGGGGAAGCCGGGGAGCCTTTAGGTTGAAGGGGGAGGGTCAGCCCTCTGGCCCCAGCGCTGTCCCCAGGCCTGATGCAGCAGCAGTGGCACTGGGTGGCCCCGCGTGAAGGGGGCTGTCCTGGCGGGGCTGTACCCAGTCTGCACTAGAGTCCCTACCGTGAGCACGCATGCGCACTCAAAGCATAGCACACATAGGGCACACAAACCACAAGCACACATACGCACACACAGAGCATGCACACATGCACACCACGCTGATAGCACACACAGGACATGCGCAGCACATGCATCATACACTGCATGTGCACACACACACCACACACACCCCGTGTATACACACACATACTTCATATGCATGCAGAGCATACATAGCATGCACACTCACTGCTCGCACACCCCATATGCACTCATACACCAACGTGCACTCAGGCACACAGAGCGCACCCACACGGAACACACAGCACATGCCTCACGCATCGCCTGTGCCCACCATTCACACACACACACGTGCTCAGAGCACACAGAGCACACACGCACACACAGAACACACCTTACGCCACAATGCGTAAGCTTACCACATTTTCCATGCACACACGCACACGCCATACACAGGGAATACACGTACGCACACACAAACAACATGCACACCACATGTGTGTACATAATATAAACACACAGCACACGTACACTCACCACCCCCTTCTTTGGTCTCACCACACACTGGCACTTGCTCCTGCTGGCCTCCCCAGGGCGGCCTGAGACCGCCATGGCCGGGACCTGGGGCCTGGCACAAGTACCACCACTGTGCTTACCTGCCCCGGACACCCTTTCCCTTCCGGCAGCTCGGACCAACACCTGGGATTCGCCCTCCCACACTCGCCCCACGCTCCATGCGCTCCTCCTGTGGGTGCATCCACAGGTCTCCCTGGTCCACCTCCGAGCTGTCTCCAGCGCGGTCCCTTCTTGCCGCTTCCTGTCACTATAAGCCTGGCCTTACCACCAGCACGGTGCTTGCAGGTGACTGCAGGGACTGCCATGGGTCCTTCGCCTCTGTCCCCACACCCACTATCCACACGGCAGCCACGTGAGGCCATTACACACGTAGGCACCCCCACCCTGCCAGCGGCCAAAGCCCTCAACAGCTCCTGACTCACAGCACGAAAGCAGGGGACCCTCAGTGTCCGACAGGGCCTGGTCCCAGTGACCTTGGTTGCTCCACTGCCTGACCACACCCTCTCAGCCTGCCCAGGATGCCCGGGCCTTTGCACCGGCTGTCCCCTCTCCCTGGAAAGCCCCCCCACAGAATACGCAGTGGCTGTCTCCCTCACCCACGTAGCGAGTCTCAGTAAGGCTTCCCCAATCCCAGCTCAGAATCCCAGCACCCCACCCTGCGTCCCTCCTCACACCGCTCGCCACACCACGGTCAGCATCCCACACCATACCCGCTACTTAACTACTTAGAGTATGAGGGCTTTCCTGTCTTGTTCCCAGTGTGGCAGGCCCCAGGACAAGGCCTGGCACCGCCGGGCCCTCAGTAAGTGTGTGTGGAAAGGGCCGATGCAGGAGTGCGGTGGCCCGCTCGTCCCTGGCGGCCTGGGTTTCTGGGCTGGTTATTTCCTTCCTGGTATTTGCTGTCTCATGGGATAGTCTGCAGGTGTCTGGGGATGAGGCAGCGTGGAAGTGACAAGTCCAAAGGCCAATGGTCCCACAGAGGGGTCTGAGGGAGGACGCCTGAGCCTGGCCGGAAGGGCCGGGAGCCACCTGCATGGAGCGAGCAGGGGTCCTGCAGACTCGGCCCCAGCAGGCCGGGGGCTGGCCAGGGCTGCTGGACATGAGTCAAGGGATGGAAACTGGGTTCGGGGAGTGCGGGTCCCTGGGAGGAGGCAGAGCGGGCTTCCCTTCAGATAAAAGCACCACAGCTCAGACACTGTCATCGGAGCAAATGACCAGGCGGCTCCCCAGGCCGGTGCCTCTGTCCCTTTACGAGCTTATGGCGCGATCACGTTTCCAGCAGTTACAAAGTGTTCCTTCCTCCCTGGACGTGATGTTCGCAGACAGCGCAGCGCGGGAAAAACTAATTAATAAAAGAAGTTTTTAAAGGGAGCAGGGTCTTGGAAAACCTTGTTCTCACTAATCTGTGACCTTAGACAGCCACCGGCACCTCCCTGAGACAGACCTGAGTCCCGATCTTGGTCGCATCACAAGCTGTGTTTCCTCAAGCAAGCACCTTGGCCTCTCTGGGCCCCAGTTTCTTTGCCTATAAAGTGGGGGTCACTGATTACTCCAGGGTTGCTGTAGGGACTGGACGAGGGGACTGCCGTCAGGGCTCAGCTCAGCCTGGCCCAGAAGAGGGTGTAGCACTCTCATGGACACCACAGGGCTCATGTCGCATCCCGACTTTCACCCCTAAAGCTCCCTCGGGGATGGGCCACGCCTGGAGGCCCTGCTCCTGTGCTTGGGCCTCTCCACAATTCCTCGGGAAACGTGGGGCTTCTCAGGGGAAGGAGCCTTCAAACCAGAAACACCATAGACAGGCCCTGGAACCCTCGGGGCTTTGGAAAGAGAGAAAAGAGAAGGTGGGACAGGAGAAGATG
>NW_006159756.1:2333287-2338280 GCF_000334495.1 Tupaia belangeri chinensis | reverse complement strand
GGGGTCCAGGAGGGACTGAGGAGAGGAGGGGAGAGTGGCCGAGAGCCCGGAGCTCGCCTGCCTTTGCCCCCTGTGTGGGCCTCGGGCTGGGAGCCCTGGGCGCTGCAGCTCTGAGCACCTATATCCCTCAGCCACGGGGCCACGGTGTCGACGTGGGCATGTGTACGTGTGTTCATGTGCGTGTATGAGGGGGACAGGCTGATCCACAGGTGGACAGGAGAGGCCCCGTCCACAGCAGCTCCCTGCTCCTGCTAGCCGGCGACCTACCCCACTGTGGGGGTTGGGGTGGCTTCCTGTGAGGGGAGGCACTGGATGGGCAGGGGCTGTGGCAGGAGGGAAGCCGGGGGCAGGAAAGTGAGGGAGGGTGGAAGGGCAAAGGGGTGCCTGCTAGGCTGTTGCTCAGGGAACCTGGCACCCCAGATTCGAAAGTCCCTCAGGAACCAGGACCTGAAGGAAGACAGGGACGTTGCCCAGGCTAAGGAGGTCCAGGACTGAGGACGCCGAGTCCCAGCTCCCGTCAGATCACCGTAACTCAGACCGTGTCACACCTCGGAGCTCAGCCCCCTTCTGCAAGATGTGGCAAGCACAGGGGCTGACCTGGACGGAGTCCTGAACGCTGCTGTGCTCACTACAGCTGACAGCAGTGCGAACTCGGAGACCGGCAGGGCACAGGGCAGTGCGACCTGGTTTTGAGTCCCAGACCTGCCCTGGTTCACACAGTCCCCTGGGAGAGTCTTGCCCCTCTTCGGCCCTCTTTGAGGCCTGGTTTCCTCCTTATGAAACAGAGATGCCTGCAGCACACGCAACTCACAACACCAAAGCAAAAGCCACTCCATGAAACACTCCACAAAAGCCACACTTCAAAGATAGGCAAAGCCCAGCCTTCTCCCCAAGCCTGCACACCGTGGGGCCGCAGCCCCTCCTGCTATTCCTGGTGCCAGGCCGGGGCCTTTTACCTTTGCAGAAGCTGCTGGCCGGTGGAGAGTGCCCGATGAGTAACCACAGAGAAACTACAAGGGGAACCACAGTGCAGGGTGAGGCAGGGAGGGTGGCGCGAGCTGTGGGCAGCCGACAGAGGCGAGTCTAGCCCAGAGGAAGGGAGGGAGAGAGGAGGGCCCTGGGTAGAGACCTGGGGTCCTGGCGGCTCCGAAGGGCTGACTCTGCCCTCCCTGGGAGCCTGGCACATGCCCTCCAGGAGGCCACGGAGCAGGAGGGGAATAGGAAATGAAGGGGCGAGCAACCCTGCAGGAGGAACGGCGTGGCTGCCACCCCAGGGCTGGCGGTGAGTGGGAGGGGCTCCAGCAAGCACGTGGCCCGGGCTGGTGCAGTGTGCCCACTCCTCCTGTAGCCTCGAGGCTGCGCACACTCCTTTTGCCTGCACCTGCTCCTATTCACTGTGGAGGTCCAGGGACCCCGTGCAAAACCCAGTCCTGCTCAGGTTCTGCTCCGTGACCTCATGCCACCCTCTACGGCCTGTGCCCCAGCCCCAGTCACTACAATTAGAGGGCCAGGTGGGAGGGTCTGAGAGGCCCCACCAGGTCCCACCCGGAGCCACAGCAGCTCCCGTCGGTCCCTGTCCTGTGGCCAGGCCAGCTCGGCTGAAGTGTTGGACAAGGGCGAGACCAGGCCAGACCCAACTCCTGGGGCCTTTCCCACCAGCCTTACCATGGCGACGTCGGCCTGGAAGATCTGCTTGATGAACTTGTTCCGGGAGGAGTGGACCAGCTGGATGATGTCCCCATGCAGCGTGTCCCGGTTCTTCTCCAGGAAACCTGGGTGGTGACAGAGGGGGTTGCACCCGCCAGCTCCGCAGCCCCACTGATGAGACGCTGGCCCTCTCCAAGCTCAGGTCTGAGCCGGGTCCTTAGGGTTTACCTAGACACTTGCACCCTTCCATGGGGGGCACTGAGGCCTGGAGAGGACATGCTCGTGGAGAACCCAGAGGAAGTGAGGGGCGTCTCCCAACCAGACTCCCTGCTCCAGGGCCAGAAGTCTTGGTCTCTGGGAAGGAACAGGGCCACCTTCCTGACGACCACCCAAAGCCGCCACGAGCCTCTTGAACTAAGGTATCAAAGGCCTTTGTTAAACAGGGCTCATCGTAATCCCAAAGACACAACCCTGACGTCATCGACCTGAACACAGACTCCCGAAGGGTCGAAATCCCTGAAGTCTTAAATCCCTAATATCTAAATCTCAAAAGTCATAATCCCAAAAGATTAAAATCCAGAATGGTGAAATCTTGAAAGAGGACATTCCCAAACCACAATTCCCATTAGAAGAAAGAAAACAAAAGGCTATAGACAAGACGGTAGGACAGAAGATGGGGTGCCCACAGGAACGGTGGTTTCTGGGGGTCATTTTACACACTGTGGAATAATTTTGTCCATGAAACAGTTCGTGCACACTGAGTCCTCAGGAAGGAAGGTGTCACATCTCGGCCACATCCGTGGCGACCCAGCACGGGCCACCCGCATCACGCCCGACTGGATTTCTACGTCCCCAGTAAGCAGTGGCTTTACTCCCCAGCGTGTTACCACCCTCACGGCGTGCTTGCACAGGAGAATCAGGCACACGCAGAAAAGCTCCAGTGCAGGGGGAGGGGGAGGGTCTCTCCTCCCGGGGACACTGAGTACATGGTGTACCACGCGCCCGTGTTCTGACTGTAACCTGTCACACGAGGTCAGGTGTGGAGTCTCCCACCTGTGGTATCACACTGCTGCTCACCAGGTTTGGGACTCTGGAGCATCTTTTTTTTAAAAGAGTTATTTTATTTAAATTTATTTACTTGAAAGAGACAGAGAGAAAGTGAAAAAGCAAGCTGTCAGGTCCAGACTGGAACTGCGATCGGCCATGTGGGAGTCCAGGGCCCTGAACATGCTACCTGCCAGCCCCGAATTTCGAAGCATCTTGAACTTTGCATTTTTGGATTAGGGATGCTTAGCCCGTATCTCCATACAATGGGATATTATTGAGCTATAAAAATAAAGGAAATGGGCCAGAGGGTGGCATGGTGGTTAAGGTAGCTGGATCCCATATGGCTGACTGCGCGGTTCAAGTCCCAGACCTGGCAACTTGAAAAATTCACTGGGTACATACGCGTGTGTGCCCAAATCCCAACCGAAGAATGGAGAAGGGATAGTGACGTGGCCATGCCTCTGGGGGGCACTCTCTCTCTCTCTCTCTCTCTCTGGCGAGTACATGTGCTCTCTATATAGTCAAAATTGGAAGAAAAAAAAAGGCGAGTGCTACATGTCCTGAGCTGGACGGGCCTTGGAGATACCGTGCTTAGTGAAAGAAGCCAGACGCAAAGGACAAACGGAGTGTGCTCCCACTACTCAGGCACCTAAAACTGTCACATTTATAAAGACAGAAAGCAGACTTGGAGTTATGAGAGGTTGGGGGTGGGCAAAAGGGGGAGCGGTGGTGAAGAAAAGGCCCTGGAAATAGACACTGGGGACGATGGTGTGACGTTGAGAATGCACGCGCCACCACCGAATTGCAGACTGGAAAATAGTCACAATGGCAGATTTCATATTAGATATATTTTACCCCATTTTTCAGCTGAATCCAGAGTCATACACAGACACACACACGGAGCCTTTTCC
The DNA here is from genome assembly GCF_000334495.1 of Tupaia belangeri chinensis. Lineage (NCBI taxonomy): Eukaryota > Metazoa > Chordata > Mammalia > Scandentia > Tupaiidae > Tupaia > Tupaia belangeri. Next base: position 2,334,675 of record NW_006159756.1, on the reverse strand, counting down.
CCAAGGTCCCTTCCTCTATTCCAGGCCCCTGTATGTGCTCTCCGGCGCTGGGGAAGCGGGAGGCAGAAGCCTGGGGGACGGCAGCCCGGCAGCCTGCTGTACCTTGGGTCTCATAGTAGACAACGCCCGCGAAGTGGTTGATCCCAAACTGGGTCTCGTGGTTGTTCTTGGGGGGAACGTAGTTGGCGTTGAGCTTGTGCTGGGAGTTCAGCTTGTGCAGCATGGTGGTGTCCGTGCCCTGCAGGGGGAGGCACAGCTGCCACTGCACCCGGCCCTGCCCGCCTGCTCCCACCAGGCCCTTGCACCCCTTCTTTCTCAATGGCTCCCCTCCTTTTATTTGTCGCCCACACAGGAGCTCCCTGGGCGTCATTTCCTTTGAGAATGGGTGATCTGCATGCCAGCCTGGACAGTACCTTCCAGTTTAGGACACCTACTTCCCGAGACTGATCGCTGGAGCGATCCCCCAGCCGCCGCGCCGCTGCAAGACCTAGCCCGCATTTTTAACTTCCTGCATGACCTACCCCGCCCCAGCCAGCCCCGTGTGCACGGACTGTGTTTATCAGCTGTGCCTCAGTCCAGTCCGTCCACACCTCAAGCCCCTACTCGGGGCCAGCTTGCACCCAGATCCACACTCATCTGCCCAGGACCCCAGTGTCACATGAACGCACTGGAACCAGTCCCAGAGCCCCCGAGTTGCTGGCATCATCCGTCCCGTCTTGCGGATGAAGCAGCAGAGGCCGGCGTGGGCGGAGGTGGAGGCCGGCGGAGGCCGGTGGAGGCTGGCGGAGGCCGCGGAGGCCGGCGGTGCCCACCTTGGGGAACTTGCTCTCCTCGTCGATGAGGGAGATGATGTTCATGGGCCGGCCGGCGATCATGTCCAGGGCGTCCTGGTTGTCGGTGAACTCGATGTGCAGCCAGTCGATGCTCTCCAAGTCGTACTCCTCCTGCTCCAGCTTGAACACGTGTCGCACGAAGAACTGCTGCAGGTGCTCGTTGGCGAAGTTGATGCAGAGCTGCTCGAAGCTGCGGGCGGCAGGCCGGGCAGCTGGGCTCAGGCCCTGCAGTGCTGCCGGGCCAGCGGGCAGCTCTGCCTCCACCTGAGCAGGGCCTTCCCCAGTCGCCCCTGCTGGGCGCTCTGACCTCCAAGGTGGGGCAGGACAGCCGAGCCCAACACCCTCTGCGTTCAGAGGACACTGGGGCCAGAAACGAAAGTCCAAGGATTGACTCGGAGAGTCTGAAGGCCGGCCAAGGCTGGAACCCAGGGCTCAGGGCCCTCCCCGCATGACCAGGCCCTGTGGGGTGGGCTAGAGGGCCCCAAACCCTGCAGACCACCTGGGCAGGAAGAGCCCGGAAGCTGGGGAGGGAGCCTGAAAGAGCCACCAGCAGTC
>NW_006159756.1:2321669-2324899 GCF_000334495.1 Tupaia belangeri chinensis | reverse complement strand
CAGGGCAGGCTGAGGGGAGATGACTGCTGACATGCCACGGCTGGGCCAGGACTGGGCCTGTGTGTCCAGCAGGGGTGGGGCAGGGCGGGGCGAGGTGGGGTGGGGCGGGGAAGGCTTAGAGAGATGCAAACATGACAGGAAATTAGGTGACTTGCCCAGGGTCGCATAGCCAGGGTGAGGGACAGGCTGGTGGCCCCAGCAGCCACCTGTGCCTGCTCCACCTATCAGCCCCACCCACTGCCAGCACCCCAGGAGGCAGACCTCAGCTGCCCTGAGAGAGGGGAGGGAAGAAGGGGGAGAGGAGGGGGCGGAGCACTGTTCAGGATGGCTGGAGTCACGGCTACTAACTGCCAGCTGAAGGAGTCTCGGGGGAGAGCCAAGACATTTGCCAGGTCCATGTCCCGGAGGAGGGTGCCCACAGAACAGAGCCCCATGCGGTACCTGTTCACAGCAAAGTTCTCGAACCCAAAGATGTCCAGGAGGCCAATGGACCGGCGAGAGTTCTTCACCTCCTGGGAGGGAGGCTTGTAAATGGCTGCGTTGATCTTGTCCACGATCCACACGAAGAGTCGCCCGTAGATGCCCTGAAAGGTGGCAGTGGTGGCATAAGCCTCAGGTCCAGGCCAGGCCCCGTGTGGCCTACTGCAGCCCCATCCATGGGACCACATGCTCGAAACACCCAAGCCTTTACTTAAGCTGTTCCCTCCACTGGAGCGTCCACACCCTCTCCTGCCTGAACCCGCATCGCTTCCCCGCCCCCTCCCCCCAGTGCTGCTCAGACATCGGACGAGAGCCCCCAGCCCCGGCCCCAGCCCAGCAAGTGGGAAGGAGCCAGGGGTCCCATCTTCACACCCATCTCCTCCGTGAGCTTGGAGGGGCTCAAGGGTCCCGCAGCCCTGCTCAGGGCCTGGGCGGGGTTGGGAGGTGGTCCAATACCTGGCAAATGCACGACTGAGAACCTGGGGGGGAACTGGAGGCCTCTCACCACCCAGCCCTGCGCCTTCTGCAGAGACAAGGAGGGTGTGCCCAGGGCAGAGTGGTGGGCAAAGGAGCCCCTGGGAGCACAGCACCGGCCCTGGAGGGCTCTGAGGGAAGCAGCTTCTTGTCTCGGTCCCAGGAGAGGGCAGGGTCAAGGGCAGATGTCCACCCCACTCCAGACTGTCCCCCACTCCCGACCCCCCGGGTATAGAGAGCGGGCACCACCCAGGGCCCACCTTTACGAAGGCATCCCGCACATCCAGCGCCTGCTCCCTGCTGAGCGGGGTAGACACGGTCTCCCCACGGGTGATGAGGGTGCGGCTAGTCAGGCAGCTCATCAGGTCTGGGGGGCTCACCTAGTACAGTAGGCACCCCAGTGTTTACCCAGCTATTGCCGCCTGCCCCTCCCTCCCTCTTCCCAACCTGGGCCTGGCTCAGGCTCTCTCTCCACTAGGAAGGCCCCGCACTGCCCCCAACGACCCCCATGCTGCCTGGAAGGCATCCCTCCCCTGAGCCCCTGCACTCCTGCCAGGTCCAGCCCTGACTGGTGTATTCATCGCGGTTTCCCACCCAGGAAGTATTTGCTACAGACGGACACTCGGACACTCTGCGTCTACTCCTCACCAGTGCCCTTGCCCAGCGGTGGGCACTGAAGCCCCAAGGGCAGCAATGACACGCCAGGGTCCCACAGCCCAGGCCCTCATGCCCACCGTCCCAGGGCAGCCGGCTGAGTTGAGGCCAGGAGGCTCCAGGGCCCATGCCCAGCACAGCCCCTGCCACAGCTGGCTCTCCATCTCGAGCAGGAGTCCTCGGCCCAGAACCTGGTCCCACAGCCCAGTCACTGAGCCCAAGTCCACAGTGTCTCAGCAGGGACAGAGGCGAGGCGGGAGGGGCAGCCACTGACCCCTCCAGTAGAGATGCGGCTGTGGCCAGCGACGGGGAGAAGAGGACCTCACAGGCATCCAAGTTTTCAAACGTGCGGGCTGTGGGCAGCAGGGGACAGCGGGGGCCAGGGTTGTGGCGTGAGGCCAAGGGACCAGCTCTAGGAGGCTGGGGCGGTTGCCTGGATCCCAGGAGCCCTCCCGTCCCCAGAGGGCACCAGCACCGCAATTAGGTGCTTCTCTGGTTCAGTAACCGTCTCATCCAGGTTCTCACCAAGAGCCCATGGGCCCTGCAAGGGAGGGACCTTGCATTCCCAGCTCCTGGCACTATGCCTGGCATCGAGTAGCACACACTGGTGGCTGCATCTGCCCCTCAGCTCCAGCCTGGATGCGAGCTCTCAGCAGCAGCCCTGGTTCCTATGATGGAACCTATGAGGCGGCCCTGCTTGCCCCAGCCCCGAGACCTCTGCACTGCCCTCCCTTCCGCTGCCTGGTGCAACCTCCTCTGCATCTCGGTCTTGAGGCCGACTAGACTGTCTCATGGTGCTGGAATCACCCATGACCAAGCGACTTTTCCAGATTCCCACTGTGCCCAGGGGCCCCGCTGAGCACCAGAGGTAAGAGCAGAGAGGGACGTGGCACCCGCTTCAGGGACTACCTCCCAGCCTGGCACACAGGTGCCCAAGGGATGCTGGGAGACTGACATCTCTCTCTTTCCAAAAGTGGCTATCGGTCACTCACATCTTAGCATGAATAGTTGGAAAACTTGCCCTTCATCTGAGACATTTTAAATCTTCTTAAAGGAGAAAACAAGTTTGGAGGGGCCTCGAAGGGCACCTGGTCAACTTGCACGTATCTGTAGGTCTCTGTGACAGAACCCTGGCGCAGTGACGCCGCTCTTGAGGCAGACTTCAAGCTTGCAGACTTCAGATCTACCGGCAGGTGAGCTCCACCCACTCTCACCCACGGGGCCACATGCTAGGCTGCAAACTGCACCGCCAGTGCCCAGGAGGGCTCGGTGTCCGGCCCTTGGTGCGCAGGGCACTGGGCGGCACAGCGGGGCAGGCGGGGCATGCAGAGCGGGCTCACCCTCGTACTGCAGGTTGCCCATGTGCAGGATGGCGGCCAGAAGCTTGGAGATCTCCCAGTTCTCGGTGTCGGTGAACATCAGCACCTTCATGGCGGAGCGGATGTTGGCGTACTCCTGGCTGTCCTCCCGGCCCTCGCAGGTTATGCAGTTGCCCTGATGGCAGGTGGGAGAGTGGCAGCAGGAGGGCAGGGAGGCCCTGGCACCCGGCAGAGGCAGGGCCTGGACCATAGGCCCCTTCCATCAGGCCAGGCCGGGCCAAGTCTGCAGCTCCGAAAACAGCC
>NW_006159756.1:2317006-2320801 GCF_000334495.1 Tupaia belangeri chinensis | reverse complement strand
ATTCCCAGCTCCTGGCACTATGCCTGCCATCGAGTAGCACACACTGGTGGCTGCATCTGCCCCTCAGCTCCAGCCTGGATGCGAGCTCTCAGCAGCAGCCCTGGTTCCTATGATGGAACCTATGAGGCGGCCCTGCTTGCCCCAGCCCCGAGACCTCTGCACTGCCCTCCCTTCCGCTGCCTGGTGCAACCTCCTCTGCATCTCGGTCTTGAGGCCGACTAGACTGTCTCATGGTGCTGGAATCACCCATGACCAAGCGACTTTTCCAGATTCCCACTGTGCCCAGGGGCCCCGCTGAGCACCAGAGGTAAGAGCAGAGAGGGACGTGGCACCCGCTTCAGGGACTACCTCCCAGCCTGGCACACAGGTGCCCAAGGGATGCTGGGAGACTGACATCTCTCTCTTTCCAAAAGTGGCTATCGGTCACTCACATCTTAGCATGAATAGTTGGAAAACTTGCCCTTCATCTGAGACATTTTAAATCTTCTTAAAGGAGAAAACAAGTTTGGAGGGGCCTCGAAGGGCACCTGGTCAACTTGCACGTATCTGTAGGTCTCTGTGACAGAACCCTGGCGCAGTGACGCCGCTCTTGAGGCAGACTTCAAGCTTGCAGACTTCAGATCTACCGGCAGGTGAGCTCCACCCACTCTCACCCACGGGGCCACATGCTAGGCTGCAAACTGCACCGCCAGTGCCCAGGAGGGCTCGGTGTCCGGCCCTTGGTGCGCAGGGCACTGGGCGGCACAGCGGGGCAGGCGGGGCATGCAGAGCGGGCTCACCCTCGTACTGCAGGTTGCCCATGTGCAGGATGGCGGCCAGAAGCTTGGAGATCTCCCAGTTCTCGGTGTCGGTGAACATCAGCACCTTCATGGCGGAGCGGATGTTGGCGTACTCCTGGCTGTCCTCCCGGCCCTCGCAGGTTATGCAGTTGCCCTGATGGCAGGTGGGAGAGTGGCAGCAGGAGGGCAGGGAGGCCCTGGCACCCGGCAGAGGCAGGGCCTGGACCATAGGCCCCTTCCATCAGGCCAGGCCGGGCCAAGTCTGCAGCTCCGAATACAGCCTTGCATGTGAGCCCCAGACTTGCCCAGAAGGCCTAGAGAGCTCCTGCCTGGACTCATTTCCTACATCTACTTATTCCCGCGAGGATGAACTGGGTCGGAACCTGACGCCAGGCGTGGTCTCCTGCCTGCTGGTCACAGCACCGAAGCCTCCTCATGCCCCCCTTAAGGCCCTAAGTACCCCTCTCAGGGCTGGGCCTCTCGGCAGGTAGGGCCCTGTGTGGACAGTGCAGGGGTCACTGCAGGCAGGTGGGGACTGGCACAGGACACTGCCGGGGGGCTGCCCCATTCTGGTGTGCCCAGGAGCCTGTGCGTGTCCGAGTGTGCCTGCGGCAGCAGGAAATGTTCAAGGAGGCCGGTCACACTCACAGCAGACCCCTCAGTGGCACGGTCCATGCCTGTGGCCAAGCCATGTGGCCTGGCCCGCCCAGGCAACCAGACACAGGCCCCCAGGCTGTGGAAGGAGTGCCCCCCAAGGCAGCTTGTGTGTGCGGCTCTGAGACGCCCGGCCTACGCTGGGTGACTGCAATGGCCCCATGCCCACCACTCTGGTGCCCGGATAGCCACAGAGACTGGCACCACTGAAACAGCCCTGGTGACTGGATCCCAACAACCCCAGGAGCCTGGCAGAGGTCTCAGGCTCCATGTCCCCATAGACTCAATTGACACAATGGCTGTGTGTGGGCAGGCCCATTTGTGGGGGCCTGTGGGTGTTCTTGTGTCGATTGTGTGTGTGTGTGGTGAGAATTCACCCGGATGTGTGTGCAAACAGGTGGGTGCCCTGTGGGACAGGCCTGGTGGTGAAAAAGCCCAGGGTGGCCTGAGGCAGATCAGGGACAGGGAGAGCCCTCGTGGAAAGTCCCACCTCCCAGAGCTGAGCCAGGCTAAGTGGGCGTGGCCTGGCTCTGCCTGGCCTGGCTCTGCCTGGCCTGGGCCTGGCTGGGTGGGTGCCCTCCCCCAGGCCCCGCCCCAGGCCCTGCCCAGGCTCACCATCCTGGTGGTGAAAAAGCCCAGGGTGGCCTGAGGCAGATCAGGGACAGGGAGAGCCCTCGTGGAAAGTCCCACCTCCCAGAGCTGAGCCAGGCTAAGTGGGCGTGGCCTGGCTCTGCCTCGCCTGGCTCTGCCTGGCCTGGGCCTGGCTGGGTGGGTGCCCTCCCCCAGGCCCCGCCCCAGGCCCTGCCCAGGCCCACCATGGCCAGATAGTTGTAGTCGGAGGCCTGGCCCAGGCCCAGCTTCTTCTTCTGGTCCTCACCCATGCCCGCCAGCATGCAGTAGAACACGTGGTAGTTCCTTTCATCCGGGGCCTGGAAACGTGGGCACGTGGGGTCAGGATGCAGGAGGGGGCAAGGAGGGGGTGGGCTGGGAGGGCAAGAGGGAACAGGAGGCTGACACTAACAGTCTACTCTTTTCAGCAATGGCTTTCCCAGTGGGTCCAGGCACAGAGGCCGGCCGCGGAGCTAGTGAGGGGCTAGTGAGAGGCTAGTGAGGGGGCGGCGGTGCAGGGGGTGAGGACCAACTAGGGCTCTAAAGACAGTGATAACTGAACACCACCCAGGCAGGGCCACCCAGGTGCAGGTGCAGGGCTGCCCCAGGGAAGGTCCATCTACTCCTGCATCCTTCGGGCTCTGGCCTACCTGGCGGCACACTCGAGACTTCTCCAGCAGGTACTGCTCTATCCTGGCACCCTCGATGGCACCTCGCTTGTTGAAGTGGATGTCGATGTACTTCCCAAAGCGGCTAGAGTTGTCATTACGGATAGTCTTGGCGTTCCCAAATGCTGCAGGGAGGGGAGCTGTCATGATGCCACCAGCCCCGCCTCCCCAGCCCGGCCCTGCCCAGCACCACCCCCCAAAGGCTCCATCCTCATCCCCCCAGAACCCCACCCAGCCTCACCCAGCTCCGCCCAGGCCGGCCCAGCTCCGCCCAGGCCCGCCTGCAGAGTCCGGCCCTATCCCCCCAGAGCCTTGGCCTACCTTCCAGGATGGGCGTGGCCTCCAGCACCTGCTGCTCGATCCAGGAGTGCTGGCCACTGATGGCCGCCAGGAACTGCAAGATCAGCTTCGTGCTCTCCGTCTTCCCTGCCCCGGACTCCCCACTGCACGGGCAGGGATGCAGGCCCATCAGCCTTCCCCAGACTCATCCAGGCTGCCCTCAGCTCCCCTATCTGCAATGTAGGCTAACAATCCACACCTTCCAGGGCTGGGGAAGGGCCGAAGGAGCTCGGTGCTCTGCCACACCCGGAGCATACCCTCCGTCCTCTCAGTTCAGACCCCCCAAATGGCTACCCATACTGGGCAGAGAACAAGGTACATATTAGATGCTCAGTTAAAGCCCCGCCCCTTTACCCTCTCTCCAAGAGAGAGCGAGAGCCTGAGATTTCCGCAGACGTAACTTAGAAGAGCCAGCAGTAAAGGAGGTTGGTCTCAAAAGCTACAAGGAGCTTCGGCAGCAGTGACAGAGTATAAGTGCATCAGGCCTGGGGTCCCTAAGGTGCTCTGGGGCGAGCCCGGCAATGCAGGCAAGTCCGAGCGGTGTCCGCAGGGCCCATGCCGCGCCCACCTGATGATGCAGCACTGGTCTCGGCTGTTGCGCTTCATGTTGAAGTAGCAGTTGTCGGCGATGGCGAAGATGTGGGGGGGCATCTCCCCGATCTTCTTGTTGGTGTACTGGCGGATGTGCTCGGGCGAGTAGATGGGCAGCAGCTGGTAGGGGGTCACGGCCACCAGGGTGGGGCCCG
>NW_006159756.1:2313605-2315921 GCF_000334495.1 Tupaia belangeri chinensis | reverse complement strand
GGCTACCCATACTGGGCAGAGAACAAGGTACATATTAGATGCTCAGTTAAAGCCCCGCCCCTTTACCCTCTCTCCAAGAGAGAGCGAGAGCCTGAGATTTCCGCAGACGTAACTTAGAAGAGCCAGCAGTAAAGGAGGTTGGTCTCAAAAGCTACAAGGAGCTTCGGCAGCAGTGACAGAGTATAAGTGCATCAGGACTGGGGGCCCTAAGGTGCTCTGGGGCGAGCCCGGCAATGCAGGCAAGTCCGAGCGGTGTCCGCAGGGCCCATGCCGCGCCCACCTGATGATGCAGCACTGGTCTCGGCTGTTGCGCTTCATGTTGAAGTAGCAGTTGTCGGCGATGGCGAAGATGTGGGGGGGCATCTCCCCGCTTGTTGTTGTACTGGCGGATGTGCTCGGGCGAGTAGATGGGCAGCAGCTGGTAGGGGTTCACGGCCACCAGGATGGAGCCCGTGTAGGTCTGCGGGCAACAGGGGGCGGGGAACTCGCTCGGGGAGCCTGCCCGTGTGGAGGCTCTCGGGCTCGGCTCTGCTCCTTCCCTCTGGAGGAAAGGGCACTGCCTTGGGTACCCCTGGCCTGGGTCTGAAACCTGCGTTCTTAGCAGTTGGGGAGGGGCCTGCAGACCAGCAGCAGGCTGCTCCCAGCAGGTGCTGAGTGAGCCCAGGAGAACAGTGGGAGGGAGGGAGGCCCCAGCCTGGGTTTCGTCTCTCCATCTGCAGACAGGCATATTAGGACTGCTGGGGGGTGAAAGGAGATGGTGCCTTGAAGTCACAGCACACGGCAGGGACCCCTCAAATGCTGCCTCCCCTTGCCACCGGCCTGGTGTGGACAGAAGTCAAAGCGAGCTGAAGGGCAGATAGTGCTGGTGTGAGTGCTGGTGTGGCTCTGCAGCCCCCGGGGCAGAGGAGGCCGCCACACTCTGGGGACAGGGCACCTCCGGCAGCGTCAGCACAGGGCTTGGTCGACCTGGGCTCCTCTGCAGGTGCACCGATCGGCCACCTGGGGCCCTGGTATGCAGGGATCGGCACGACCTGGCCCTCCTGTCACCAGGCAGGGTGAGCCATCAGGGCGGCCTGTCCCTCCTCCAGCTCCGCCTTCCCAGCTCGGTAAGGTCAGGCCCGTGTCATTGCTGTGAAGGATGGCCTGACATTGGGCCGAAGGCTGAAGAAAGGTGCATTCGCACAGGGGAGGTGCCCACCCTGCCTGCCCCTCCCGCACAGGGCTCAGCACAGGCACCAGAGAGAGTCAGGCCCCGGCAGCACGCCATAGCCCAGCGCAGCCCAGCGTGGCCATGCGGGGAAAGCCCGGTTACGGGCACTGTGAGCAGGGCCAGGTGGACCATGTGGAGCAGCCTGGCCTGGCCTCCAGTCCCAGCTCTGACCACCCCATGCCAGGGGGGTGCTGAAACAGGTACTGCCCAGGTCTCTCCTTTCTACTGAAGCCTCTTCCTCTGAGCAGCCCACAGCCAGAAGCAGATAAGTCTCACTGTGTCACCGACTGACTGCACGAAGAGCCCAGGCAGGAAGAGATTGGGGGGGCGGGCAGCAGCCGGGCATGGCACACGCGGGACCCTGCGGCAGCTCCACGCTCACTCACCCGACCTCCGCAGCTTGTCTGTGGTTGTGGCGGCCAGGCGGGAGGAAAGGGAACTGTCAGTGGGGCAGTAGGGCGTCTGTCACGAGCCCAAGCCTGGGGCTGGGTGGCATGCCGAGACCAGGAGGTGCAGACCCCCAGCCTACCAGGCCCTGCCCCCGCACCCGGGGCAGCTGTGGGAACAGCCTGGGGGAGCCTCGGTCTGAGTCTGTGAGGGGGCATGGCTAACACCTGCCCAGGGCACTGAAGAGACCCGGGGGCAGGACGTGATCTTTCCTGGGTGCCTGGAACTCGCCTGCTGTGGAAGGCCACATATCAGACCTTGCACATGAGCAGCTGTTCGTCCATTTTGTTCCCTTCCCCTAACATGGCTGTCTGCTTCTTAACCCTGCTTGCTCTTCCATGAGAAAATAGCTGTGCTAGCCATGCACAAAACTGTACCTGGGACGGCATCCTGGACCTGCTACTGTCTTGGCCACCTAGCCCCAAACCCTTTTGTTTAGCAATGGAACTGCTTGCATGGAAACCCCACTCTCCTCAGAAATAATGAACCTGCTTGATTCAGCTTCTGGAACTGCTTGCACAGAAACCCCTGGTAACTGACCCCTATGGAAAGGCTACTCCAACTTCACTCGGGGCTGCAGTTCTGACTCTCGGTTTCCCCCTCCCCTGCCCCCAGAGCCTCAGACTGTAGTCGCTGGCCAGCTCATAAAGAACCCCTTT
>NW_006159756.1:2312245-2313525 GCF_000334495.1 Tupaia belangeri chinensis | reverse complement strand
CGCCAGGCGCATGTGTGTGCGTGCCCAAGATCCCGAGAGGAGAATGGAGGAGAAGGGATTGTGGCGTGGCCATCCCCCCCTGGGGGGTGATTTCTCGTTTTCTGTCTCTCTGTCTCTCTCTGGTGAGCGCACACGCCCTGTAGCAAAAACCTCTCCAAAAATAAATAAATAAATAAATAAAGACTCCCTTTAAACTTGATCTGGCTTTGGTGGTCGTTCATTCGGTGGCACTCTGCAACATTGCCACCTTCCTTTTTTAGTTGTCAGAGGGCAAGTGTGCTCACCACAGAGAGAGAGAGGGAGAGAGGGAGAGAGGGCGCACCACGGGGCATGGCCGTGTCACAGCCCCCTCTCCACTCCTCCATCCTGTTGGGGTTTGAGACACGCACACATGTGCCTGGAGTGTTTTACAAGCCATGGGGACCGGATCTGAACAGCGGTTGCCCATGTGGGACCTCATCCCCTTAGCCACCGGGCTATGGCGCCAGTCCAACCACCCTGTCACAGTGCTTGCGTGGCGACATGGGTCTGCAATCGGGCCACCACTTAGCAACCCTGAGCTGAGGCCCCCTGGAGGCTGGGGCTGTGGTGGGGGTGCACAGACAGAGGCTCCTGGGTTCTCCGGGTGGGGTGGGCCTGGGGAGGGAGAGGCAGGGGGCTCTCTGTGAGCACGGATGCGTGAAAGGGCATGACATTTGGGAGGTCACTGGAGAAAGGTCACCCTGGCAGCCAGGGGAGGATGAAGGGCCGTCATAGGCTAGAGGGATGCTATTTCAGACCTAATGAACCAGCGACAGGAAGGGTCAGAGCCAGACAGAGGACAGCCCTGAGAACAGGCCTGGTGGCTATGTGCAGGGCAGGGCCACACCAGAGGGGGGGGCTGGGGGACGCTGTGACACTGCGAGAAGACTTTCAGGGCCAGGAGCCACCCCCCTGACCCCAGCTCCCCCAGCCCTCCCCACTGCCCACAGCCCAAGGGCCCTCCTGAGCACAAGAGCATTCGGCCACCTGTGTCCTGGATGTCCCCCTGGAGCCTACCAGCACATCCAAACCAGAGCTCACCCTTCCCTCCACGCCAGCAGCCCGTCAGCACCCATCCAGTGCTGAAACCTAGGAGGCCTCTGGGCCTCACCCTCTCGCCCATGCCACCCCCGCCTTCTGCATGGCCACGGCCTGACCCAGGGCACCCTACTTCCCCACAGACCACTGCAGGCGCCTCCCTGTAATCTATCCTCCACTCAGAGCCAGAGCAGGGTTTCCAACATGGACCACATCATCCC
>NW_006159756.1:2309667-2311081 GCF_000334495.1 Tupaia belangeri chinensis | reverse complement strand
AACACCCTCCCACCCTCCAGCAGGGCCCCCAGGTCCTCAATTCGTCCCCCTCCAGGAAGCCTCCAGTCCTGCCCACCCTAGGGACTTCTTGGATTTAGCAGGCCACATCTTCCCTGAGTCACAGGAATCTGTGCCCAAGGGTGGCTGACGCTGGCCAGGGGCAGGGCCTCCTCTAAGGCCATGCACCATGACTGAGCCTGGGCGTCCCACCTGTCAACCAGAGCACTGGCTTCTGCTCAGCATCAGGGAGCCTGGGGTCCCCCATCCCTGCTACCTGCTCACTGCAAGACTGGGGATGACCCTCAGGCTCTGAGATCATTTGGTGAGGGGCAGCAGGTGTCCTTGGAGGGCCTCCCCCATGCTGGGGGTACTGGGCCGTCAGACCTGGGCTGCTCTTAGGCTCCTGGGGGCCGGCCTGCTCTGGGCAGTCAGTCAGAGACGAGCATCCCCTGCCTGAGGCTGAACGCTGCAGTGCTAATCCGAGGAAATCCTGGGTGCACGGGGCCGCATCCGGGTAACCTGACCCATGAGGTGACGGGTTGCCATGTCAGGGGTGGTAAGGTTTCTGGGTGGGGCCTGCCTGCAGCCACTTTAAAGCCCAGCTCCAGCCCTGGATCTCGGAGTCACAGACTCAGCAGGTGGAGGAAGAGGTGTTCCACGCCATGTCCTCCCGAGCATGGAACCCCGGGCCGACAGTCGGAGTCTGGACCCAGGATGCCCTAGCTGGGACCTTAAGATGCAGGCTTGGGTTCCTGGCTAGGAGTCTCGGCAAGAAGGCCTGGACCCCTTGCCTCGGCCCCTCCCCCAAGCCTCACCAGGGGACACACCCCTACCCTCCCCAGTTTGGAAAAGTGACTGCTGAGAACGTCTAATGAGGCAGACGCTTCAGGAGGCTTCCTGCAGAGTCCATAAACCGCGGGATTGCCTTGGCTCCCCTCCTCAAGGACACAGAGCCCAGGCTGACCTCTGCCAGCCAGCAGCCTGCCACCGTGCCCAGTGGGGCACCACACTGAGGTTGTCCTCCTCCCTGGGAATTTTCTCTGCTTCTCAATCCAGCTACGCCGACTGCTGGCACGTGGAGGACCGGTTTGCACAATCGCTCCCGCGCATGCCACCCTCCCAGATTAGTCTGTGACAGGGGTCTGCAGGGCCCCTGGGGGCCGCTCCCATCTTACCCAGCTCCTCCCCTGTGCAGGGGCCTCAGCCTCGTCCTGCCAAGACAGGGGGCCTTGGGCCAGACCTCGCACAGGGATGACAAAGGGCACCATGGCAGTGCCTCCCGGGCAGGCAGGTGGTAGGCAGGTGGGTAGGCAGGCTCCCTGCGTACCCAGGTCAGACTGCCAGCCCTGAGCGAGTGAGTGGCCGCAGAGCACCCAGGCCCCACCTGTGGCCACTCGCCCGCCCTGGAGACAGC
>NW_006159756.1:2303860-2309477 GCF_000334495.1 Tupaia belangeri chinensis | reverse complement strand
CCCCGGCGCCCCCCCGTGGCCCCCCCCCCTGCCATGGAGACAGCTTCCCTGCCTGTAAATGGGGTTTTGGGGCTACGACGCAGTGTGCCCAGAGACCCCGAGAGACCCCAGGACCCTTCCAGGGAGTCCGCCATCTTCTTCCCACCCATGTGTCAGGTTTTCTTCTTACAGTTCAAGCAAAATGTCACATCAGCCTGGATGAAAGCACGGGGGCCAGCTGTCCTCGGCGAGGCCAGACTCTAGCATGACTTGGCAGCCAGAAAGCAATGCCACTGTCCTGGCTGACTACACATCCTGCAGGAGCCACAGCTTCACAAAAAATAACTATGAGATCGTCGGAAAAGGCATGGCGCGTCTCTGCACAGAAAAACACGCCGTGACTTTTCCTGTGTCCCAGTGTATTTTCCTGCAGTAGATTTACTGTAGCTCATTTTAGAAGAATTTAAAAATATTTTCTCAGTTTTAATTTCTAAAATGGTAAATATGAACAGACGTAGCCCACATAAACAAAGCCTCTCTGGGGCCCAATACATGTGAAGACCGTGGAGCGTTCCTGTCACCAGAGTGTGAGACCTTCTAGGCGCCAAGGCCCTCTTGCCTAGACCTGTCCGGCCCTCCTCCTGGCTCAGCTCCTCTTCCTGAGAAGGACACTGGTGGAGTCTCGGGGGACACCACATTGCGTGGCTAGTGAGCTGGGGCGAGCCCCCTCTCCCCCCAGGACACAGACCCCATCCGCCCTCTCCATGCTGGACCTGGCCACGGGGACAGCAGACCTCGCACTGACCCTGCCACACCTCCCAGAGGGTTCAAGGCCTGTGGAGACCCACGAACCTTTGGGATGAGCCACGTCCTCCCCAACCACAGACCACAGGCGCCAGGCCCAAGGCTGCAGGGTGGCCGGGAGGCCGCGCCCCGTGTGGGCCTGTACTCACATAGATGAGGTGGTCGCGATAGCGGATGAGCAAGTTGCGCAGGATGCCCGCCTCGTTGAGGTCCCCCAGGCGGATCATGTCCTCGACTCCGTGCACCGAGGTGGGGTGCATGGGCTTGATGTGCGTGGCGTTCTGTGGGGAGATCCAGTGCTCCTGCAAGGTGGGGAGTGGGCGTTAGCTCGCTCTCTGGGACTGGGCTGCGCACACAGGCAGGAGTGGCAGAGCCTGGTCTGTGGGACCTTGGCGGGTCCCCTCTCAGCCAAAGGCCTGATCCGTAGCCAGGGGCAGGTCCCCTCTCAGCTAAATGCCGTCGCCAGTTCTAACAGGACATTCTTTGGGGATGGTACCAGTCCCCTGCAATGCCCTCAAGGCTGCCCTTCCTCCCAGGGTATCAGCTCTCAGACCCACTCAGGAGGAGGGCAGGGCAGGGACTTGGCCCCAGCTGGAGGTTGGCATTAGGGACTCAAAGTCCCCTGGCCATTTCACAGGACAGAGCGGGGAGTGTAATGACCGGAGTTAGATGGACTTGGTGCTAATCTGGGCTCCAGGGAAAAAACACCTAAGAAGTGAATTCTGACAGTGCCAAAATAAACCTACAGGTGTTCGCGACAGAGAATCAAGGGGATGCTGTGCATGGAGCGACCGGGGCCACCTTTCTGCAGAGGAAGCATTTCAGAGACCTCTGTAAGGAGGGGAGGAAGGGGGAGAACTCCAGGCACAGGGAACAACACCTCTGAGGCTGGCCAGGGCTTGGCATGATCCAGGGAAAGCCGCGAACCTGTGGGATGAACCACGCCACAGAGCAGAGGCGAAGGGAGAGCTGGGCCTACTGGGACAGGCCTCACGGGGCTTGCTGGGCACGTCCGTGGAGCAAGGGGTGACTTCGGTCCCCCTGAGTGAGGACCCAAAGACAGGTCTCCTGGGTCGCCTATCGTCTGCAATGCTCCCTGCTTCTGCCCAGTAGCAGGTGGGGGAACATCCTGAAAGAGCCCTGGGTCAGCAAAGTTACTGGGGGTGATGGGAGCCTCCCCTCCCCCAGGGGCTTTCCAGAACCTTCTCACAATTTCAGGTGAGTGAGAGTGTGACCTGTGCCCTAGGGTGTGGCCACGACCCCAGGGGATCCCCACAGCCCTCCCACTCCCTGACAATGCAGCTTGGGACCAGGTAGGACCTGAAGGACAAGGGGACATCTCTGCCACCTCCCGTTCATGCCCTTAGACCTGCTGAGCAGATGTGGTCCCGTGTCCCATCCTCACACCCGCTCCTCCTCCAAGTCCCATCTGGTTCAGCCAACCCCGTGCTGGACACTAGCTGGAATCAGGCATCAGCCCTCCCACTCCAACCCCACAGGCCACCCAGTGCTGCCTGACAACCCTTTAAAGGGCTGCTGCGTGGGCAATGCCCCTTTGCCAAGCTCAAGGCCACCCAGACCCAGGCCACCATGTCACCTGGCCTGCCCCCTCTCTGCCCCCACTCCTCACTCACCTGGGCTTCTTTGCACATCTATCTGAGCCTGCCGCCACCATGTCACCTGGCCTGCCCCCTCTCTGTCCCCATTCCTCACTCACCTGGGCTTCTTTGCACATCTGTCTGAGCCTGATACCCTCAGGCTTTGAGCCCTCTCCCAACTTGCACGGCATTCAAGGGCCAGCAGTTGCCGGCCACTGCCCCAGCCCCACCCTGCACTTCTGAGCCGGCAAAAGTGCGTCTCCATGTCCCCAAACCTCTGTGACTTCACTCCCACTGTCCTCTGCCTTCTCTGCTCAGCCTTCAGGACTCAGCTCAGCCATTCCCCATTTTCTAGAACCTTCCCTGACAATCACGTCCCCGCTCCCGGCCGTCGTCCCCCCTCCACCTCAGGCCCAGACTGGGCCAGGAACAGCTGGTATGGCAGGGAGACTCTCAGGGGACAGAGGGCTGGCTGGAAATGAGGCTGGAATCGGAAGCAGAAGCCCTCGCCATGGGGAGACCCCGGGGTCCTATCCCAGCCCCTTACTTTGTAAGAGGACACAGGGTACAGTGGAGAGGTCTTCCAAGGCCCTGCAGGTCAGAGAGAGGCTGCCACGGCCCACATTCCCCACCATTCTTGGCCTTTCCTGGGCCAGCAGCGTTTCAGGCATAAGGAGGCCCAGGTGACATAAAGAGCCTGCCCCAACTTTCCAGTCCTGTGTGGAACATCTTGTCTCCCAGACGCTGATCCAGCTGGAAAATCTACCAGGCCTGGCCCCACCTGACTCCATCCTGGGCCCAGCAAGGCCAGAGGGGGCAGGCTCCTGGCGGGCTGCTGCCCTTCTCACCCGACTCCACCTCTGGACCCCAGTTCCTGCCATGCAGCACAGACCCCGGGACTTCTGCTGGGGCCCGCGCACAGCAAGTCAGCTGCCTGAGTCCTGCACCTCTTCTACACTGCAGGAATGGAACCTCAGCATGTCCTCCTGGGGATGCTGGGAGGCTCTACGTACGGAGCCGGCCCCTCTGGCCGCGGCCTTCTCCTGGGGGTCTGCAGTGTCCCAGAGCCCGCCGAGTGCACAGCCAGGGCTGGGCATCATCGCTCCAGCGCCTTTTGCCTTACAAAGGGGATGTTTGCTCCGTGGGGTCTGCAGATGCCCCCATACCTGAACCACCAGCCCATCGTCCAGGGCCAGGTGGACCCGAAAGTGAGCAGCAGAGCTGAGGCGCACACCCTTCCCTGAGGGAGGACTCCTGGCAGGGGCCAGCTCCCCAGGCCGAGGTCCACAGGCACCCAGTCCAGGCCAAAGTGTATCCAGGGCAGTGGCCAAGGCCTGGCCCTGAAGGAACACTAGCAAGTGAGTGAGAACTTGGCTGAGTCTAGGGAACGGGCTTGGGAAGGAGCTGGCCTGGGACCGAGCTCAGAGAGATGGGGATGCGTGCTCTGCGGAGGGAGGGAGGGGGTCTGGCATAGGGATGGCTCAGACAGTGGCAGGGCACCAGGCTTCCAATGCCATGGCCACCCGCTGTGCTCCGCTGCACTCGGGCCGGCCTTACAGGAGTATTCCCTGGGCAGCCCATGCAAGCTCTCAGGAGCCGTGGCTTGCCTGGCCTGCTCTCTGCTCTCAAGTTGCTGGAGTCTGAGCCAGGACAGAGCTAGTGTGAGCCAGGACGGAGCTAGTGTGAGCCAGGATGGAACTAGTGTGAGGTGGGACAGAGCTAGTGTGAGCCGGGACGGAGCTAGTGTGAGCCAGGATGGAGCTAGTGTGAGCCAGGATGGAGCTAGTGTGAGGCAGGATGGAGCTAGTGTGAGGTGAGACAGAGCTAGTGTGAGCCGGGATGGAGCTAGTGTGAGGTGGGACAGAGCTAGTGTGAGCCGGGACGGAGCTAGTGTGAGCCAGGATGGAGCTAGTGTGAGGCAGGATGGAGCTAGTGTGAGGTGAGACAGAGCTAGTGTGAGCCGGGATGGAGCTAGTGTGAGGTGGGACAGAGCTAGCGTGAGCCAGGACAGAGCTACTGTAGCCAGGAGAGAGGGCTTTAGGGTAGCCTGGGGTGAGTGGTGGGGTAGGGAAGGCTTGTGAAAGAGGAGGCCACAAACCCCAAGGCCTTGTGCCTCTGAGGCAAACCCCAGCGCCCTGGCCCACCCCTGCTAGCCAGTCATGTCCCTCCCCCTCCTGCAGCCCCCCTGCCAGGGCCTTGGAGGAGGGGAGTAGGGTGGGAGGGAACCTTTGGGATCCGATGACTCAGAGTTACGGGACACCATCTGACATGCAACCTGACCCGCTGAAACTCAAGCCTGCAAGCAGAATCCCTCGTCCCCAACAGGGGGGCTCCAGGCAGGGTCACAGGCCTGTAGGTGCCACCAGACCGGCCTGTGCCCCTTCCGCTGCTGCATGTCTTAGAGGTCCTGGAGCTGGAGCCTGGGGCCGTGCGCAGCGCTCTGGCTCTGCCCCAGAAGACAGAGGTGAGGTCAACACGATCCAAGCCCCACGGTCACCACTAAGGTGCTGACAGAGGCGAGTCCTGGGTCCTAGTCCCAGCACCGTCACTTAAAAGTTATGCCACTAGCCGTGTGGGCCCGCCCTGTGCCTCAGTTTCCCCATAAGATAACGAAGTACTGCTCCTCCCCAGGCCTTTCGCAGATGCCATGAGGATCCAAAGACAGATGTCAGGCAAAGGGCTTGCCTAACCCTGACGAGGTGCCCCTGCTCACTCCACAGCCGTTACCTGGTGCCCAGAACATGAGCCCTGCCCTCTGCCCGCAGGGCCTCTGTTCCCAGTCACTGCACCCTCTTTCCCCCGAATCTCCTCGGACCAGGAGGTGGAGACAAGGACATAGTTTTATCTCTGTGTTCCCAGAGCCAGGGTTAGCCCTCAGATCACCACAGAACAAGCCCTGGGTCCTGGTCCTTCATGACCCTGCTAAGCCGCAACTCTCCTCTGCACCGTCTGCACATCCCCAGTGTCACATACGCACGCACACGTGCTCAGAGGCCCCCACCTCTCAGGGCAGCCTGACCCCAGACCTTCCATCCCCCTGCCCAGCATTCCTCCCCTTCCCGACACTAGCCTGACCCCAGACCTTCCATCCCCCTGCCCCATCACTGCCCAGCATTCCTCCCCTTCCCGACACTTTCCTTCTGGTCAGCCGGCTCCGGGCAGCATCAGGTGAGTGTCACCCCAAGGTGTGAGCCGGGACGGAGCTAGTGTGAGGTGGGACAGAGCTAGTGTGAGCC
>NW_006159756.1:2301456-2303718 GCF_000334495.1 Tupaia belangeri chinensis | reverse complement strand
TGGAGCTAGTGTGAGCCAGGACAGAGCTAGTGTGAGCCAGGACAGAGCTAGTGTGAGCCAGGACAGAGCTAGTGTGAGGTGGGACAGAGCTAGTGTGAGCCAGGACGGAGCCTGGGGCCCAGTGCCACACACGCAGGTTCACTTGAGGCTCAACACCCGGTGAGACGGTCACTATTTCACACAGAGGAAACTGAGGTGTGGAAGGGAAGGAGACTATGGGATTTGAATTCAGTCCATCTGACCCCAAAGGAGCTGGCAGGCTGGTGCCCCCTGCACACACACACCCACCTCCAAAACCAGGCAGAGTGGGCTGACGTGCTGTGCATCCTCCACCCCCCCCAACACACGCACAGGCACACGCACGCACATGTCCCTCCGACACCAGGCAGAGCGGGCCGTGTACCCTCCATCCCCCCATGCACACGTGCATAGGCACGAGCACACACACGCCCCTCCAACACTAGGCAGAGCTGGCTGACGTGTTTGTGGAAATGGAACTGGAGCCTGGGGCAGAGGGAGGCTCCCTCTCGCTGGGGTGGTGGGGAAAACTCCAGGAGGAGGGGTGTCTGCCTGGCCCCACCTGGGGGCACCCGTGGGCCGTGTCCTCCCGGGGCGCAGAGGCGGGCAGGGTGACTCACGTTGCCTTCATCGTCCACCACCTGGATCTGCCCAGAATCGCAGAGCTTCACCACCGCCCCGATGGGCACATCGAACTCCTGCCCGGATCGCAGGTCCATCCACACATAGTCCCCCTGTGGGTGACATAACAGCCTTGGTCAGGTGAGCGGGGGCCTGTGCACCCCACCCCACACCCCAGAGGCTCTGGGGCCAACCGCAGATGAGGGAAGAAAAGAAAACGGATTTGCTGCTACTGCCTGGTGGCAGGCCCAGGCTGGGCACATTCCCGGCTCCCACAGTCCTGGCAGGCCTTACCTCCCCATTTCACAGATGTGGAAGCAGAGGTTCAGGAGAGGAGAGCCATAACCACAGAGCTGGGCAGCTTCAACTCAGGCCTGCTCAAGGCCGGGCTCAGCCATGGCTCTGCACCCACGTACAACAGCCCCACGGGGGTTTGGCCAGGAGCGCCGAACCTCACAGACCACTTTCTGTCATAAAGAAGGTGGCACCAGAGGACGCCCAGACCGTGGGTGGCGCTACAGCCTCCACCACCTCGGGCCGACTCTCGCCATCACAGTACGAGTTCGAGGTCCACCACACCCTCTCATGGCTTGAGGGGACAGCTTCTGGCACAGGGCCTGGCACACAGTCAAGGCTCCTGGGAGCCAGAGCGAGGGCTTGGGGTCAGAGAAATGGACTCAGGACAGTCATGCTCTGCAGACGCGTGTGAGCACCCACCAGTCGGCACCGAGCACAGGTGAGAGCTGTGTCCTCAGTGGCAGAGGGGGAGCACAAACGAGTGGGACAGAGGACCCAGATGTGGCAGCAGGGGTGACCCCCAGCCTGTCTCAGACTCAGCAGCCAGGAAAGCCCTCTGTAGGGGTGGTCTCTGAGCTGGGGCCGGAAGAGGAGGAAGCAGCCAGGCTGGGCAGGGAGAGTGATCCGGGCAGGGGGACTCAGTGTGTGCAAAGGCCCTGGGGTAGGGAGACCAGCAAGGAGGCGATGGTGGCAGGGGCTGCAGATGGACAGCAAGGTCAGCGGGTGGGCAGGGTTCAGGACATAGCCCTTACTGGCCTTGGGATCAAAATTTGACTTTTCTCTTTTTAAAGAATTATTTTATTTAACTTTATTTATTTAGACTTTTTTTTTTTGAGAGGTTTTTGCTATAGGGCGCGTGCACTCGCCAGACAGACAGAGACAGAGAAACAGAAAGTGAGAAATCGCCCCCCAGGGGGGATGGTCACGCCGCAATCCCTTCTCCTCCATTCTCCTCTCGGGATCTTGGGCATACACGCACACGCGCCCAGCGTGAGATTTAAGCCACTGGGTCCGAGACGCAAATCACGGTTGACTACGTGGGAGTCCAGTGACGTAGCCATTACGCTAACTGCTGGTTCCATATTTAGACATATTTTAATTTCAATGCCTTTAACCACCACGCCATCTGCCGGTCCCTGGATTTTCTTTTAATCCTAACACAAGTATTCTTCTAGGGTAGTTCCTAAACTCCCCAGGATAAAAGTACAACTTAGGGGGACCGGCAGGTGGCGTGGTAGTTGAGGGTGCTGGATTCCTACATGGCTGCCCACGGTTTGAGTCCGGGACCTGGCGGATGGTTTCTCTCTCTCTCTCTCTCCCCTCTCT
>NW_006159756.1:2275811-2287624 GCF_000334495.1 Tupaia belangeri chinensis | reverse complement strand
AAAGAAAAGAAAAGAAAAGAAAAAAGAAAAGAAAAGAAAAGAAAAGAAAAGAAAAGAAAAGAAAAGAAAAGAAAAGAAAAGAACAACCTAGGATCAAGCAGCCGTCAGGAACATAAGGCTGACAGAACCAATTCCGGCTGAAACGGCCCTGGGCTTGGAGTCAGGAGAGCAGGGCCCGGGCCCTGGGGGACCTTAGGTGAGTCACTGGCCTCTCTGAGCCTGTTTCCTCATCGCTCAGTGAGGGGTGGCCTTGGTGAGTCTGAGACCACCACGGCGTGGCCTCAGCCTCCTCCAGTTCCCACCAGAACCAGCCCCAGCTGTCCGCCAGCCACAGCTGTCACCGTGGGAGGTCAGCGGTTAGCACCGGTTAGAGAAAAGAGAGGCCAAAACAAAACAAAACAAAAAAAAAAAAAAAAAAAGGAGAGGCCGAGCTGGCCCACAGGGCAGCGGTTAGATGCTGTGCACACGGATCCGGACCTCATGGGGCCCGAACCCTGGCCCCCCAGCTTGAGAGACGTGCCCAGTGCATGTGTGTGCATGCCCCAAATCCTGCGAGGATTCTGGCGGACACCCCTGGGGGATGCTTTGTGCAAGTGAGTGGCTGGAGCTCGGGGTCTCCGAGGCACCCCTCTCTCTGTGGGGTCTCCGAGGCACCCCTCTCTCTGTGGGGTCATGCCCAAGTGGAGACTGCCCTACAATGGTGCTGTCTAAATGATCTCAAAGGCACCCCAAGCCCCAGGGACCCTTCCCCAGGAAGGCCAGAGCCCAGGTTCTAGTCCTGGCTGTGCCACCAATGCAGTGTGGCCTTGGGAGAGCCACCCACCCCTCTGGGCCTCAACTTTCCCAGCCTTAGACAGAGGAGCTGAGGGGACAGTGGTGCAAACGCCGGGCCTTGCTGTCCTCCTAGGCATCAGCCACTCTCAGCCAGTAGGAATTCCTGGGCCCTCAGCCTTTCTGTCACCTCCTCCTCCTGCTGGCCTGGGGCTCAGTCCCAGCTGGAATGAAAACCAGCCTGTGTCAGGCCCACCCCTCACTTGTCATCACCGCCTGGCCCTTAGGCTTCAGGGCTCCATTGTCACCTCTGGGAAAGGTCAGCTAGGTCCTTCCTGAGGCGCCCATGCGGAGGAACAGTGTCCAGCTGCAGGTGCTAGGAGGGAGCCCCGTGCCACTCCCCCACCTCGCAGAGCAACTGCCCCTGCACCTGAAGGCCCTCCTGCTCTGGTCCCCCCAAGTGCAGAAACCCCTCAGACTGGAGCAAGGCTCAGGCTTTCCAGCTGCAAGCCCCCCACCCCCACACCCCAAGAGCCCAGGCACCGCATGTGGCCTCCGAGGGCCAGGGTCCATACATCCCTGTGGCCAACCCGGCTGACGGGCGGGAAAACAGAGGCCGGGACAGGTGCCCTCTCGCCCTGCCCCCTCTCGGCGCGGGCCTCACCGGCAGGACCGCATAGGTCTTGAAGGCCTGGTTCAGGCTGCGCACCAGGGCCCACTTGCCGGGCTGCGGCGCGCGCTCCTCCGCGGGCTGGGCGGGCTGGCGGTGGCGCTGCTTTGACTCCCTAATTCACCTAATCCCGCGCGCGCCGCCTGCCTGGGAACCCTAAACCGGGCCATCTGCTGCGGCCCATGGCAACAGCGGCTTAGGTGACGTCCGCGGGAGGGGAGGGGGCGCCGCGCAGACAGCATGGGGGACCCCTGACATTCTGCCCCTCCCGGTTGGCCCCCCTGGAGCCTGGAGGGCTGTCCACCAGCCCAGATCACCCGTGTCCCTGGGACCCCTGACACAGTGTGTAAAGAAAGCATGTGTGTATAGGGAGAAAACTCAGGGGCATTCCAGGGCAGGGCTGGGGACCCTGTACCCAGAGACTAGTGGGGAGGACCTGCCGGGTCTTCCTGGCTGGCTGGGGTCTTGGCGGAGCCAGGCAGAGAATATTCCTTCTGGGGCAACTTCAGGGGGCTGGTCCTGTTGACCGCCCTGAGGTGGGCCAGCTGGTCAGGTCCAGCCTGGTGGGGAGTGGCTTGGGGTGAGGAGGGCAGCCCCTGGGCTCCCCAGCACAGCACAGCCTTCAGTGGCTTGGAGATCATCGGACAGTGGGCGCCAAGCTGGGCTCGGAGTCCTGGCAGCTGAGCGGGACTGGGCACCCGGTTCAGGTCTGTGCTGGGCTGTGAGCCCGGGGCCTGGAGGTGCAGGCCAACCTTCCCCTCCCTGCTTCTGCCTCTCCTCTGGACACATCTTTTCTTTCAGGGCCTCCAGCCTCCATTTTGGTTCTTGGCATCATGCAGGAACCTGCCAGCCAGCTGCTCCCCAAACTATGGTGGGAGAGCAGAACAGTGAGAAAGGGGACAGTGACAGAGGCCGGAGCTGCCCAGGCTGGGCCCCGGGCCTCCTCCTACCCCAGCGGTGTTCCTGGACTCAGGGATGAGGGCTCTGGCCCAGCACGAAACCGCTGGCTGACTGTGGTGACCTCACCCCCTTCCTCTGCCCTCCTCTCCCCCCACCTCTCAAGCCAAGGTGGGAACAAGCCCAGCCGTGCCTGCCCGCTGGCCCACGGGGCCGCTGGCCCACGGGGCCGCTGGAACGGTAACCGGACCCCCAGACCCAGCAGGTGGTGAGCGCAGGCTCCCACTGAAGCGGAGAGGGTGCTGTTAACAGATGTGGCCTCCAAGTCCCCAGCCTGGCGGGCAGACCAGACAGCCAGTGCCACCAGGTCAGGCAAGATCAGGCCCTGACTCTACAGTTGGAAGGCCTAGGTTCGGTCCCAGCTCAGCCTCTCGAACCCTGGGCCAGCTCCTGCCTGTGTGGCTTTGTTTCCTCACCTGTAGAGGACAGGTGGCTGTACCTTGAGGTGCTTATGAGGACTGACCAGGTCAAGATGGGCAACACACTTGCATCAGTGCCTGCGTTGGTTGTTAGGCGTTGACAGCGTCACGTTAAGTGCTAAGGTTTTTTTGGTGGATATGAGGGGGGAAAGCACTCTACAAACAGCCCAGCACATCAGAGTCAGGAGGGACGAGATGGGAAAGCCAGAGAGACCCCATGGGGCTCCGAGAGGCTGACCCAGCCTGGGCCCAGACCACCCTGAGCGGGCCCCTAACAGGTGGCGAAGACACTCTCGAGAGCAGCAAGAGAAAGGCGACTTGGAATACGCAAGGAATCCGTGCTGGAGTTTCCTGGGCTGCCGGAACTTCTTGGGCTGCCCTGCGATGCTAACAATGTATCTGAAACACTGTGATTTATAACAAAAAAGGTATTATGATGGGTTGGAGGTTCAGGGTCCAGAGTCCCTGTCACACCACGACAGCCAGGGCACAGCGCCATCCACGAGTCTGTTCTGGGCTCCTTCCCTCTCGTTATAATCCCACTAGAACTCAATCCTAGGGGCCCCCCCATCACCTAATCACTCCTAAGTCCCCACCTTTTGACACCATGAAGGTATTAAGTTCCCTTTTTATAGCTTCTCAACCAAATAGCAACACAGGAATTTGGGGAGATACAAACCATACCATTCTCCCAGGCGCCCCATATTCACGTACATTTCCCCATACAAAATCGCCCCAACAGTCCGAAAAGCTCATTCCAGCCCTCAGTGTCTAAACTCTCTATAGCTGTGAGCCTGCGACATCAAAACAAGCGACACTCCCACAACACAAGCATGAGACAGACGCTGGGTAGAAATGCCCATTCCACAGGAAGAAAGTGGGAGTGCTTCATGGCGCAATGATAATGCACTGCCCAGGAGAAGCAGGATCCCATATGCCGACCACAGTTCAAATCCCCAGCCTGGCCAACCCCAAGCATACCAAGCACACATGCCTGTGCCCAAGATCCTGAGAGCTAGCAGGCGGAGGACGGGGACTGTGGCATGACCAGATCCTGGGGAGGGTGCTTCTCTCTCCTGGCTCCTATAAGCACTCTATCATGAATAAAGAAAAAAAATGTAAAAAAAAGGAAAAGAGTAACAGGATCCTGTGAGTCCAGACCCCAAGAGGACAGACATTCAGCCCGGAAACTCCACATGCTGTCTCCAGGATGCACTGTGGGTGGGCCCCAAAGCATCAGGAAGCTCGTCCCCCAGCCCGGCTGGGCTCAGCCCTCACTCCAGCAGGATTCTGTGCCCACAGTTCCGAGATCTTCAGGGCGCCCACCCCTGTGGCTCCTCTAGACATGACCCATGCCATGCTCCCACCCGCATTTCAGACTGGCCCTGCCCTGTGGAGGCTCTCTCCGGCAGGCCTCCCCACCCCCGGCAGCTTCGCTGAGCTTGCAGGGTTTCCTGGTGCACGCTTGGAAATCTAGTGCAGGCAGCTGTGCCAGCACCCAGCTGCTGTATGCTGCACGCCTGCAGAATGACATCCAGGGTGAGCCGGAGCACCCACGCAGCCTGTACAGCCTGCACCTGCGGATCAGCAGCCCCAGCCACACCTGGGCTGCTGCAGACACAGCTGAGCAACCTGGGGGTGGGGAGCGCTGCCTGGGAAGGGCAGCTTCGAAGCCTTTCTCGTGTTGTCTTGACGATGATCACCTGGATCCCTCCTGGTCAGGCTAACCTCTAGAAGCCCCCTGAAAATGCACCTTCCTTTCTTATCTCATGGCCTGGATGCAAATTTACCGAATTGTTCCTACTCTGCTTCCTTTTTTTTTCTCCCAATTTTATTTGCTAGAGGGTGTGTGCTTGGGGGTGGGGCGAGGGGAGTAAGACAGCACCCTCCGAGGGATGGCCACACCACACATTCCCCTCCATCTCTCCTTTCGGGAGTTTGGGTATGCATGCACACATGCCTGACTTGCCTTGCAAGCTGTGCTGGGTCCGGGACTCGAACCACACAGTTGGCCAGGTATGCTCCAGCCTCCTTAACCACCATGCCACTGGTTGGCCCCCCCTTTTCATTATAATTTGTCTTTAAGTAATTTATTTCTGCTCGCATCTTATTCTATGCTATTAGAAGTAGCCACAAGCTCTTTCTACATCTTGCCTAGAAACCCCATTTGCCAGATCTTCGTCACGCTAAGAGCTGGTGCTCCACGAAGCTTTAGTGCAAGGACCCAGTGTGGCCGGACCGTAGGTGGTGGCAGAATGGCCTTTTCTCCAGTTTCCAATAAGACAGTCCTCATCGTCCTCGGAGCCCCCTTCAGAATGACCTTCCTCGTCCGCATCAGTATTCTGGCCACCACCATTTAGCCAGTCTCTAAAAAGTTCCAGTTCGTTCTTCGAAGCCTCCACCAGAATGTAGGCTTTGCCTCACTGCTCCCCCAGATTCCTGCACCCTCTGCCCGTAAACCGGTTCCAAAGCCGCTTCCACGTTTGCAGATATCTGTAGCAAGACCACCCGCCTGCTGTGCCACCCCTCGGTCTTAGTCCTCTGTGTCGCTGTGAGTGGGGTCCCCGAGACTGGCTGACATGGAAGCAAAGGTCTGCCCAGCTCACAGTGCCGGGGCTAGGGCCCAGTGGCCATGTCGGCCAGCGTCTCGCAGAGCCTGTCCACAGGAGACCGAGTACAGAGAGGCCGCGATTCGTCTGTCCTGGGCCCCTCCCCTCCTTGTAAACCCGCCAGAACTGGGTCGTACGGGCCCACCTTTCGGCACCATCAAATCTCAACACACAAACCACGGCAATGATGATCAGCTGATTTCTTATCAGAAACCGTGAGGCCAGAAGGAGCAGAATAACACGGGCAAAATGCCGAAAGAAAAGGAACGCCAGTCAAAAATTCGGTCTCTGGCAAGAGTGAGTTAAGACATTCTCAGATAAACAAAAGCCGGAATGTGTCATGAGTTGACCTGCCCTATAAAATAATACTCAAATCAGGGACCAGCAGATAGCGTAATGGTTACGGCACTGGACTCCCACATGGCTGACAGTGGCTCAAGTCTTGGACCCGGTGGCTTCAAACTCACACTGGGCACGTGTGTATGCGTGCCCAAGATCCCAAGAGAAGAATAGAGGAACAGGGATTACAGTGTGGCCATCTCCCCTAGGGGCTGATTTCTCCCTTTCTCTGTCTCTCTGGCGAGCGCACACACCCTATAGCAAAACTCTCTCTCAAAAAACAAAAACGGGGACCAGCAGTTAGCATAATGGCTATGTTGCTGGACTCCCATGTAGTCGACTGCGGTTCGCGTCCTGGACCCGGTGGCTTAAAACTTACGCCAGGCGCGTGTGCGTGCGTGCCCAAGATCCCGAGAGGAGAACGGAGGAGAAGGGATTGCGGCGTGGCCATCCCCCCTGGGAGGTGATTTCTCGCTTTCTATCTCTCTGTCTCTCTGTCTGGTGAGCGCACGCACTCTATAGCAAAAATCTCTCCAAAACAAAACAAAACAAACAAAAAGTACATAAAACAAAATTGCCGTTTTTATTTTTAAGGATACATTTCAGTGGGACTCAAGCTGCGGCTGACTATGTAGGAGTCCAGTGACGTAACCATTATACCACCTGCTGGTCCCTGTAATATGTATTTTACTGCAATAAAAATGTTGACGGGGCCAGTGAGTAGCACAGTGGTTGAGGTGCTGGACTCCCACACGGCCAGCCACCACTGGAGTCCTGAAGCCGGCAGCTTGAGGATTACGCTGGAAGCATGTGTGTGCATGCCCAAAACCCCCAGAGGAGAATGAAGGAGGAGAGATCGCGCCTTGGCCATGCCCTCCGAGAGGTGACTTCTTGCTTTCCCTCTCTCTGACTGTCTCTTTCTGGTGAGGGCATGCACCCTACAACAAAAACCTCAAAGAAAAAAGAATCAAACAGAAGACATGGCAGTAATGGAGGAACTGATGGAGAAATATGTAAGACAAACAGAAAACAAACAGCAACATAAGTAGGTCCTTCCTTATGGCGATTACTTTACAAGTACAAAGATGAACCTCTGCAGTTAAAGGTGGAGATCGGCAGAATGGATCAAACACATGGTTCGACCTAAGCTGCCTACAAAAGACCCACTTCCGCTCCCAGGGCACAACCAGGTTAAAAGCAGGATTCCATGGGAACAGTAACAGAAAGGGAACGGGATGTCTACGCTATCAGACAAACTCTAAGTCAAAAACCGCTACAAGAGACAAAGAAGGACCTTACGCTGTACTGAGAGTGCCCATCCAGTGACCGCCCACGGCCCACGAATGCAGCTTTAACCTCCCTCTGCACACAGATCTGAGCCGGGTACACACAGTCCCTCCCCAGCCCCACCGCGGAGCCAGAAACCTGTCACACTGAAGCAAAACAGCCCTCCTTGCGGGGGGCGGGGGCAGGGGCGTCCTTGAAGAAGTGGGTCATGCACGCCATGGAGCTCAGGGTGCTCGTCCCACCCTGGCACCCTTCTGGCCCTTGGAGCTCTGGGCAAGGCCTCCCCGAGTCCCTCCATCCTGCAGGCACGAGGTGCTCCTGCCTCAGTCTCACGGCCTTTCTTTGACAGCCCCCTCGAGGGCAGGGCACGAGTTCCACATTCTCAGGTGCCCCCCACACCCCTCCACCACGGCTTCCAGCTGTCCCATTCCCAAGAACCTTCCCTGGGTTGCCCACCTGTCTCCAGGGAACACCTCCAGGTCAAGGCGTACTCCCTTTATCTCTGCATCCTTCCTGTCCAGTCCAGCCCAGAGAAGGGGCCCAAGGGCACTTTGCTGGGTGGGTGAGAAGGGGCTGGAGGAGTTGCCTTGGGCACACTGGGGAGGCCCATGCACCCCATCCCACTCCACAGGCAGGAACACAATGGGTCAGCTCAGCCAGCCATAGCGTCCCGAGGAAAAAGCCCATGTCCTGCAAATGCCACCCAGCACGGGCAGTCGGATGCCTATCCTGTGCCCTGCATGGGGCCTTCCTTTTCCTGCCTCTCCCCTCCCCCTTGCCAGTATGGCTCCTTACCCTATCAGGACCTACCCTAGCTCGTGTCAGCTACCCTATGTGAGCCTCAGCTTCTTCACCTGAGGTATGGGCACAGCGGCCCCTACCTCATACCTTTACCGTGATGAAGTGAGGTTGCGTGTAGACTGCCTCACATGTAGGGGGCACCCTCTGATGGATTAGAACTTGTGACACATGAATAAGCTTTTTCCATGAGCAAAGAGATGTGGGTTTTTAGCCCATTTTTATGAGGTGTCTCCTATGTGGGAGCTCTGAAAGCTGAGATGATGGCTGAAAGGATGGATGGGTGGGTGGTTGAGTAGATGGAGGCGTGCATGGATGGACAGACAGGAGGGCGGATGGGAAGATGGGAGGGTGGATGGACAGGTAAGTGAGTAGAAGGAGGAATAGGAGGATGGAAGGGTAAGTGAGTAGAAGGATGAGTGGATGGATGGACAGATGGGTGGATATACAGATAGATGGGTGGGTGGATGGGCAGATGGGTGGATAGACGGACAGATGAGTGGATGGACAGATGGGTGGACGGACGGACAGATGGGTAGATGGATGGACAGATGGGTGGATGGATGGACAGATGAGTGGATGGATGGACAGATGGGCCTATGAATGGGTGGATGGACAGATGGGTGGATGTACGGATAGATGGGTGGATGGATGGACAGATGGGTGGATGGATGGACAGATGGGTGGATGAACAGACAAATGAGTGGATGGACAGATGAATGGATGGACGGACAGATGGGTGGATGGATGGACAGATAGGCCTATGAATGGGTGGATGGACAGATGGGTGGGTGGATGGGCAGATGAATGGATGGATGGACAGATGGGTGGATGGACAGATGGGTGGATGGATGGACAGATGGTGGACAGATGGACAGATGGGTGGATGGACGGACAAATGAGTGGATGGATGGACAGATGGGTCTATGAATGGGTGGGTGGAGAGGGAGCGGTGCGGACTTGCTGCAGCAGCCCCAGAAAAGAGGGTCCCATCTTCCTCTCAGACGAGGAAGCACCTCAGGGAGGCTGAGGAGGGCTCCCAAGGACCCCACTCATCCACAACAAAGCCTGAGCCGCAGCCAGGCTGTGGGTTCTGCCTTGTGGAACCGGATCCGGTTGGTCTGCAGGGCTGGGACCATTTTCAGGACCAAAGAAGTAAGAGAAGGTGCTTCCTCCCCTCCTGCACCCCGATTTGGCACCTGCCAAACGCTCAGCCAGGGTGACGCTTTCTCTGAGACCTTGGTTGTGCTCAGTGGGGCTCTGGAAGGGACATCCCTCAGACCCTGAGGGAAGCCTGCCTCCCTGCACACACACCCACACCAGGCGCGAGCCAACACGCTGTCCTGCTGGGCCTGGGGCCTCTGATGACCCCGGAGGTCTGGAAGCTGCCCCTGAGTCCCTGCAGCACATGGCCCCGCGAGCCCTGGGCCCAGCGCCAGGCCCACCTGGCCCAGGGCCCACATTCCTGGCTCTGCTCTGGGGACCAGGAGCGCATGAGCCTCAGGCGGATCACGGGGAAAGGCTGAGGGTCAGCGGCTACAGGGCCCAGGGTAGGCAGCCTTTTTTTTTCGGGACGTAGCGGATGGGCACCCCCAGCCTCTCCCTACAAATGCCAGGGGCTCCAGCTTGGGCCATGTCCCTCCCCACTCACTGCTCCCAGAGGCTCTCAGGGTTCTTTTTGGTCTGGCTCCCTCCTCCTCCCCGGAGGATTTGCCGCATCTGGGCCTTTGCACATGCCTCCACTGTCAGGAGCATACGAGATTCGGGCCTTGTCAATCAGTGATGGCACCCGGGGTGAGTCAGAGAAGGGAGCCCCAGGCTGGGCCTGGGAGAGGAGGGAAAACTTTATAGCTGGGTTTTGAGGCATGGATAGGAGTTCTCCAAGAGAAAAGGCTGGGCGGGGGTTCCACGGGTAAGCGCGTCAACGAGACGATGTGGGATGGGGCAGGGAGGGCTGTCGACAAGGTCGCCCTGGCTCCGAGCGTGCAGGGTCGAAGGCTGTGGGCTTTGGGCTGTGGGCCACTCACCTGCTGAAGAATCACCATGGCCCCAAGTCTGCCGCGCCCACTGCCCGCCTGGCCAGACGCAGCTCTGCGGAGAGAGAAGCCACGTCAAGCTCTGAGCAGGCCAGCACTGGCAGCCTGGAGCCTGGCTGGGGTCGCCTGGGCTTCTCCCAAAGCCCCAGCCCCTCCTCCCTCCAGGGAACCCTCCCTGCCTTTGACCCCCCTGGCCACCACCCAGCCCGGTGACCTGAGCCTCAGCCACAGTCCCAGCTCCCTCACCCAGAGCAGCCAAACTCTTCCCTCGGCTGCTGTCCTCTGAGATTCCCAAAGGGCTCCTAGAAGGAGCAAGTCCAGTCTCACCCAGACAGGGACAAAGGGGCCCAGAGAGGGACCAGGACTTCCCCGAGGGCGCGCAGCAGGGCAGGGCACATCGAGGGCTGGGATTCACTCTCTGGACTCCCAGCTCAGGACTGTGCCAAGAATGTGGATGGCAGGGGCAGCCTGCCCTTCCAGATCACCCGCCCGCTCAGCATGGAGGACTCGAGCCCTGGCCGGGCTTTGGAGGCTCAGCACAGCCTGGGCCCTAGGGGTACCCACTCTTCCTGCTTTTCCTCCCTGTGCCTGTACCAGGCCTGCCCTCAGCGACTCACTACTCCGGAGACAGGCCAGTTCTTTCTTACCCCTGATCTCCGCACACACAGGCCCTGCCAGTATTCCGACTGGTACATTCCTACCTCTATCGTAAGCTCAGTTCAGATGGTACCTCCTCCAGGAAGCTCTCCCTGACCACTGCCAGGCTGCTAAGAATCTGTTTCCTTTTATGCCATCTGTGACTATAGAGTTATGTCGCCTGGGTCTGGTGCAAAGTTGGGGAGTAATCCAGCGTGCAATGTCGCCAGAGGGAGACAGTCTGAGCCATGGCCTGCTCCAGCCTCCCCCAGCACAGGGCAGGCCCAAGCCAGGCACGGCAGGAGCTGTGGGACCTGGTGTAGCGATACAGTATCTGCCGCAGCCCACGGGCTGGCACGAGGCCTTGCTAGCCCCTGACCTGTCCTCGGGATGAGCATCAATTTTTCACGAGGGCCCATTCAGAGGCATCAGGGCATTTGATCCTCTGCCCACGACACTGCCTGACACCCGAGCCTGGACCCCGGGACAGTGGGCACACGGCCACCGGGAGACCAGCTCCGGCCTTGGTGCCTGACGGGGAAGCAGACTCAAGGCAGCCCAGGCGCTGCGTCCGGAGGGGAGGCCCGGGCCAGGGTGCTGGCATCTAGGACACCGGCGGGTGTGGCATGAGCCGGGGCAGGACCGGCACTCTCAATCGAGGCCTGGGGCCTTGCAGGGTGGAGAAGGGGTGGGGTGGGGAGGGCTTAGAAGCTAGGGCCCACCAAGAAACACTGCAAGACACACATCAGTTTCTGAAAAGGAGAAGCCACGTCCAGGTCCGTCTCTCTTCTAGCTGACGACAGGGAGCAAGACCGCATCGCAGTTTCTACCCGCCGCTTCAAGGTGCCTTGTCCCTGTAGGTAGGGTCCCCCACGCTGGCTGGGGGACTTCACACTCCCGTTTCTCAGATGGGCATTTGGAGGCACAGAGGAAGGAAGTGACTTATGCAAGGACGGAGATAGTGTCAGAGAGATAGCAAGGGAGACAGAGACAGAGACAGAGCAGTCTCTCTGCCACCCCAGCACGTCTGCTCCCCTGGCCCCAGAGCGCCCCCACGGCAGCCCCAGCTCAGGGTTGAGTCGAGGGACACCATGTCCTGGCTCTTCCCACTGTGGGGTACAAGCCTCCGTCACTCCGAGCTCAGGATGACTGCATCCACTGCGGCTGCGGCCAAGTCCTCAAGGGTGGCAGGAATCCAGGGCCAGGAGCAAGTGGCTCTGTCGGGCCTCTGCTGCTCAGGACAGCGGGCATCCTTACCTGGTCCTGGCTGCCCACTCTCAGTGTAGATTAA
>NW_006159756.1:2260251-2275493 GCF_000334495.1 Tupaia belangeri chinensis | reverse complement strand
TGCTGGGGACGGGGGCCATCCTTACCGGGCCCTGGCTGCCCACTCTCAGTGGCCTGCCAGCCCGGGTGCTGCTGCTTCCTGCACGGATGACGGAGGGCTGGGTCAGGGGCCTGCCGCCGCAGACGCGCCCCTTCTGCTGGTCTTGCGGGCTCACAGTGGGTGTCTGTCTCTCCAGCGTCTCTCCCTCTTTCCTGCCCAGGCGGCCGTCCAGCCTGCACTGCCACCCTCCCCTCCTCACTCCAGAGCCTGCTCCCAGGAGGCGGAGTCGAGGGGCCTCCCAGGTCGGGGTGCGGTGACATCAGCGTGGGGGACGGGCTGTCCCTGTGGCCCAGAGGCTAACGTCCAGAGGCTGCCCTGCTCGGTGCAGAGAGCTTCCTGGCCATGTCCACGGGGGCGCTGAGCTCTTCCTGGCTGTGCCACTGACCGGCACGGGACCTGGGCAGGGCTGCCCATCCTGGCCTCTGGGGCCTCCGTCTCAGAGTCCGGTGGAGAGGCCTGTTCTGACCTGGCTGCTCACTGATTGGCTGGGGTCTCAGCCCTGCCTGCCCTCCCTGGCTGCCGTTCTGCCATCACTGGGCTGTTTGAGCTCAGAGAAGGTGCAGGCAGGGCAGACGGGAAGGAGGGGCCTAGCCAGACCCCAGTTGGTGCTTTCTCCTCCTCCCTGTACACACACAGCCCCTGCCCCTCACTTGCTTCCCAATGGCCCTCTCAGCCACGTCCCGTGAAGCCAGATTCTACACTGCCCCGCAGCTGGCTCTGGGTGGGGGGTGCCTGCTCCTCTATCATCTGGAAATGTTGCCAAACCAGCCGACTAGGAGAAGCCCTCGTGGAACAGGACACACGGAAACTGAAGTGAACATGGATTTATTTCTTCTTCTTTTTTTTTTTTTTTTTTTTTTAGGGAGATTTTTGCTATAAGGTATGTGACATGCTAGAGAGACAGAGAGACAGAAAGTGAGAAATCACCCCCCAGGGGGGATGGCCACACCATCCTTTCTCCTCCATTCTCCTCTTGGGATTTTTGGCATGCATGCACATGTGCCTGGAGTGAGTTTCAAGTCACCAGATCTAGGACTTGAACCGCGGTCGACCATGTGGGAGTCCAGCACACCCACTGCTATGCCACCTGCTAGCCACCAAACATGGGATTTCAAAAGGGAAGAGGGAAGGTTGGCCGTTGTCTAGCAGTTAAGAGAGCTAGAACCCCCATGGCTGCCCAGAGTTCGAATCCTGGCTCCTGCGGCTTGAAAACCACACCAGGAGCATCTGTGCGTCCCAGATCCGGACCGGATGGAGACACAAAGAAGGGATTGTGTGAGGGACCACGCCCCCTCGGTGGGAGCTTTCTCCCTCTTCTGTCTCTCTCTGATGAACGCACTTGTCCTCTGGCAATTAGAAGGGGTGGGGCAAGGAAGAGTACAGGAAATGGGGTCTCAAGGGATGCTCACCAAGCCTTGGCACTTTCTCCTGCCCCCGTCACCCCCTGCCATGCCTGCAGCTGCCCCATCAGTCACTTTTCCAGGAGCAGCCCAGGTAAAGAGGCGTCAGCCACTGGAGTGTCTGCCAAGACCTGACGGAGGGTGGGGGGTGGTGGGGTGGTGTGGTGTGTGCGCTCGCGCAGAAAAATGGCCCGACAGCGCCACCTGCTGGGCGCAGGCTCCCTCAGCGCCAGATTCTGATCCCCCTCCCGCGCTGGCACCTAAGCCCGGCCGCCCGGATTGGAGCTGCTCTGGAGCTTGGTCCTGCTCCCGGACTGACACCTGCCACCAATCTCAGTGCCTGTCGCTCTGGACTCACCTGTCCGGGCCTGCGGGCTAGGTGGAGCACGAGCATCAGCCCCCACCCCACGATGGAATAGTGGGGCCCTGAGAGGAGCAGGGCGCCCCTCTCAGCAGGCACAGGGCTGGGCTGGGAGGGAAGTGGACTGAGCTGCAGGGTCGGGAGGGCAGTAAGAGCCCGGCCTGGGTCCACCCCGCACCCAGGAACTGCCAGGCAGTCCCCGAGCCCATAGCGGCAGTCTCCCACGCCTGGTGGGGAGCCCAGGGATGGCTCCTGTCCGTGTGGCCTCCCGCTGCACCCTCCCCCAGTAGGCTGCAGACCCTCCTGCCCCTCCTCTTTGCTGGGGGCTCACAGAGGGTGTCGCAGTGGTCCTCGGTCTGCCCCAACCCTGCTTTTCCCCACTGCCCTGGCTTCCCCACACTCCCAGCACCCCGTCCTCTTCCTGGGCCCTTCACATGGCACTTCCACCTCAACAGGCGGGCGCGGACTTAGCAGGCAGGACCCAGTGCCCGCCTGACAGCCCTCTGCAGTGCATTTGTCCCCTCCAGGCTCTGGGGCCAGCCCGGTGCAGATTGGCTAAGTGACAGAAGCAGAGCCTGTCTGGTCACGATGACCTCCGCTCGATGTTCCAGCACAGCCTGTGACTCCCAAGTCCCCCCACCCCCGGGCGTCCCTCTGACCAGGGGACAGTCACCCAGGCCTATGTATTCCCTCCCTCCCTGCAGAGGGACAGACAGACACGGGAAGGTCTTTCTGGAACTGCAGTAACATTTATTCTGAGAGAGCAGGACTTGTCTCCCCAGTCTGGCGGAAGGCCCTGAGGAGTGAGGCCAGGTCCAGGGACCCCACCATCCACACGCGGGGGGCTCCAGGGCCCTGTGGCTGCATGCAGGGGACTAAGCAATCACTCCCCCTGCCGCCTTCCTCACCTGCCCAAGCCTAAGGCCTCTGGGGAACTAGGGACCTGCCCCCACTGCCAGGAGCCCGCCTGGCCCACCTCAAGGGGCAGGAACAAGGGCAGGGCCGCAGCCAGCCCTGCTGGGGGGTGGGAAGCAGTGCTGGCCTGGCAGGGCTGTCCCTTCGTCCTGCCGGGCCACCACCTAGGGGACACTGCTGAGCAAAGACCTAGCACGCCCCTCCCCACCCCCACCGAGCCTTCGTTTCCAACACTGAGAGGTGGCGATTCCATGGGGCAGAGGAAGGGGCTATGGGCTCTTGCCCAGCACTTGTTAGTCGGGTGCCGGGGCGCGAGGACCGGTGGCCCCACTCGGTAGAAGGTGGAAACCGAGGCACAGGAGGTTTCAGTGACCTGCTCCTGGTTGTGTGCGGCGTCCCAGCCCAGGCCCATATCCCGCTCTCCAGAGGGAAACCCCCGATTGTCCTGTCTTTCCGTTCCGGCCCCTCTTGTGGTCCAGGCCAGGGCCCAGGAGCTGAGCCAGCAGCGGAGCCAGGAGGCAAAGGCACTCCCACCGGGACCGGGAGTCCCACATTCAGGTCCCATCCTCGAAACACCTGCACTCCCTCGCCGGCCGCGGAGAGCCCAAAGACCTAAGCAGCCGTGGTGCCGGCTCTCATGGAGGCCTCCTGGGCCAGCACAGAGCCTCCTTGTCAGCCGCCTCCAGACCTCGGCGAGGGACATCTCCCATGTCCCTCCCCATGGGGAACCCAAACGAAACCAGAGAAGCAGCAAAACCAGAGTCAAGAGAAAAGGGGGGGGGCTTTCCGCCTTCCCTTAAAATCACCTGGCCAGAACTGACGTTATTCTTAGAACAGAAGGGATATAAAACAGCGAGGACGAAAGGTACGTTTGGTCCAGGCGGCAGGACGAGCCTGTCCTCTCGGCTGTGTTGGGGACGTCGGCGGAGGGCCGCCTCAGGCAGGAACAGATCTCCCACCAAGCCCAGCAGTGGCCTGACCCTGGCAGGCCTGGCACCACACCCCCGGGGCCCCTCCTCCCAGGTGAAGCCAGGGTCTTGCGGCAAAGGGGCCTGCCTCGGGTGGCCGCAGCCCGCGCCTGGCCCCGGACCTCTGGTGCACACGCTCCAGCATCAGGCAGGGGAGGCAGGAAGACACCCCTCACTCAGGGCCTCTGCCACCGCCCCACCTGTAAACGAGGGGGCCGGGAACGGGTCAGAACCTGGAATGAGAAGGTGCGTCTGCCTCTGAGAGGACCTGACGCAGAAATGAGGCCCCAGGCCAGGGCAGGGCCCAGCTTTCCCTGGAGCCTCGTGGGCGCCATTTAGTCATTTGGCAAATCTCTGCTGAATGAATGCAACGGATGGGGGAGCGGACAGGACTAGAGAGTGAACGGCCGTCACCTGCGAGAGGGGGGTCAGGGACATGGCAGTTTGTGTGTAAACAAGTGACATCTTCTTGGCACGCCTCAGCCGACAGCAGGGCCTTGGGAA
Source organism: Tupaia belangeri chinensis (assembly GCF_000334495.1). Lineage (NCBI taxonomy): Eukaryota > Metazoa > Chordata > Mammalia > Scandentia > Tupaiidae > Tupaia > Tupaia belangeri. Next base: position 2,271,306 of record NW_006159756.1, on the reverse strand, counting down.
AATGTCTTCAAAGGGTAGAGTCCCTTAGCAGTGGTGACAGCTGGGGTGGGGAGGGCGTGTTTTAACCTCAGGCAAGAAGACTCCCTGGGAACAAGGAATGTTTTAGGGCCTCAGAGAGGGTCACAGAGCAAATTGGGAGAGGGAAAAAGACGCCAGTGCCCTGGCTCCTGGGCTGGTCCCAGGCTGGGCAGACATGCAGGTGCTGAGGAAGGTGGGAGCCGGGCGGGGGGCAGCGTCAGACCGCCACGAGGGAGGTACTGCTGAGGACGCACACCGCCACGGTGCCCGGCAGGTCGCTGGGCTGCCGGCTGCTGCGGTCTTGGAGGTGCAGGGTGTGCAGGGCCTGCAGGTCGTCCGGATCCGCCTTCAGGTGCACCTGGCCCAGGAACTCGTCCTTCAGGACCCGGTGGTTCCAGATCTGGGAGGAGACAGAGCCTGTGGGAGGGGCCATCTCCTCCAGGACAGGAAAGGGGTGGGCACTGGCAGGAGTTGAACCTGATTCCTGGAGGGGAAGCTGGCTGAGGAGAAGGGGCTCTGGGTGCCTGCCTGACCAGGAACCTCGGACCAGGATGAGTTCCTTCTAGAGGCTTGGGCTCCCCCCCACACATACAAAGTTAAATCAGGGGACCAGTCGGTGGTGTAATGGTTATGTCGCCGGATTCCCACATAGCTGACCATGGCTCTAGTCCTGGACCCAGCATCTTAAAACTCACACCGGGCACATGTGTGTGCATGTCCAAAATCCCGAGAGGAGAATGGAGGAGAAGGGATTGCAGCGTGGCTATCCCCCCTGGGGGGGGATCTCTCCCTTTCTATCTCTGTCTCTCCAGTGAGTGCACATGCCCTATAGCAAAAATCTCTCTCTCAAAAAAAACCCCAAATAAAGTTTAATCAGTTATGTCAGCTCTGCATCTCCCTGGGTGAATTGGACGAAGGACACCCCCAGTTTGGCTTCCCCATATTTAACATGGGAGTCGGATCAACTGTTCCCAGGGGTCCCTCCAGCCCCAACATCCACGGGCCTGTGATTTGACCCAGTGGGACCCAGTGTTAAGAAAAGTTGGAACATCTACGCTGGTCCCGCCGGGCACCCGAGTGTTTGTTTACGGATGGTTTCTCACCCCGAGAGATGCTGGTCTGGGCCTGGGGACAGGGCAGCTCCTGCTAATGAACTCGGGATTGCTGTCTGCCAGCTACCTCGGCAGAGACGACAAGGCCAGGCCAGGGACACCGGCTTTCTGACCCCTGCTCCAGGCCTTAGGACACGGCCACCAAACCAGCCACCTCTGCATAGTACAACTGTCCCAGAGGATCCTGACCCAGAGTGGAGTGTGACCACAGTTTTCAAGGCTCTGGGAGAGGTCAGGAGAGGTGACCACTGTCCCCGGCCAGCCCCTGCTGCTGTCAGAATGACACTGGTTAATCTGACTCGTCCCCCATGGAGGGCGACTCCAGAGCAGCAGGAGGGGAACTGGAATGCCCATGGCCACACCAGAGCAGGGACAGACCAAGAACTAGAAGCCGGCTGCACGGGCCCTGCCCTCCGAGCGGGGAGCTTGGCCTGGATGGTGAGCTCACCTGGACAGTGACGGGCTGGCCCGGCTTCTTGCGGTAGAAGACGCCTTTCACGTTGAACTCAGGGGTCGAGGTGCCCTTCTTCACGGCTGAGCGGACTTTGTCCCCCTCACACTTGATGACCACGTAAGAGTTGGCCCCTAGAGAGGGGGAGTGGGAGGTGGGGTGAGGGCAGGGCTGGAGGGGACAGAGGTCTAGGAGGGCAGCCATCCACGTGGGTTTGGTTACTCAGGTGATGGGGAAACCAAAGCTTGACCCATCTCCAGTCCCTTGAGGCCTAGAGACAGGCAGACTGGCTGGGGTACCTGGTCCTCTCTGGCCTCCGGGCCTCTACCCATCCTGCTGCCCCCTGCCTAGAGAACCTTGCTACCTCTTTTAACCAAGCTATCTACCTTATTATTTTCTCAGCCTGGAGAAAGACCCCCTCCTCCAGGGAGCCTTCCCTGAGCTCTCCCTGCCAGCTGTTTTTCCTTGAATCTGGCTGCTCCACCACCCCGTGAGCAGGAGGTAGATGCTAGACCCTAGGTGGCAAGACCTGCAAGGGAGAGCTCTGTGGGTGGAGGCTCAGGCTGGCAGGGTGGGCATGGGGCAACTGACATGCTCACCTGTAGGGGAGTCTTTGAGGCCAGCAGCTCCTAGGACGTGGACCTGGGTCACCTGCTGGGGGTAGCCACACAGGGAGCTCCAGCAGGTGCGGGGTGGCTCGTCCAGACACAGCTCCCTGGACGGGTGGGGAGAGGAGGACAGAGCCAGGGAGGTGGGTGGGTGTGATTCCCTGAGCGCCTCCTGTGGCCAAGCCACTGCTGGAGGGCGTCCTCACACAGCTCAGGGCCGGCCATGATGGCACCCCGTTACCGTGGAGGAAGCTCCGGGCTCAGCCCAGGAAGCGGCAGGACCCAGGGTCACTGACCCAGCACCAACCGCCTCCTGGCTCTGGAGGCGGCAGGGCACACTGTCCTGGGACTGAACTGGGGCTGCGGACCAAGGTGGGAGGGCAGCGTGGGACCCCTAGGTCTACACTTGGCTCCACTGGACCCCAGAGCCAGCCTCCAGGGGACAGAGAACTGTGGTGACAAGAACTCGACTCGAGTTGGACGGGCCACCCCTGGCCGTTTGTGACCTCGGACCACCTCCCACCCTTGATCCCCTCTTCTCATCTGTGAAATGGGAGAGTCAGGGCCCGGCTCAGGGGACCCAGGGGGAGCAGCTCTGTGACCGTGGAGTGCAGTGCACCCCTGATGCCGGGAGCGGGGAGAGAGGCAGGACACCGCCGCCCACCCGGTGGCTGGCTCCACGCTGGGCCACATGCTGAGCAGCTTGGCCACAGGGCCCCGTCGCCACCTGCCACCCGTCCAGCTGCCTGGGTGGGCCAGCCTGCGCACCTGCAGTTGGAGGGCACGTCGGTGAAGACGCGGAGCAGGAACTCGCCGGTGTGGCCCGGCTCGAAGGTGGTGGGGATGATGACGTAGCGGCCCTCGGGCTGGTCGGTGCGCAGGAAGACGCTGCGCGAGTTGATGTAGATGGAGCTGGCGGCCTTCTGCTGCAGGCTGTGCATGCGGTACTGGCGGTTCTCCTCCACCTGTGGGGCAGGTGGGTGGGCACGCGGCACTCCCAGCCCACTCCCCTCACCGCGTGCCGCGCAGCCAGGAGGCCCCGTCTATGTGGAGTTTCTGGACGGGCCAATCTGCAGGCAGAAGTCTGCCAAGGGCTGGGGAGGGAGACCCAGGGGTTGGCAATGATGACTAAGGGGGCAGGGGTGTTCTGGGGGTGACCGAGATGCCCTGGAGTCGCTGCGTGATGGCCTACAACTGTGGGCAGCACGGTAAGCCTGGACTGGTGGGCCCTCAGCGGGTATGCTGTGGTCTCAGAGTTCTCTCAGTGGAAGCTGCTAAGAAGCGGGGAGGGCGGGGACCAGCGGATGGCGTGCATAATGGTGACGTCGCTGGACTCCTACCTCGCGACTTAAACCTCACGCAGGGCATGTGTGCGTGCCCAAGATCCCAAGGGGGAGAGTGGAGGAGAAGGGACTGCGGTGTGGCCATCCCCCCTGGGGGGAGATTTCTCGCTTTCTGTCTCTCTGTCTCTCCAGTGAGCACACATGCCCTATAGCAAAAATCTCTCTAAAAAAACATGAAAGGCAGGGAGGGTGAAAGGAGCCCCTCGATAACAGTCCTGTCACAAGAGAACCAAGAATCACGATCTCAGTGGCCATGAAATGAGATCACCAGGACTTGCTGGACAATTCCGGAAACAAGTGCCGCCATATGTCACAGGGACGTTAGGGAAGGTCGTGGCATGCCACACACCAGCACGTGCCAGCTCACCACGCAGCACTCCACATGCCAGGACTCAGCTCCGACCGCCCTACAACCTGTGGTTCCTGAAGTTCTGGGGACTGACGCGCATGTGTGGACCCACGTGTGGATGGGCCCCACACCCGGGTATGCCAACACGCCGAAGGCCTCAGGTTCCAGGCCAGGGAGCGGCGTGCCCAAGGGAGGCCTCCTCCCAGCATCCAATCCAGCCAGGCTCGGGAGGGCGCCCTCCTGTGGGTCTGTGGGTCTCAGAGCCCAGGCTGAGCGCTCTGGCAGAAGCCCCTCCCAGGCAGCCCCCAGGTCAGCCAGTACGGCTGGGGCGCTGGGCGAGGCCAGTCACCAGGAGTGCCCGGTGGTGTTCTCCCCAGGCCCGCCCCCGCTCAGCCGCAGCAGGTCCCAGGGCCTCACCTTGTAGATGTCGAAGCCGATGGCCAGGTTCTCACCCTTGCCCTCCCTGCGGGTGGACCGCTTGGGCCGCTGCTGGATGCAGATGAGCACCTCGTCCTCGGGCTTCCGGACGTCGAAGACGTACTGTGGGCATGGCCAGGGAGACTGTGCTGAGACGCGGCACTGCGGGGCGCCCTGGGAGCTGGCCGGCCGGGCGCTGCCTCCCTGAGTCTGAGTCTCTCCTCTGGCCGACAGGCCCACCAGCACCAAGGCTGGGAGGCCCCGGTAGACAACAGAGCCCCCCAGAGCTGGCCCGCAGCTGTGCGGGACAAAGGCTCCTCAGGCATGAGACCAGCTGCTGTCCTGTGGTGACCATGGAAGCCGCAGGGGTGGGGTCCCCGTCCAGCAGCCCAGCCTGGCCACGCTCCCGGAGAAGGGAAGGATCCTGCCATGGGGGGAGCCGACCCAGTGCCCCTGTGACTCCGGACAAGACACTGGTCCATCCTTCAGTGCTGTTCCCTTTTTATTCTTTAGGATATTGTCATAGGGCTCATGAAAGACACAGAGAGGGAAGGTGAGAAATCTCCCCAAAGGAGGATGGCCACACTGCAATCCCTTCTCCATTCTCTCGGGGTTCTGGGTATGCACACACGTGCCCAGCGGGAGTTTCAGGCTGCCAGGACGGGGGCTCAAACTGCGCTGGGCCATATGGGAGTCCAGCACCTTAACCACCACGCCACCTGCTGCCCTAGCTGTTCCTTATTTTGCTGTCTACACGACCGATTGTGAGGCTTCGTGAACCCAAACGGAACTGGCGTGCCCATCCAAGCCCCACTGCAGACAGGTAAACCGAGGCCCAGGAGGGACAGGGGATGCACCCTTCAGCTGGCCGCAGCTGCAGGGGTTGGCGGCCCCGAGAGCTCACGGCCGGAAGAGCCCACCTGCGGGTTCTGGAAGAAGGTGTCCTTGTGGTTGATGCAGCCCCCACTGCGGTTGCGCCGTGGGTCCTCGTGCCGCGTCCAGGCGCCGCGTAGCCGGGCCTCCTCCCACGTCTTGTGGACGCTCAGGTAGGACGTGTTGATGAGGCGGCACTTGATGACATCCGTGAAGTACCGGCACACGTCCTCGAAGGTCATCCTAGGCGCAGAGGGCTCAGCGGCACCCCCTGCGCCCTGCCCCTCCTGCTCCCGCTCCCCCTGCTCCTCCCTCGGCCTGTTTCCTCATTTGTAAAGCGTGGATGCACCAAGGTGCCCCCTCACAGAGGTGCCCGCTGGAGTGATGCAGGAGGCCTGGAAATCTGGGGCTGGCCCCAGCAGGTCTCTGTAGCCAGGCGTGGTGACAGTCACCATGCACGGTGCACCTCCAGGGGTCTGTGCGGTGGGAGGTGTGGGAGGCACTCCACAAACACATAAAGGAAAAGCCTCAGGAAGGGGCCCCTTCCAGACAGCGGGGTTCTCATTTACTCCATCCCGAGCCAGAAGACAGGGAGGTTCTGTCCACCGGAGCCCAGGCCTGGGCCTGGGTGGCCTGGGCAGTGGCTCCCCTGGCCTGCATGAGGCCCTCCCTGCCCCCGCCGTACATAGTGCGCCCTGAAACCCCCCAGAAGTGGCTGTGAGTCGGACTGAATGCAGCTGAGGGCACGCAGCTGGGTGACACAGGAGGATGGCAGGGCTCTGGGCGGGGCTTCTGCCTCCTGCCGACCCATGCCGCCCAGCTCCCCGGGCTCTCCTGTCTTCCCACCCTGTGCTCTCGCCTCTGGGCCTGGCCTCCTCACCCACCTAGAGCTGGCCTGCACCCCAAGCCTCAGTTCAGGAGCCAGCTCCTCTCAGATGCCCCCCTTCCCTACCTCCTCTCGGCAACCGGCTGCTGGTGCCCCGTCCTGTGTGCCCCCAGTGCCAGGCCGGCACTCACCAGAACTCGCCGTCGTCCTGCACGGTCACGCCCATCTTCTCCCGCTCACTTTTGCTCACTTTCTGCCACTCCTCTGAGCTGGGATGGGGCAGGAGAGCGGGGACAGCATGAGAAGCATAAGAGGAAGGGCCCGCCAGGACCGGGCTGGTCCGGGAGACGAGGCACGAGGGCCCACTTGGCACAGCTCAGCACCTGGCCTCCTGTGGGGTGGGGTGGTCAGGGCACCCGGGCACCACCCAGCCCCTAGGAGGCCCTGTCTGCCCTCCTGCAGGGCACTGTGGGTGGCTACCATGCAAGGGCACGGCAGGCTGGGAGCAAGGCTGCAGGCTGGGGAGGGGCTCCTTCACGGGGCACCAGCCCCATCCTCTCCTGGCCTCGGCCAGGTCATGGGCCCAACACCCAAGTTGCTCTGGCTGGCCAACCCAGATTCTTGTCTCCCGCAGGTCAGCCCTTCCCTTCCAGGCTTTGCTCACCCACCCCACATGCCTGCTGTCTCCTAATGCACCCTTCTCCCAGATCTTTCAAGGCCCAGTCCCAGTGCCACCTCCTCCAGGAAGCCCACATGCCCTGCTCCACCCCTACCCCCAACCTCACGTGTCACTCCAGGGCCCGTTCCACTCGCGCTCGCCCCAGGGGTTCCGCAGGCGGATCATGTCCAGCTTCTCCGACTTGAAGAAGGCCAGCAGGCCATGGCCCAGGCGCACCTTGCGGACATCGGTGACAGCGTACGCGTGGCCCTTCACCAGGCCACACGCCAGGCGGGCCTCCATGTCAGCTGCTGTCACTGCCTGTGGGAGGACACAGGTCCTCAGGAGCATACCCTGTTCTGTGTGAGTGTGTGTGTGAGTGTGTGTGAGTGTGTGTGAGAGTGTGTGAGTGTGTGTGTGAGTGTGTGTGAGTGAGTGTGAGAGTGTGTGAGTGTGTGTGTGAGTGTGTGTGAGTGTGTGTGAGAGTGTGTGAGTGTGTGTGAGTGTGTGTGTGAGTGTGTGTGTGTGTGTGGTGGAGGGTGAGGGGAGAAGGGCTGAATTCCCAGACTTTCCCAGGCGCCCGGGGCAGGAGCCAGGGTGAAGGAAGGTGCCCGCAGCAGGGTGAGCCGGGGCTGCTGGGCCAGCTGACAGCAGTTGAGGAATTTGAGAGCTGATTTAAACATTGGCTGAAAATCAGCCGTGGTGAGTCACACACAGAAGTGACCAGGTCCCGGTGTGGCTGCTGATTTTCCCGGGAGCTCGTCCATCAGCACGGCCAAGGCAGCTAAGCCTGGGCTCTAATGTGCTGCCCTGGGTCCCGGCTCCCTTCACGGTGAGTCTGTGGTCCCCGGGTGCCCCATCGCGCTGGGGACATGTGGTGTGGGCTCCTTCCCCTTCTGTTTGCCCTGGGCTGCGAGGGCCTCAAAGTGGGCATGGCAGGACAGTTTTGGGGTGGGGAAGGGCGCTGGGGCTGGGGCTGCTCCCCAGCCAGGCTCAGGGCTGGGTTTGTGAGCTGCCCTGGGTGCTCCGCCTGCCTAGCCCAGCCAGGTTGGCAAAGGGGCAGAGCCCCAGGGCCTCCATGGTCTGACCTTGATGGAGGCGCTGATGAGGCCGCCCCGGCTGTGCACCTTCAGCATGCGCTCGAACAGCTGGCTCCTCCTGGCCTCGTCGTTGGCGAAGTCCCCCTCAGTGAGGTCAATGGGTTCGGAGACGCCGCCCGTGAAGTCTACCAGCGCGTCGGCCGTGTTGCCTCCGTCCAGGGCCTGGTAGCAGCCGGCCAGCCTGGGCAGTCAAGTGGAAGAACACACAGCTTGCACTCCCTGTGGGCCTAAACGCTCACACCCAAGACTTCCCGTGTAAGTATTTAACAGAGAAGTCAAGCAACCCACCAAGATCACGCTGCAGGCCACAGCAGAGCCGACGCCAGAACCCAGTCTCGCCCCCTAGGTCCACGTCCACCCACAGACAGCCACCACTTCATGGCTCAAATTATCTTAAGCCTCAGCAGCTCCATCTTCAGCTAGATGTGCAAAAACCAAGCACTTCTTTCCTAAAGCATTAAAACCTCATATAGCTTTTGGCACCAATTCTGCACAAGTAATATGATGAAGTTTATTAGTAGTAGCTTCTGATGTGCCAGAGAGAGACAGAGTTTGGAAAGTAGAAAGTACTCTCATGAGGAAGGTTGCACCACAATCCCGCCTCTATTTCTCCCTCCTTTCAGGATCTGGGGCATGTACACACATGTGCCCCCAGTGGTTTTTAGAGAGTTTTTTTTTTTTTTTCTATAGGACACATGCACTCACCGGAGAGAGAGAGACAGAAAGCAGGAAATCACCCCTGGGAGGATGACCACACGCACGCACATGTGCCTGCTGTGTTTCAAGCAGCCGGGTCCAGGACTCGAACAGTATTCAACTACGCGAGAGTCCAGTGACATAACCATTATGCCATCTGCTGGTCTCTGCCGCAAGTGATTTTTCAAGCTACTGAGTCTGAGACCCAGAACGTGCAGTTGGTCATGTGGGACCCAGTCACCGTAACCAGCAGGCCAAGGGCTGGTGGAAGTACCATGATTTATAATGACGATAGAACAGAAATAACTAGGGACCAGCAGATGGCGTAATTGTTACAGTGCTGGACTCCCACACAGTCAATAGCAGTTTGAGCCCTGGACCTGGCGGTTTGAAGCTCATGCCGGGTGCATGTGAGTACGTGCTCAAAATCCCGACAGGAGAATGCAGGAGAAAGGATGACGGCATGGCCATCCCCCAGGGGCTCATGTCTCACTTCCTGTCTCTCTCTCTGGCACGTGCACATGCCCTTTAGCAAAAATCTCTCAAAACAAAACAAAACAAAGAACAGAAATGACTGAAAACGTCTAGCAAACGGGAATGGGTTTTAAAAGCTAACGCATCTAGAGCGCTAAATGGGCTTGGGGACAAGCCCTGGAAAAGAATTCCTGTGCTGGGGAAGATGCCGGAGCTTGCTTGTCGCTGTGTGAGAAAGCAGACGAGCTGGGCTCCGGTTATACTTCAATCGTGTACGCGATAAGCCGCTTAACATATTGGGTCGCTGGGAAAGTCATGATGCGTTTTTGCATAGGGAAATACAGAAAAATACATCGTGACCTCAGACATCGAGCGCCTTTTGTGCGTGACACACGGTCGGCTGTGGTCCAGGCTCTGAGCGCTGGCTCTGCATTAGCCCCTAGCCCCTCGTGCCTGGAGGCCGCCCCCACTGCTGCCCAGCTGCCCAGAGCATGCCCGCCCCATGCTCACCACGGCTGCCACCTACTTGGCGTAAGCCTTCTCCACCAACGCACACCAGAACTCGTTGCGGGAGTTGGAGTGGCAGTAGATGAGCTGGTTGTTGACCGTGGGCAGCCGGTCATCGACGACCACGTCCACCCACTCCCCGAAGCGCCAGAAGTGGAAGTGGAAGATGCCTGCATAGCTGTCAGGCTTCTCGGGGTCCCACTCCTGCTCCTTCCAGTCTGGGATGACCTGCGTGGGGACAGTGGGTAGGGTGAGGACACGCTGAGGGCATATCTGGGGTCCCCCAAGCAGATGACAGCAGAAGCAACCCTTCACCTTGTCAGCAGGTGGCAACCTGCTGGGCCTGCGGAGCAGGAGCTGAGTGGGGCTGAAGCCCATCGGGACTTGACCAGCTCCTTCTAGAAGAAAACCACCCCAGGCACAAGGCAGCGCCGCACCAGGAGCCCTAACTGCTGGGGCCACACCAGCCTGCACACACAGACCTCAGTCCAGAGTCCTCCCCACCCCTGCACCATCGAGGATGTGCTTATGCTCTTGTTTACGGGCCTCCGGCCTTCCTCGGGGACGCTGGCAAATGGATGCTCCCAGTGGGGCATCGGAGACCAAGAAAATGAAAACGCTAACTGCAGTGAGAGAGGTGCACCCACTGAGGCTGTGCCAGCAACACAGCGCCTGCCAGGGCTGGTGCAGGGCGGGCAGTTGGCTGGGCTGCCCCCGAGCCTCCCAGTATATTTCGGGGACTCACTGACACAGTAGGGGAGGACGCCAACGCAGGCTGACTCGTGGTTTCCTTACCCACCACCTGAGCCACCCTCTGGTTAAAGCTGTGTCCTTTCTGGCTAAAAACTCCTAGGCCAGCCTCCCAGCCTCTCCCGACACAGAAAGCCGTGTCTACAGTGGGTCACGTGCAGGGAGGGGTTAATGTCCCCACTGCACAGAAAGGAAGGCTGAAGTCCAGCGAGAAGCATGACGCAGCCTGAGGCGCAGAGCGAGGGGGCTCCTGGGCTGAGCACATGCCTGACGCACTGCCTCCCCCCACCCTCTGTTCCCACCTGCCCGGCTCTGAGTGCTCCGGCCGAGGTGGGCAGGAAGCACGGGGAGCCCACGCAGGGCTCTGGGAGCCAGTGCTGGGGCCCGGCATGATCATTAGCTGAAGCCAGGGCTTGGCCCTGAGCCCTCTGTGTCTCAAGGAGCAGCTAATGAGGCTCGAGGGCCTGGAGACCCAGAGTCGGGGATCCCTGTGAGCCTCAGCTTCCCCGCCTGCCTCACAGCCACCACGCTGTCCAGGGTGGGTGCAGCTCAGCCTTCTCAGCCGGGCACCAAGTGGACGAGGTGGGCCCTCACGTGTACACACACTGCAAGCCCTCCCACACCACGTCTGCTACACCAGACGCCCAGGAGGCCTGGGAAGTGGCTCGTTCACATAAACTGAAACGTGTGTGTGTGTGCGTGTGTGTGTGTGTGTGCACAGGATGTGGAGTAAAACATGCGTGTGTGTACAGGACACGGGCTGAAATGTGTGTGTGTACAGGACACGGGCTGAAACGTGTGTGTGTACAGGACACAGACTGAAATGTGTGTGTACAGGACACAGACTGAAACATGCGTGTGTGTACAGGACAC
>NW_006159756.1:2257851-2259584 GCF_000334495.1 Tupaia belangeri chinensis | reverse complement strand
AAAGGTGGGTGTGTACAGGACACAGACTGAGACGTGTGTGTGTACAGGACATAGACTGAAATATGCATGTATGTACAGGACACAGACTGAAACGTGCATGCGTGTACAGGACATGGGATGAAACGTGTGTGTGTACAGGACACGGGATGAAATATGCATGTGTGTGGACACAGGCTGAAACGTGTGTGTGCATACAGGACAGACTGGGAATGAGGTCACATGCCGGGTGTTGGCGACAGTGAGGGGCGACCTGTCGTGCTGTGCTCTGTTTGTACCAGGTCCCTCTCTCAGAGGCATCAGAACCGGCCTCTCTCGTGTGTACAGGACACAGACTGAAACATGCGTGTGTGTACAGGACACGGACTGAAACGTGTGTGTGTGTACAGGACACAGACTGAAATGTGTGTGTGTGTGTACAGGACACGGGCTAAAACGTGTGTGTATGTACAGGACACAGACTGAGACGTGTGTGTGTACAGGACACAGATTGAAACATGTGTATGTACAGGACACAGACTGAGACGTGTGTGTGTACAGGGCACAGACTGAAATGTGTGTGTGTGTAAAGGACACGGGCTAAAACGTGTGTGTACAGGACACAGACTGAAACGTGTGTGTGTGTACAGGACATAGACTGAAATATGCATGTGTGTACAGGACACAGACTGAAATGTGTGTGTGTGTGTGTACAGGACACGGACTGAAATGTGTGTGTGTGTGTGTACAGGACACAGACCGAAACATGTGTATGTACAGGACACGGACTGAAACATGCGTGTATGTACAGGACACAGACTGAAACATGTGTATGTACAGGACACGGACTGAAACGTGCATGCGTGTACAGGACACGGGATGAAATGTGTGTGTGTGTACAGGACATGGACTGAAATATGCATGTGTGTGGACACAGGCTGAAACGTGTGTGTGCATACAGGACAGACTGGGAATGAGGTCACATGCCGGGTGTTGGCGACAGTGAGGGGCGACCTGTCGTGCTGTGCTCTGTTTGTACCAGGTCCCTCTCTCAGAGGCATCAGAACCGGCCTCTCTCAGGTGAGACCACACGCTGCCTGGGAGGAGTGAGGCAGGTGGCATGGAGGCATGGTTGACACAAGGTGGGGACGGGGAGCTCGCCAGGCCGTGTTCCCTACCCTGAGGAGCCTGCAGATGGGGCTCCCATCACCCCGGCGCCAGACCCATCCCTCCACGCCCTCCCTTGGGCTTCTTGGAAATCAGTCCCCCGAGGTGCTGCGTGCCACCTCACCTTTCTCTCGTCCCTCAGCCCCACCTCGGCTCCCAGCGCGACTCTGACCCTGCTCACCGGAAGGACTCCTAGGCGGGGCCGTGTCTGCTCATCCCCAACCCCCTGCCCCAGTGCCAGGCTGGCTAGGGCCGTTCTGGGAGGACATCCCAGCTCTGGTCGCAGTGAGCTGCTGTCCTTGCGCAAGCTACTTCACGGCATGTCAGCAACCGTGGGTGGGGAGGGGCTCGGGCTCTGACCAGGCGGCCTCTCCGACCTCAGTTTCCTCTCCCGCTTACTCACCTCCAAGACCGTTCTGGGAACTACAGCTGCGGGCCTCGGGGTGCTTCGTAAGCCACAGAGGGCTGTGCGCAGACACACGCACGTGCACACACACGTCTGGCAGCCTGGTGGTCGGGAGAGAGCAGAGACCACCCGCACAGCCTCCTTCCCGGGAGGACGAGGGACCTCAGCACCAGCTCCCAGCCGC
>NW_006159756.1:2248950-2257820 GCF_000334495.1 Tupaia belangeri chinensis | reverse complement strand
CGGGCGCCTCCTTGGGCTGTCCTGCAGGGAGGTGGGGACCGGATGTGGGCCCCCACCCCCTGAGGTGTGGTCTGTGAGCCCGCACCCACTGCACCCCAGGAGAGGGTCCCAGGAGGCCAAGCACTGGCCGGCTGTAGCCTCAGGCAGTTTACTTCACCTCTCTGAACGTCCCAGTAAATAGGCCGTCGCCGCCCAGTCTCTGCAGCGACTGGGCTAGCACGTGACAGCACACCTGTGAGGGTGCCCGGCCGGCTGTGCGCAGCTGCCACGCCTCACCGTGACGGACTCACCTAACCGTCACCATGACAGCCCCAGCTGGCGGACAGGGGAGCGGGCTCCGAGGGGCTGGCTGGGGTCATGCTGCCGTGGAGGCACAGGGGGCTGGAGCCTCGGCACTGCACGCCCGGCTCTCAGGGAGGCAGAGGCCCAGGAAGGGGCAGGTGTTTTCACCTGTGGCTTCTCGTGGTTTCCAAGGAAAACGGACTCTTTCCTACTCCCTGCACTCTGCGGTCCTGGGGGCAAGAGGGTCGAGTTCCTCCCCTACTCACACCCCCATCTCCCCACACCCCCTCTTGGAGGCGAGGCTGGGGAGGCTGCAGGGGTGCTGTGAGACGCGTGTGCAGGGGTGAGACGAGGCTCTCCGGGGGTAGGAGGAAAGGGGTCGTGAGGCCCAGCTGGGGCGCACTTTGAGGTAGGCGACATCCCAAGCGAGATCAGTGTGGCCTTTGCAGTGGGCTCGACGTCGGCCTCTGGGAGGGGACGGGTCTAGCCTGAGCCAGGGCCACAGGGCGGGAGGCCTCTCCTCCAGACCTCTGCTCCACAGTGGGTGAGCTGGGGATGGGCAGAGCTGTGAGGGAGGGCCCAGCAGGACTCCGGGTGGTGGGGCCTGGGGGCTGCCTCCCTGATACGGGTCTTACCCTGTCATGTGTTCATAATCCCAGAAGGGCTGGACTGGGAGGGACTTCTGGAGCCAGGTGGTCCCCTCTGCAAGGGTGTGGGAGACCCGGTTAGCCCCACCCTGATGTGTGTCAGCTGACCACCCTGCCTCATCCCCAAAGGCCGGTGGGAGGCCAGGCGCGGCATGGGGGAGAGCTGGGGAGGGCTGCACAGTGCGGGGGCACTCCGGTGAGAAAGCTCCTGAGGCCAGAGATTGCACACCACCGAGGAGGGGGCACACAGCTTTATTGGGACACGCAGTGGGCAGAGCAGAGGCCCTCAGACCCCTGGGACAGTCTGGACAAGAGGGCCCCAGAGCTGCAGGGGGAGGGCAAGCAAAGAAATGCAAGAGGCCATGGCGCGGGAGTCCGGCCTCCTCGCACCACAGTCTGCAGACAGCCGGCAGAGGCCCTCAGACCCCTGGGACAGTCTGGACAAGAGGGCCCCAGAGCGGCAGGGGGAGGGCAAGCAAAGAAATGCAAGAGGCCATGGCGCGGGAGTCCGGCCTCCTCGCACCTGCGGACAGCCGGACAGGCAGGGTCAGAAGAGGCCCCAGAGGTCAGGAGGCTCAGGGCTCGCACATGACGGCTCAGGTGGGCGGCCCTCCCAGTGGCTCCAGCCCTCACTGATGGCGCGGACCCTCCAGGGGTCCCAGAGCCCTGGCATCTCCTGCTGGCTCTCTCTGTGAAGGGTCTGTCGTGGGCATGGCCCTGACCTGCGAGACCATACACAGGGCTGGCCCTGAGAAGGGTGACAGGACACTGGCCAAGGTGGCCTTTCTGATGCCGGGTGGCACGTCAGGCCCCTCCCTTAAGGGAGAGCTCCCTGGGCCTGTGCGCTGTGACAGCGGATGAAGCTCGGCTGGACTGAATCTGCTGCGGGTGGAGCCTCAGTTCCCCTGTCTGTCTGGTAAGGGGCTGTACCAATGGCCTCAGAGGCCAGCATCCTGCCATCATGTCACTGCCAACTCCAGGTCACGTCTGACCATCACCATCGTAATGCCCACCAGGCCCCTCCACCGCACCCTTCGGCTCCACTAAATAAGCCCAAGATATGCCAATGGATGCCACCTCGGGGTGAATCCCACCTTCCCTGAGCATCGACCTGGGGAGAGCTGGCCCTCCCAGAAAACCCACTGCTTCAAGCTGCAGAGCACGGGGAGCTCCCTCAGCACCGGCTCCCCGCTTCCCTGCGTGGACCTGACTCCCAGCTCAGGGAGCCCCACCAGGTTCACAAGCCTGCAGCACTATGGGAGGCCAATGCTGGACAGGCCCCCAGGCAGGCATGGAGCCTGAGCATCCGTTGTGAACCCCAGGGAGCATGCGCTCGCGAAGGAAAATGCAGACGGACACATGGACCCCTGGGACTTTGCTATTCCCGCCCCCCACACTCCTGGTTGTTTCCAGAGGAGCCAGAGCTAGGCCTGCACAGCCTCAGGGTGCGACCACTCCCACTGTCCCCATCAACGCCGAGGCCACCCTGCCACATCCTCAGGGTCCTGAGGGATCACGGAGCCCCGGGCTGGTGCCAGGAACAGAGTCTTCCTGAGGGCTCAGGCGGGTGATGGCCTCTGCACGGGCTTCGGGTGCCGTGGCCACCCCCGGGGGAGCAGCTCCTGCCGTCTCCTGGTCCTGCCATGGGTGGGGGCAGACCGCTAGTTCTTCTGATCTGCGTGTGCCTGCCGCTCGGTCTCTCAGTCTCTCTGACCCACAGTGAAGCAGGAAGGCATCTGGCTTGGCCACCGTCCACCCGCTGCCCGCCCAGGCCTCAGCTGTCTACACGGCGGCAGCTGGTCCGGCTTCTAGACTATGCAGCCTGGAGTGCACTCCCGGAGCCGCGCTGGCCCCAGGAGCAGGGGAGCAGGGAGGGGCATCTGGCCAAGGGTACAGGTGGGCAGCCAGCGTCCCCCAAAACACACCTGGGCAGAGGAGGGCAGCGAGGAGAGGCAGGTGGGCAGAGGGTGGTGGGGATGGCGCTCCGCATCAGAGCTGGTTGAAAACCACCGAGGCCTTGAGGTTGGCGGGCTCCACGCCCTCGCCGAAGGTGATGAGGAAGTACATGACCTTGCGGATCTTGGCCAGGTCTGACAGGCGCTCCCCGAACTCCTGGGCATCAGCTTCGTTCCAATCCATGGCCTCCGAGTCCTCCTTGCGCCAGAAGATGGCGGCGGGGTCCAGCAGCTGGCGCGTCATGAGGTTGGTGAGGTCGGGGGTCCAGTTCTGGGAGGTGCCCGTGATGGTGACCTTGCCCGGCTTGTCCAGCACGACGTCCCAGCGCTCGAACTGCAGCTTCTGCTGCTGGATGAAGTCGAGGCGGTACACGGCCTCGGCCGGCCGCAGCAGCT
This sequence comes from Tupaia belangeri chinensis, assembly GCF_000334495.1. NCBI lineage: Eukaryota > Metazoa > Chordata > Mammalia > Scandentia > Tupaiidae > Tupaia > Tupaia belangeri. Next base: position 2,254,540 of record NW_006159756.1, on the reverse strand, counting down.
TCTCGCCGTCCTGGCGCTTCTCGCCGCGCTGCTTCAGGCTCTCCACGCGCAGCCGCATCTGCTTGGTCAGGTCCTCGTCCAGCACCAGTGGCATGTCCAGCTGCGGCTTCTGCGGCCCGGCCTCTGCCATGGCTGAGGGCTGCTGCTCCGCCAGCGTCCAGGAGCTGAGTGGGCTGGGGCCTCGGCCTCAGGGAGAAGAGGCCACGGCAGGGCCCGCCCACCTCCGCCCTCCAGGGTCCCCTCTCCTCTGCCCAGCCCCACCCGTTCTCCAAATGCAGTGTTTGAGGGGGAGGCCCAAGTGCCTCCTCTCGCTCCTGCAGAGGCGGCAATGTGACACTGGGGCAGGCAGTAAGGTGCCGGCTCCTTGGGGACCGATTGCTGATGTCAATTGCTGTGGCAACCGCCCTGACTACCAGGACGGCTGGGAGCCAGCTTGTTTGTGAAGAAGGGAACACTTCCTAAGGGCAGTAAGGGGGAGGAGGGGGGCGCGCTGGCTGGAGGTAGGAATGAGACTGGGAGACCTCTGGGAGACACTAGGAGGCTGGGGGACGAGCCAGAGGGGGTTCGTGGGTCTGAGCCTGAAGTCGCCCAAGCCAAGCGCAGGGGCCATCTTCCCCTTGCTGCTGCAAACTGAGGCCTATCATCTGCTCCCAGCCACCCTGGGAGTCCCCACCCACTGCCAGGACCCAAGCTCGGCCTCATCGTCTCTCACCTAGACTGGAGGGAGCATGGGTGCCCCAGGGTCCCGATTTCCCAGGTCCCTACTGAGTCCTGAGAATCTGCATCTCCGGCAACCCCCCGGTGATGCTCAGGCTACGGGCCCCAGGGGCGCCTGGCCGGCCAGCCCTGCACTGGCCCTGCACCGGGGCAGCCCCATGGCCAGGTCCACCTCTAGTACAGCCCCCACTTAGTGCCCTGTGTGGGTCCTCGGCGCACCAGCAGGCTGAAGGCTGAGAACGAAGTCTCTATCCCCAGTGCCTGAGGCAGACCAGGAGTCACCTGTTAAACGAACATGAGTAAGCTGGCGTGGGGAGGGGACCCAGCACACAGAACACCGCAGGCCGAGGTGCCACACCTGGGGCCCCAGGAGGCAGGCCGGGTCTGTCTTGCCCATCACTCTCTGCCCACACCCAGGACAGACTTGCCATGCGGGAGACCATCGGCAGTGCCTACTGAGTGACCGAACGACCAAGTGACCTGACAACAGCTGGTGGGATGCCCCGTGGGGCCAATGCCAAGGACCTTGAGAAGGTAGCCCATGGGAGAGAGCACACGGGCACTGGCCAAGGCCAGAAGGCGGTGCAGGGCAGGGTTCAGGTGGGCAGTGAGGAGGTGCCTGGGGGTGAGGTCAGAGACTGACCTTTGGCAAAGACCGGGAGAGCAGGTCCAGGCCAGGCCAGGACATGGGAGTAAGAGGGCCGACGGGCTAGCGGTGTGCCACTCAGACATAGCGGTCCTGGGGTATGGCAGTCCTTGGATGGGAAAGGTCAGGAGGCTGAAGGACCTGGGGACAGGCCAGGACAGCCGGGGGCAGGGGTTGAGGTGGAGCCAAATGGCAGGTGGAGCAGGTGTGTGGGGACGCACGGTCTGGAAGCAGCACTAGGGGAAGGGGGTCCCCTATTCCTGCCTCCTGAGTGAGGAAGGAGGGTCGTCCCCTCCTGGGGAGGCTCTAGGGCACAGAACACTACAGAGGGCCTGGGCTCTGTCCCGGCCGACAGGTGCCAACATACGGGAGGCTGAAGATGGGGGATGGCTATGACCGGGCTTGGGCTCACGGATGGGGCAGGGGACGGGGGGGGGGGGGGTGAGGGGAACCAGGGGAAGGCAGTGTGAGAAAGGGAGGGAAGAGGAGCAGAGCAGAGGGAGAGCCGTGGACAGAAGCTATGGCTGAAGGGAACAGGAGGCCACAGGGGGCCGGGCCCACCGACGCCCACTGTCAGACTCTTGGCGGCGCACCAGGCAGACACGGAATGACCCGAGAGCAGCAGCCCCGAGCTGTCTGCAGCTGCTGATCTGTGGAAGCAGCAGCAACCCCCTCAAACCCCGGTGGACGAGTCTAGCAGGAAACAGAGACGACGCTGACCCTGCGTATTTGCGGGTAATGTAAACCCCGAGTGGCGTCGGACAGTCCTGGTGCCGACTGTGGTGCCCGGGGCATTGGTGTGCGACGGGTGAACTGCTATGTAACCGCTGGTGCTCGCATGATGGCGCAGGGACTAAGTGACCAGAAACCCAAGGGTGGCCTCGCCTGCCACCTCTAGCCCCTTCCGGGCCTGCCCTGTCCTGCCCCCACCACGGCTCCTCAGACCCTCAGACCCAGGAGCTCCACGGAGCTGCTGGTCCTTTCACACCTTTCCAGCCAGGGCCAACTGACCGCTCCCCAGTGAGGCCAGTCAGGCCAGATACGTCATGCTTGGGGCACGTTCCAGGCTGCCCCCATGCCCGGGCTGTGCCAGGCTCCAGGGAAGTAAGGTCACTTACACCTTGGGTCCGGCTTAGGCCAGGCCAGGCCCGACAGCAAATGCTCAACCCAAGTGCCACGTCCTGGTTTAGGCTCACAACACCTGGCCACCCGAGGGCCACTGCGCCTCAGGATACCAGTCAAGTCGGGGGCGGCGGAATGCCCTCCCCAGGAGCTCGCAGGAAGGGGAAGCCACTGCCAAGCGGAGGAATGTGGGGCATGCAGAGGGCAGCACAAGGGGCTCCGAGGGGCCCGGAGCTGCCAAATGCCCAGGGCTTGCCCTCCTCGACCTCCCCTAGCCCCGGCAGGTTTACACTGAGAAGGACGTGACCTGCCCAAGGCCACACGGCCTGCACAGGGCCCAGTCCAAAGCATGCCCGGGCCCAGCCGGCCAACCCCCCACCCCACACTGTCTCCAGGACTCAGGTAAGGCTGGTTTCCTGCAGGGGAGGGGAGAGGGCAGCGGGGAGCAGCTGAGGCTGAGTGCCCCCCCCCAACTGCCCTTCCATGGAGAAAACAGGGCAGGGTGGGGAGGCCCTGCAGGGCAACGGGTCCAGGGAGTGCGGGTGACAACAAACAGGGCCTGGCGGGCATGCCGGGAGGGAGGGCGGGCTCAGTAATGAGCTCCCTGGGGCTCCGTGCCTCCTTCCGGGACCCGGGGGCTGGCACTACAGCAAGTGCAATTAGCCCAGAGCACCCAGCCCTGGCCAGGCTCCCGGGGACCCAGACCACGGGGGCCCAGGCAGCCTTGGAGACCGCCAGGTCAGGTGCCCATACACCCTGCAGCAGGAGCCTGGCCCAGAGACAGACAGGCCTGCCCAGGGTCACACAGCACCAATGACGCCTCCTGCCTCTGAGTGCTGGGTCCCTCTTTTACCCCATTGCTGAACCAGGGACCTAGGGACCAGGGGCAGGACACACAGCAAGCAAATGGCACAGGACCCATTCCCCAGGAGAGGACCTATTGGTCCCCAGTGAAGGCCCAGGAGGGCAGCCTAGCTACCCATGGGGCTGCTGGGTGGTACCCGGGCCCTACAATTTGGGCAGAAGCTCATTACCAGAACTGGGGAGCCTTCTCCACACCAGGTCCCTGCAGGGCTCAGCAGGGGCAGAGGCGAGGCTAGCTCTGTGGGGGTGGGGGATGCATCTGGGTGGGGAGAACGACAGGTAAACAGGGAATCATGGGGAGGGGGAGCACCCCATGGGACTCCCACATACCATCTCCAGCCCCAGACTGAGCCAATGACAGGGTGCAGCCTGGAGGCCAGAGAGGTCCTGGCCCTACGCCCAAGCACAGATCCAGGCCTGAGGCCTTTGAGTGAAATGACTGCCCGTGTGTCTCCCTGAGGGATGTCCTCCCTGGGATGCCTTTGGGAGGTCACAGCCCTGTTTAGAAGATGGGGGGCAAGCACCTGCCATAGTCCCAGCCTTGGCCGTGGGCACAGCTCCCTCCAGCAGCTGCGGGTGCCCTGAGGGCCAGGAAGAGCCCAGTGTGTGCTTTGCCAGCCAGCAGAGGGCACTGTGCGCTGAGCATGCCCGCTGTCACAGTGCTGCCCCCACGGGCACCACAGCTGAACACACACTGCTCACCCTCGTGGCTCCCGGAGGCGTGGCCTGCTGCCCTCACGCTGCAGGTGAGTCCAGGGACCAGTCGCCAGACGCCACATGGACCCTGGGAGACTCAGTGCTCGGTGCTCTGCGGCCCCGTCAGCCCCTCCCTGGGGACAGCAGGAGTGGGGGAGTGACTCGTGTTTGCTAGGAGGGGACCCCCGTCTCCCGCAATGGGGCAGGCCCAGCCCCACTTGCTCCCACTCCAAGCACTGCCCTGGGGGATGTGGAGGCAGGGCCTGGGCCGTCCTTTTCACCCAGTCCTTGGCCCTGGGCCGTCCTTTTCACCCAGTCCTTGGCCCTGAACACCACCAGCCTGGACCCAGAAATCATGACATGGGATGACCTGGAGCACCCCACCCAACTCCTGGGGACAGGGGCCTGAGGCACACAGTGGTTACTGGCAGAGGTCTCCCGAGCCCAGTAAGCGAGGTTAACTGAGCGTGACACAGGCAGCGGCCACGTTTCTCGGGAGTGCTTCTGCCAAGCACACCAGGGATGTGGTGGGCCGCGACAGTGGGGAGGGGACATGCCACAGTCGCCTTGGAGCTACTCAGATTCCCGCCCTGCCCTGGGACCCGCAGCTGGTAGGAGAGAGAAGGCAATTCCAACACCCGGTCCACCCCGGCCCGGCCACGTGCTTTCAGAAAGGCTCAGGGCCACGGTCAGGCTATGGCTCTCGGGAGGGTGGCTGGTTCGCAACCTCAGCACCCATCAGGATTACCCGAGTCTCACCTTCTGCCACAGCGACTCCCGGGAGGCGAGGGACGAGCAGGCCGCCACGAACCAGCAGTTGCCCACCTGGCCCTGGTGCAGGTCATGGGAGCTGATGCCGTCCACGAAGAGGCGGGGGTCCTCGCAGATGTCCTGCGGGGGCGAGGGCAGAGTGTGAGGGCTGAGCGGCACAGCTCCCACCAGACTAGGAGTCCCTCAAGACCCATCTGTTCCCCAGATCTAGCTTCCCCCCGGTCCTGCCTGGCATGCTGCTTCCGCCTCCCTGCCGAAGGCCGGACAGTGAATGGGCACTGCAGGAAGATGCCGAGCGCTGGCTGGCCCACCTCCCGCTGCCTCTGTGTACCCTCTGCCCACGAGGCTCAGGGCCCGCCCCCTCGAGAGCTGACAGCCTGCTCCCCACCCAGCCAGCAGTCTCCGTGATACACAGAGGCCGGCGAGGGTGCAAGGCCGGGACGACCAATTCCACGGAGTGAGGGGCAGCCGGGTCGGGCTCTGCTGGCTCAGGCCCGCGGGCCCCTCCCTGCACCCTCTTGCCTGGTCCTCACCTCCTGAGGATGCCAACATGCTCCCCATGTGATGGGTGAGGAACAAGGGTTCTGAGAGGGCACAAACTTGCCAGAGCAAGCCAACGCGTGAGTAGGGCAGAAACTGCTTTTTTGTTTTCCGTGGAGACTGGCAGACGCAGCCGAGGGGCTGCCCTGGGGACACGGCCAGAGAACCAGGCTGGGCAGCCATGGGTAGAAAATGGTTCGTGCTCACGGCTTTGCAGGCCCACCCCGGCCAGGT
>NW_006159756.1:2244110-2248715 GCF_000334495.1 Tupaia belangeri chinensis | reverse complement strand
AGCCAGGCGGCGCAGCCATGGGTAGAAAATGGTTCGTGCTCACGGCTTGCAGGCCCAGCCCTGCCCAGTTCCTGGAAGCGCCTGGCTCTGCCTGCCGGGAGAACAGCGCTGGGAGGGCACTGGGACCAGTGTGGCACCAACCTGCCGAAGAGATGGCCAGGATTCCCACCTCTTCTTGGTTTAGGTTTTTCCCTACGAGCCCCCTGAGGCCAGGCTACTGCGTGAGAAAAACAGGCTTCGGTTCAGACTCACTCGGGCGAGCTCTGAGCCTTAGCTTTCTCGTCCACGAAGTGGGGATGAGGATGTCTACTGGGTGAGGAATCGGTGCTCTGACCGCCATGCCGAGGGCCTGCCCCTAGGGGTGCAGGAGTCTGTTCAGATGTTCAGGGGAGGGCATGTCCAGGCCCCCATAGGCGGCTCCCACCCCAGCAGGCCACCCCCACCCAAGGCTGGGCCTAAGAGCTGGTGAGGCCTTGGCAGAGGCCGGAGAGTGCCGGCCCAGAGCAGGGCCACACAGATACCCACCGGCCCCAAGTGCCCTGCCTCTGCTGATGTCACTGGACGCTTCCTGCCCCCTGCTGGTCAGGTCTCTGCGGGGCGTGCACCTGCTGTCTGCGTCCACAGACCTGCCTAGGCTGCTGGCCCAGCAGCAGCTCCACTCCACGGAGCTGAGGGCAGAGCTGCTCCCTGTGGGGGCTGGGGGGGGGGCAGCCCCAAGCTCCTTCACGTGCCAGGCTTCCTGCTGGCCCCACGATCAGAGCTCACCACGCCGAGAGGTGGGCAACATGCCCACTTCAGAGTAAGGTCAACCCTGTGCAGGGCCACTGCATTGAGGGCAGGCGCCCTGAGCTAGAGTGCCGGGGGCCTACCACGGGTGGCCGGCAGAGGGCGGCAGAGCTACCGAGGGCCTGCTGCAGTGGCCAGCAGAGGGCGGCCAGAGCCAGGGACCGAACTGGAGTTCCGACCTCCCACTTACTGGCTGTGCAACCTTGGGCCAGTGGCTCAACCTCTGTGCTCCTCACCTGTGCAAGGGCTGGGTCATGGAGGCGGAGCACACAGCAGGGGATATGGGACGAGGGCCCCTGGTTCTCACTGAGGTATGGGGACTCCTGCTGTACCTCTGCCTAGGAAAGCCAGCGTTTTAGGGGCCAGAGGAAGGGCCATGGTGTGAGCAACTCTTGAGACCTGGCCCCTGCTTCCAGGCAGACCACAGATGAGTTCGGGTCCCCACAGCACAGGTCTAAGTGACATCTCTCAGGCCCCAGGAGCCCAGGGAATGGCCCACTGCGTCCTGTCCCCAGGGCCCACTCAGGAAGCCCAGCAGGAAGCCGCCCGCCTCCCCTCCCACTGCCCTCCCTATCTTATCTGCCAGGCCCTGGCTCCCAGCAGCTGGCCGGCGGGGCTGTGAGCATGGCTGCGGCCTGGCAGGCTGGTGTGAGGGGCTTCGATACCTGGCACTTGGACGTCACGTGCCACGGAAGAGAGCCAGAGCCAGGGCCTGACAGTACAGGGGTCTGCAGCCGGACAGTTTCAAGGTGCCCTCCACTAGATGCTCCCAGCCGCTGCCCTGTGACAGTGACACAGAAGCCCCATTCCACCCCAGGAGAGGCAGTGAGGGCCCAGGGCACCAGGAAAGTAATTGTCCGATGGGGCGGAACCCGGTTGGCAGGGCTCTTTTCCCACTGAGCAGCACTGTCAGGGCAGATTCAGGATCCTAGCCTGGCCCTGATGCCCAGATCGGGCTCTCTCTCTCTCTCTTTTTAAAATTTAATTTAATTTATTTATTTTAATTTTGGCCAGAGGGAGGGAAAGGAAGAAAGCAAGCCACCTGGTCCGGGACTCGAACTGTGGTTGGCCATGTGGGAGTGCCCAAAGCCTTAACCATTATGCCACCTGCTGGTCCCTCTCAGATCGGGCTCTCACCCTGGACAGACCGAACAAGACTGAGAGGGATCTCAGAGCCAGGACCACGGGTTCAGCCCAGACTCAGACCCTGGGGCAGCCTGGAAGGGAGGGACAGTGGCATGGGGGGTTCTGAGTTTGGTAGTTCTAGCCTGCAGAAACCACTGAGGCTGACGGATCTGGAGTCTGCCCGGGATCCAGGCGCCACCTCGGGCAGCCCTGAAGGAACAATCCCAGAACCGGCCCACAGTAACGGTGCCTGCAGTGTGTGCCAGGACGGTGCTAACAGCCCTGCGGGACGGCACCGCTGGCATCCCCACCGTGCAGACGGGAAAACCAAGGCACAGAGAGGTTAAGCGGCTCACCCAGGACCACGCGGGCACAGGTGAACTGAGAGCCACACTCAGGCAGTCGGCTCCAGAACCTCCTGGTAGGCGAGGCTTTATGGGTGACAAAGCCACCCTCCCTGTACCTGTTCCCCTGCACCTGTCCTAAGCCCAGCTTAGAGGGTGGCATGCTATAGCAATGAGACCAAGAGGCCAGGGGAAGCCCAGGCTCTCCCCCACACCAGTGCTTGCCCTCCTGCCCTTCCTGGGCTTGGCTGGGCAGGAGCCAGAGACTGAGTCAGAGGAGGTCCCGCCCATGGGGAGGGCCCTGGAGAAGGAGGAGCCAGACCCCAGGCTCCACAGAGCCCAGCACTGCAAGGAGGGTGGAGGGCAGGGGGAGGGAGGCTCAGGGGGAGTGGGGTGTAAAGGGCCCTCTAAGTGTTCTAGGCATAGCCTGGAGAGATGCCCTCTGGGCATCCTTTCATCCCCGCCCAGCCCACATGGTCTGCCTGTGGGTTTTCCCAGCCCGGAGCTCCAGGGCAGGCCACCGCTGCCAGCTCCAGGCTGAGCAGGGATTGCCAGGTTCCACTGGGGCTGCAGACAGGGTCCCGGGGGAAAGGACAAGGTGGCACAGGGGCCTAGCCTGGGTGAAGGCCTGCCATTGCCAGCCCCTAGCAGCATACCTCCAGGGCACGCCTTCTGCACCTGCGGTCCTCTCACCACAGCAGCCCTGCCCTACCTGTCCGACCAGCCGGGCTAGTGCTGGCCACTGCCCTGCCTGCCTCCTGCAACCAGAAATTCCAGTCCCCATCAGTGCACAGCAAGAACGGGCCAGGCAGCACCTGGCTGCACCTGCAAAGGTGTCTCCCTCCCCTCCCCCTCTCCTGGTCCACTCACCTTCGCCCCCTGAACCCAAGGTCACAGAGGCACTGGCTAGACAGCCTGGGAAACTGAGGCCTAGGAAGGTCAGGGAAGGAGGACTGTGTTCTCAGAAATCCAGCCCGTGGACTGCCCCCTCTACAACAGACTTGCCTCCCCACACCCCTATTCTCATCTCCTCCCATGGCACACGGCTCCCTGACCCCACCAAACCCCAGCTCTGAGCATATGCCCATAGGGGAGCATTCCTAGACAGGCAGAGGCCTGGACGCTGGGCGCGCCCCACTGCCAATGAGTGCAAGCTGCCTGCTCCGCGGTAGAGGGGCTGAATGGTCAGCACGGCGAGCGGGGACGTTTCCAGGGGACAAGTGGACACGGCCAAGTGTAAGCACAGGGCTGAGGGCCCCAGGTGCGGCCGAGCTCTGGGATGCTCCTCGCATGTGCCTAGGCCTCGTGAGAAGTCCCCCCACCTCCCCCAGTGCCCCAAGCAGGTGTTTACTGCACTGAAAGGACAGTCATGAGCTGGGGGTGAGGCCCTGGCTGGGGACGAGAGGACGAGGCCTATTCCCACCTGCAGAGTGGATGGAAGACGATGCCCAGGCTGGCTTGGTAAGGAGAAGAAGGGCGAGAGAGGGACCCACGGAGACCTCAGGCCATTCCCCCACCTGAAACCATCATCCACACGAATCATGTCCACTTCCAGAGGGGAACTGAGGCCCAGGGAGGGAGTGCTTGCTCAAGGTCACATCTACATAAGGCAGGGCCAGACTCCTAAACCCATGTTGGGAGCAGGGAAGGCAGGGAGGCTGGCTGAGGACACCTTTGGAGGACGGCTGTGCTAGGTGCAGGAGCTGGAGGCAAGGTGTGAAGAGCGGCCCCCAGGCTGTAGGGAAGTTGGCTTGCAGGCCATCTGTGTGCCCAGTGGGTAAGGGAGCCAGGTCCCCATGACCAACCTGGCTCTGGAGGCTTGAGAGGCACACGGGCACACGTCTGGGCGTGGCTGCCCTTCCCTAGGACCCTACAGGACAGAGGTGGGGGAGGGGCTGCGGTTGACTACACCCCGCTGGGGTGCTCCTCCCTCTCCCTCTCTCTGATGAGTTCATGAACCCTCTAGCAAATAGACAAAAGAAAGTAAAATAAAATTAAAAAAAAAAAGATGAACTTAGACAAAAAGTAAACATGGTTAAAAAGAAAGTTGGCTTCCAGCTCAACTTGTAAACAGCCCGGATGCGGGAGCAGGAAGTGGCTCCAGATCAGCCGGCCAGGCCGCGCTATGCCCCGCTGGCCAAGGGTCACGCAGCTGGGAGTTCATGGTCACCCCACCCGGCTGGCCCGCCCTGCCTGAGCCCTGGGGCTCCACTTCCTGCCCCACCACCTCCCTGCTGTGAGCTGACAGGCCCCGCCCTCAGCACTAGCCGCTTACACCCCAGAGAGAGCAGAGAGGCCGTCCCTCAAACCCAAGGGCAGATCCCAGGTGGCTGCGCCCCCCCCCCCCCCA
>NW_006159756.1:2240061-2243284 GCF_000334495.1 Tupaia belangeri chinensis | reverse complement strand
CCCCCCGCAGGCACCTTGCACCAGACGCCATTCACTGTCACCACTGCCAGGTCCAAGGCTGTCACCCCTGCTTCTCTCCCACCCCCCCTTTCGGGTCTAGGGAAACCTGCAGGCATGCAGTGAAGGCGGCCATGACGGAGAGGCAGTGAGAGGGGACGTCGGAACATGCAAAGGGGCTCAGAGAGGGCAGGCGACTCCTGACGTTTCCTCTCTCCCTGGCCTGCCATCCACCATCCCAGTGAGGGCTGGAGGGAGGGAGGAGAGGGTCAGGACGGGGCAGCAAGCAGGCGGTAGGGGCAGAGTGCATGAGAGTCCGCCGCCTCCCCTGCACCAGGCTCACAAAGGCCCTTTGAGGTTGGCCTCCTCCTCACCCACTCGACAAAGGACAGAGGCGGGTGGAGGGGCCCAAGGGCAGCCATCTGTGGCCAGGCAGTGCCCAGACCAAGAACCAAGGTCATGGGAGATCCTGCTGCAGCTCCTCCAGAGCTGAGGTCAGAGGCTCCGGGACTCCCCCTGGTGACAGGGGTGTGGGCTAGGGAGGCAGGGCTTGGTGGCCCAGCCAGGTGGCTCCCTGGGTGACCTGGGTGTGCACCTTCCCCTCTCAGCCTCTGTTTCTCTACTTTACAAGAGTCCCAGTTCAAGAAAATGCACAGGATTTTGGAGTCAGAAAGGACCCAAGATGTTAGCCTGCAAAGGACCTAGAAAACTCAGTTTCATTGTCCCCAAAAGTCCAGAGGGTCAGAGGGAACTCAAACGTGAGCTGACCCTGTGGCACACTGCCAAACACCGAAGCCTCACCTTCCATGGCTCCCGCTGCCCTCGGAGCAAGCCTTGGGTACCTTGGCCCTGCCCAGGCCTGCCTGCCCCAGACTGCTGGCCTCCCTGGCCCTACTCTTCCCATGGCCCCACACCTGGCCCTGCGGCCCTGCCCCACAGGAGCCTGTGGGCCCTCCCTCCTCTCCCCACCTGCTCTTCTGCGTGTTCCCACCCCCAGGCGGGCAGCAGGACCCAGGCCTCCTCTTGGCCCTGAGCATCGTGGAACAGCACAGCCTCCTATACTAAAGGCCCTTCTGTGTGACCTTCTCCATGTCCCCAGCACAGCTGCAGAGACCAGGGAGGAGGGCCGGTCCTCTTAACCCCAACCCCCAGGGACACCCACTTCACAGGACCCATGGACACAAACACCCTCAAACTCAGGGACAGGGTTCTGGAATATTTATGCTGAGCAGATCACAGCCAGGGCGGGGAGAGGAGGTCTCTGCAGCCCCACACTCCAGCCATAGCGCCCGTCCTGGGAGCAGGCCCTGGGCAGGCCAGGTCATGTATCGCCTCTCTTTCTCTCTCTCTTCAGTTTTTTTTTGTTTGTTTTGCTATAGGGTATGTGTGGTCACCAGAAAGAGAGAGAGAGAGAGAGAGAGAGAGAGAGGGACGGTGAGAAATCACCCCCTGGGGGAGGGCGTGGCCATACTGTAATCCCTTTTCCTCCCTTCTCCTCTTGGGATGTGGGGCACACACACACACGTGTGATTTTCAAGCTGCCGGGTCCAGGACTCAAACTGCTAAGTCGGCTGTGTGGGATCCAGCACTTTAACCTCATTCTACCTGCTGCCCTGCCATCACCTCTTCTAATGCTCACGACAATCCTGAGGTAGGTACTACTATTTTTTAACTTCCATATAACATAGCTATTATTGTGGGTTCATTATCATAAATGCTGGTAGACAGCAAATGACCATTTCACATGATTATGGAAATCACCAGAAAAGTACATTTCTTACACTTGAATGTCGCATCACCTCATGTTTATCCCCCAAATGGCCCTGGAGAGGAGGGCGACAGGACGGACACCAGGTCACTGCCCCATCTTCCCTAAGGAAGCTGAGGCCAGAGGGGGCGAGGGCCTGGCTGGATGCAGCCCCGGGGTTAGGAAGGCTCTCCTGCTGCCCGTCCAGACCCACGGCCACAGCGAGGGCCCGGCCCCCTCCACTTTCTGGGCAGCCAGTGACCCAGGGAGCTCCTCGTGCCACCCTAAGGCCCCGCAGCCTGGCCCCATGGGCGGGGACGGACACTGACCTTGGGCCGTTGCCACCTGACGGCGGGCCCGGGGGTGGCCTTGTAGTACAGCGAGTCGTCGGTGGCGGGGAAGTGGGCGTCCTCGAAGAGCACCTTCTTGCGCAGACAGGCCCGCTTCAGAGCCGCATAGTTCTGGTCCTCGTAGGGCCTCACGCACGAGAACATGGTGGCCGCCGGCCTGGGGGACAGGAAGGCAAGAAGACCATCATTAGCCGATCCCTGGAGTCCCTACTGGGCAAGTCCCCGGGCACTCCCCTCCTGGCAGCTCGTGAAGTGGGTGTCGCCATCCCCACTGTACGGGAAGGGAAGGTTCAGAGAGGGCCAGCGGCCTGGCTGGGGTCACACAGCTGGTGCACAGCAGAGCGGCGATGGGAGCCGCCAGCTGGACCCGGGCCTGGAGTCCCTCGTTTCGGATGGTCGACGTGATGCCAGGCTCACCGGGAGGTACTCGCGCTCAGGGCTGGACTGGCGCACCTCTCGCTCCCTCCCACCCTCCCTGTGTTTGCCCAGCCCGGCCTAGACTCTGGGCCTGAATCAGACAAGGGGCGGCTCCGTCTAGCGGTGTCACACCCCAGGAAGCAGCAGACTACACCTCCGGGTTCTCTCCCCCACGCTCACCCCTGGCTGAAGGCAGCCAGTGAGGGAGAAGCTTGTCCACACCAGTGCTCTCCACAGCTCCGGCCTGAGCCCTGCACACTCATCCCGCCTCCGCATAAAGGGCTCTGATCCTTCTAAGTCCTGATTTGCCAGAGGGTGTGTGTGCTTATCAGAGACAGAGTTCCCCCCGTGGCCATGGTCACACTGAAGTCCCTTTGCCAACATCCCTCTATCCTGTTGGGATTTGGAGCGTGCACGCACATGTGCCCAGGGGCCAGGACTTGAACCATGGCCTGCCATGTGGGATCCAGCACCCTCAGCCACCAGGCCACAGGGCCAGCCATCTCCAATTCCGTAGGGAGCAGGCTCCATTTCTTGATCCTCTTTTCATTCTTGGAGGTCCATGTGGGCCAGCCCAGCACCCTAAACTTTGTACCCACATGCCGACCAAGGCCAAGGGACACAGACCGGACCGGCATGGTCAGGAAAGCCCCCGCGACCTGTGGGCGAGGTGGGCGACAGCAGCCAGTGAGGCCTGACGCGCAAGGGGGGC
>NW_006159756.1:2231186-2238640 GCF_000334495.1 Tupaia belangeri chinensis | reverse complement strand
GTGAAGTGGGTGTCGCCATCCCCACTGTACGGGAAGGGAAGGTTCAGAGAGGGCCAGCGGCCTGGCTGGGGTCACACAGCTGGTGCACAGCAGAGCGGCGATGGGAGCCGCCAGCTGGACCCGGGCCTGGAGTCCCTCGTTTCGGATGGTCGACGTGATGCCAGGCTCACCGGGAGGTACTCGCGCTCAGGGCTGGACTGGCGCACCTCTCGCTCCCTCCCACCCTCCCTGTGTTTGCCCAGCCCGGCCTAGACTCTGGGCCTGAATCAGACAAGGGGCGGCTCCGTCTAGCGGTGTCACACCCCAGGAAGCAGCAGACTACACCTCCGGGTTCTCTCCCCCACGCTCACCCCTGGCTGAAGGCAGCCAGTGAGGGAGAAGCTTGTCCACACCAGTGCTCTCCACAGCTCCGGCCTGAGCCCTGCACACTCATCCCGCCTCCGCATAAAGGGCTCTGATCCTTCTAAGTCCTGATTTGCCAGAGGGTGTGTGTGCTTATCAGAGACAGAGTTCCCCCCGTGGCCATGGTCACACTGAAGTCCCTTTGCCAACATCCCTCTATCCTGTTGGGATTTGGAGCGTGCACGCACATGTGCCCAGGGGCCAGGACTTGAACCATGGCCTGCCATGTGGGATCCAGCACCCTCAGCCACCAGGCCACAGGGCCAGCCATCTCCAATTCCGTAGGGAGCAGGCTCCATTTCTTGATCCTCTTTTCATTCTTGGAGGTCCATGTGGGCCAGCCCAGCACCCTAAACTTTGTACCCACATGCCGACCAAGGCCAAGGGACACAGACCGGACCGGCATGGTCAGGAAAGCCCCCGCGACCTGTGGGCGAGGTGGGCGACAGCAGCCAGTGAGGCCTGACGCGTCAGGGGTGCTGACAGGTGTCGGATGGCCAGGCACCAAGCGACCACCCCACTCATCACCCCATCCTCAGATTCCAGAGGCTGTGACAGGGCTGCCCTCCCCTTCACCCCATCTCCTCGACCTGAAGCCTGAGGGACACTGAGGCAGAGCAGTCTGGCATCTGGGGGGGTTCTGAGAGCAAGTTTGAGGCAGTGTCCATCGCAGCTACACTACTCACCTGCCGGGCGACCTCGGCCAAGCCCGACTGCTCTGAGCCGTTTTCTCAGCTCTATGGGGGCAATGCCACCTCCCTAACGGGACAACACTGGCTTAACCTGGGGCCAAGGAGACGCCCAGCAGGCCGGGAGGTGGGAGGGAGAGGAAGGGAGAGACGCGTCCCCCACCCCTGTCCACACTCTGTCCACCAGGTGGCTGCAGGCTGGTACCTGCTGTGAGCCAGGAGGGCTGGCTGGCTTGGCTAGGGCTAGGCTAGTTCTCAGAAATGAGACTGAGGCTCGGATTCGCAGGCAGAGGCTGCCTTCACACCCAGACCCCAGCCCTTCGCCTGGGCCTCCCGCCCCTGCTGTGGAGCCTGCAGGGCTCTCCTCACGGGCAGTGTGGACTGGATGGGAACCCTACTGCCCACCTGCCCCAGGGGGCTGGTTTACCCCCTCTGCATCGCAGCTTCTGTGCCTCTGCCTCCATCCACGTGGGGCCACGCCCTTGCTGCTGTGTGACCTCCTGCCAGCCACCCAACCTCTCTGGCAGTCTCTCGGTCCCTCTCAGCCTTGGAGGCCTGAGGGAAGCAAGGGGAGCCTGGAGAGCCAGCTCTGGCTCTGGGCTCTAGCTCCTGGTCCCCAAGGAGTGTCATTAGCACCACAGGTTTCCGGCAGGGTGAGCTCAGGAAGCAATTTAAGCTGCGAGAATTGGATGAGAGGAGCTGGAGCGGAAGCCCGAAGTCCGCTCTCTCCTCTCTCGAGTGTGGTGCTTCAGAGCCCAGAGGGCCCAGAGAATGCAAGCGAGTGGCCGAGCTCACACAGCCGGCCTGCTGCAGAGTGCAGGGCTGGCTGCTGCCCAGGCCAGGCAGAGATATGACCCCTACCACCACCCCTCTTCTCTGCAGGGCTGGTGCTGCGGGGAAGCTCTGCTCCCAGGAGGACGACGGGCCAGGCCTGGCCGACCACGGGTCTGATTCTACCAGTGAGGCTGGCCCTGGCAGACTCGTGCCAGGCTCTTCCACCCCCAGACCTTTAT
The DNA here is from genome assembly GCF_000334495.1 of Tupaia belangeri chinensis. NCBI lineage: Eukaryota > Metazoa > Chordata > Mammalia > Scandentia > Tupaiidae > Tupaia > Tupaia belangeri. The sequence goes on along the minus strand of NW_006159756.1, from coordinate 2,236,536 downwards.
ACCGAGGGCCTCCTGCTCTCTGCCTGCCCCAAGGCCACCTCCCGTGGATGCAGGTCAACAGCCTCCCGCTGTGCTCTGCCCTGTCTCAGAAAAGCCAGGAGGCTCAGGCCTTCGAAACACCACCCAGGGTTCGGGCTGTTTAAACAACAGAGAGGACACCGCCACTCAGGCTCGGAAAGCGGAGGCCCTCCTGCTTCCTGGCCCGACAAGGCCTTTAGCAACTACCGCGTCTGCTGGGAGATGAGCTCTCATGCTGCCCTAGGCCCGGCCAGGCCGTCCCTGCCACCTCTGGCGAGTCCTGGTCATACTGTGGCCTCTGTTTTCCGAGCCTAAGCAGCGAGCATGTCCCTTCCATTGTGTTTGAGCCAGGGACAAACCTGTGAGGTGTGCGGACTGCTGGAGCACCCCAGCTGCCCTGCCAGCCTGCTTTCTGCCCCACCCTGCCACTGTCGCCGACCGCCATGCTCCAGCCCAGGCCTCCAGGCCTTGCCCAGCGCTCTGTGGGGCAGCTGTGCCCTCTACCCTGCCTTCTGCCTCTGCATCAGGAACCCCTGGGATGGCACCCTGGTGGGAGCCCCAGTGCACCACAGAGGCCTCCCCACATCCTGGGCACCCTGGGCCAGGGCTAGGCGTCCCCAATACTGGGGGTGAGCACTGGGAGCCAGCGAGGATGAATGCAGGAGGAATCCCTTCACCATGGGAACAATGAGCTCCAGGAACGCAGGGCCTCCCGGGAGCCAGCCTCCCTGTCTGCCACCAGTGCCCGGGTCTGCGGCCGAGGACAGGGTCTGCCCTCCTGTTCTCTTCTTCCTGGTGGTACAATGAGCTCCAGGAACGCAGGGCCTCCCGGGAGCCGGCCTCCCTGTCTGCCACCAGTGCCCGGGTCTGCGGCCAAGGACAGGCCTGGTGGTGGGTGCCAGGCGGGCTCGCACCCCTCCAGCTCCTGACTGAGGCTCAGAGGCAGCCCCTCCATGTCTGCCTGAGCTGCAAGGCCCTGGAGGGGCTGGTCTGCACGGCCCTCGTCCAGGATGTGCTGGGCCTCTGGGCCTCCACGGCCGGGAACAGGACGCTGATGTTCTTGGTCGCGATCTGCCCCTGTGGTGCGTGTCTACCAGGTGGGCTCTGTCCAGAGCTCGTCCAGGAAGTTCACTGATCCTTGCTACCTAGCCCTGGAGGGCTACGACAATTCACGGCTCTTGTCCCCAAAGGAACTTCCTGGCCTGGTGTGACCAACGAAGCAGAAGGGAATATGAGTCACTTTGGAGGTCCCAGCAAGTGGAGTACAAGGGAGGTCACAGGGCCTGGCCACAGGTGGAGGCTCTCCTTTGGGAGACAAAGGTCATTCCATGCAAGGGAACAGCTTAGGTGACAGCTCAGAGGCACAGACGTACACCGAGGTTCGGGCCTGGCCTGGCCTGGAGGCTCCGTGTCCTGAGAGAGGAGGCCCCAGTCGGGCTGGAAGACGGGGCCTGAGGTATGCACCAAGGAACCTGGAGCCAGGTCGGTCAGACCCGCATCAGTCCCAGCTGAGCCTCTTCGCTGCGGTGGGGCCTTGGGCACATCAGGAGCCCCTCTGAGTGCTGCCAGTCAGCAAGCCTCCCTTGGGCCCTGCTCGGCTCTAGCCTAAGGTGGTGGAGCACAGGAAGGTCTATCTGTACCTGGGCCTGCCCTGGGGACTCTCAGTCTGTCCCCACCTTGGGTAGGTATGTACCCCTTCCAGGAGGCTGTGGCCTCACCTGCTATGCCTGGGAATCGCAGGGGGTGGCAGGGACAGTCTGGCTGTGCCTGGGGTAGATAAAGGCTCTTCCAGTGGCCAGGCTGGGATAGCTGCAGGGCGGGCAGGGGGCTAATGTGGCTGAGCCATCAGTGCCACCAGAGCTGGCCTGCAGAAGGAGCACCAAGGGGCTTGTCAAGGCTGCAGCTTCCAGAAATGTGTCCCAACAGGGCTCCCCAGGGCAGAGCTGGGGCAGTGCTAGGACCATGGCCATAGGAATGTCTCCCCAATCCTGTCTCGGGGAGCACTGAGTGTGCTCAGCGTGTCCATAAACCCCCGAGCCCTTGAAGCAGGAGCCAGCTGAGAGCCTTCCCCAGGCCCCAGCATCTGGCTGCAATGCTATTTACTGTTTCTACTTTATTTTAAAGATTCCCCCAGTTACTTTGTATTTGTGGAGAGAAATATCGCCTTCCCACTCCCAGTAGATACACAGCTTCCTTTAGGAACCATCAGGGGAGAGGAGGCTGAGTTGAAGAAACATTTGTTACCGGTGGTGTAGGCGAGGCCCTCAGCCTGGCACCAGGCCATGGAGGGCACTATGCTGAGGAGGAGCTGGAAGGCAGTGGCAGGCCCCTCCCCTCTCTGAGCCTCAGGGAGGAGGGATAACGGGGCCAGCATCAGCCTCAGGGGTATTAAGAATGAGAGGAAGAGCTCAGAGCTAGCAAGCAAAGAACTAAGAGTAGCTGAGGCCCCTGGACAGGAGTGGACTTACCTGACCAGCTAACAAGACCTGTCATCAACTCTGGTCCCTGAGACAGGGTTCTATTTATGCTGGGTGGACAACCACACCAGTGGGACAGAATAGAAAGTCCATAAATAGGCCAAAGTGTAAAGACACTTGATTTACAACAAAGGTGCCACCACAGTGCACTGGGGAAAGGATGACCTGGCCCCTTTGTTAAGGTTCTTGCCATAGGGCACATGTGCTCACGGGAGAGAGACAGAAGTGAGAAATCACTCTCTCCCCAGGGAGGATGGCCATGCCACAATCCTTTCTCCTCCATTCTCCTTTCAGGATTTGGGGCATGCACGCACAAGTGCCCAGTGTGATTTTCAAGCCATGATTTTCTGGGACTTGAACTGCAGTTGGGCATGTGGGAATCCAGTGCCTTAACCACAATGCCTCCTCTGGCCTCAAGAATTGCCCTTTTAACAAATGGTGATGGGTTGACTGGCTGTCCATGTGGAAGATGGTTCACCCTGATCCCTACCTCACACTATAGACAAAGATTAATTCCAGTTAGATTGAAAATTTAACTGGAAGGTAAAACAGTAATCATGCTTTTTAGGAGAAGTCATAACAAGAACATATCCAGATGGCAAATATATTGAAGAAAAAGTGTTCAAGCTCACTAATCATCAAGGACATGTCAATTAAAACCACAATGAGGGCTAGATGGCCTCCCATCCCAAGGCCTTGCTCTGCACACTGGGAACACGCCTCTGCCAGTGATCCAGGCTGGCTGAGGCTAGGGGTGGACTGTGACATGAGGGCCTGTTGGGGCCGCCTGTCTCTTTTTCTCTCTCAAAATAAATAAGTAAACTTTAAAACATTAAAAACAAAACAACATACAAAGAAAACCACAATGAGATACCAATATACGCTTACTAGAATGGTTACATTGAAAAATACCACACATGCTCACACACACACACACACGAGTCCCAAAAGGAGCACTTATGCACTGGTACTGGGAGTGTCGACTGGCACGATCATTTTGCAAAATAGTTTGACTACATCTACTAAAGTTAAGTAAGTGCATACTGTACTACCCAATAATTCCACTCCTAAAATAATGTCTAACAGAAATGCATGAACATATTCACCATAAAACATCTACAAAACGTTTATCACAGTATTCGTTACAGCTGAAAATTAGAAACAACCCAAATCCCCTCAATCAAAGAACATGTTGTTGTAAATTTAGATAATGGAATACCAAACAATAATAAAATAAATGAACTGTTGTGTACAAACCCATGGATGGATCGCATGAGCATAATAGCAAGCAAGAGAAGCGAAATTATATAATTTCATATAGATAAAATTGAAAAGCAGGACCAGCATTACCCTGGTATCAAAGCCAGACAGGAACACCAGAAGAAAAGAAAATTAAAAGTCATTATCCCTAGTGAAATGCAAAATTCCTCACCAAAATACTATACAAACAGGAACCAGGTAATGATGCAGTGGGAACCAACTGGATCCCCAAGGGAAGGTGGATGCAGACCCACCTCGGCTCACTGAGCGCATTCACTAGAACTTGTCATCCGGGCCAGCTGAGACTGGGGGTGGAGCCACGGCATGATACCCTGTCGGGGAGCCCATCTGTCTCTGTCTCTCCATCTCTTTCTCTCTTAGCAAGCAGAATTCAACAGAGCACTAAAGGGATCATTCACCATCATCAAGTAGGATTGTTCCAGGGATGCGAAGATGGTTCAAGATATACAAATCAATAAATATGGTATACCACATTAGTAGGATGAAGAACGAAAAACATATGATCATCTCCTTAGATGCAGAAAAAGCTTTTGACAAAATTGAACATCCTTGCATGATAAAAACTCTCAACAAATTAGGTATTAAGGGAAATATACAGAAAACAATATATAGAGCATTTCTATACAGAAGCAATGAACTATCAGAAAAAAGAAACCAAGATGGGGAACCAGCAGTTAGCGTAATGGCTATGTTGCTGGAGTCCCACGTAGTCGACCGCGGTTCGCGTCCCGGACCCGGTGGCTTAAAACTCACGCCAGGTGCGTGTGCGTGCATGCCCAAGATCCCGAGAGGAGAATGGAGGAGAAGGGATTGCGGCGTGACCATCCCCCCTGGGGGGTGATTTCTCGCTTTCTGTCTCTATGTCTCTCTCTGTCTGTCTGGCGAGCGCACGCGCCTTATAGCGAAAACCTCTCCAAAAAAAAAAAAAAAAAAGAAACCAAGAAAAGAATCTCGTGTATGATAGCAACCAAAAATAAACAAACAAAAACTTAGAAATAATGTAACCAGGAGGTAAAACATCTATACAACGAAAAATATAAAATACTGATGGAACTGAAAAAGATACAAATAACTGGAAAGATGGATTGGAAGATGTAGTATCATGAAAACGTTCACACTGCCCAAAATGATCCATTGATTGGATGCAATCCTTATCAACATTCCAATGACATTTTTACCAAAATAAAGAGGAAAAAAATCCTAAAATTCACATGGAACCACAAAAGACCCTCAAGAGCCAAAGCACTTTTGAACAAAAAGAACAAAGCTGGAGGTATCCCACTACCTGACTTCAAAATACGGTTATGGGCTGCATCACAGTGTTTCAGCCACCAACAGACAGCATATGTGATGGCAGAGCAGTAGGCCACACCACAGAGTCTAGGTGTGTAGATGCTATGCCATCCAGATTTGTGTAAGTACATGCGATGCTGGTTGCATGATGATAAAATCACCTCATGAAGCATTTCCCAGAATGTATCACCATTAGTAAGCAATGCATAACTGTATAATTACGAAGCTGTGCTAATCAAAACAGTATGGTATTAGCATAAAAACAGAAGCAGAGCCAGGGA
>NW_006159756.1:2221124-2230812 GCF_000334495.1 Tupaia belangeri chinensis | reverse complement strand
AAAGAGAAAAGAGAGCTCAGAAAGAAATTCCCACCTTAACAGTCAATTGATTTTTGACAGTTTCCAACACATATGGGGAAAAGGACAATCTCTTTAATGAAGGGTACTGGGAAAACTGGATGTCCACAGAATGGAATTAGACCTTCATCTCACACTGTATACAAAAAACTACTTAAAACAATGCAAGACTTAAATGGAAGACCTGTAACTTTAAAACTACTAGAAGAAAACATGGGGGGAAAACTCATGACACTGGTCTAGGCAATGATGTTTTTGTATATGACTCCAGTAAAAGTAACAAACATGAAAATACACAAATTATATTAAACATCGAACTAAAAAGCTTCTGCATGGCAAAAGCAACCATCAACAGGGAGAAGAGACAACCTACATAGTTGGACACAGTATTTGAAAACCATACATCTGATAGGGAGTTCCTATGCAAAAATATATAATGAGCTCAACTCAATAGCAACAAATAACTCAATTTAAAAAAAATGGCCAAATGACCTGAACAGACATTTCTCAAAAGAAGACATACACATAGCCAATGATTATATTTTAAAACACTAGTCATCAGGGAAATGCAAATTAACACCATAATGACATATTACCATATGCCTATTAGAACAGCAAGTATCAAAGAGATGAAAGTAAGTGTTGGTTGGAGGGATGGGGGAAACACTGCTGAACACTGCTGCTGGGATTGTAAATTAGTACAGACATTACGGTCACTCACAAAATGAAAACCGGAACTGCCATATGATCCAGCAATCCCATTATTGGATACATAGTCTCTCTCTATATGAAATACATATAAGATGAAAACGAATCAGTATGAAAGAGATAGCCACACACCATGCTCATTTCAGTACTCAAAATATGGAAACTGAGCCAGCACTCAGTTGCTTGAAAATCATGCCAGATGCATGTGTGTGCGTGCCCCAAACCCTGAGAGAATGAAGGGTTGCGGCATGGCCAAACCCTCAGGGGTGATTTCTCACTTTCCTGCTCTCTCTCTCTCCTGTGAGCACACACACCCTATAGCTAACTAAGACAAACGAATACATATAGAAACAAACTCAGTGGTCACCAATGGATGAATGGATAAAGGAAATGTGGTCTATATACGTAATGGAATACCACTCAGCCTTTAAGAAGAAGGGAATCCTGCCATATGCAACAACATGGATGAACCTGGAGGATAACATGTGTTAGCTGAGGAAATAGCAGATGGTGTAATGGCTACGCCGCTGGACTCCCATGTAGTTGACTGTGGTTTGAGTCCTGGACTTGGTGGATTAAATTCACACCAGGCATGTGTGCATGCGAGCCCAAGATATCGAGAGGAGAATGGAGAAGGGATTGCGGTGTGGCCATCCCCTGGGGGACGATTTCTCGCTTTCTGTTTCTCTATCTCTCTCTCTGTCTTTCTGGCAAGCACACACGCCCTATAGCAGAAACCTCTCAAAAAAAAAAAAAAAATGTTAGCTGAAATAAGCCAGGCCCAGGAAGCAAACTACTGCAAAATCTTGTATGTAGACTCAAACACTTGAACTCAGAGAAGCCTAGAGTGAAGCACAGAGATGTTGGTGAAAGGATACAAAGTATCAATTAGGCAGGAAGACTACAATGAAGAGATGGATTATACACACACACTGACTGCACTGACTGTGGATAATAGCAATGTATTCTCCTGAAGATGGGCCAAGAGGGCCTCTTGAGTGTTCTAACCACACATTTGCTAAGTAAGTAAGGTAATATAAATATTATAATTAGATTGATCTAGCAATTCCACAAGATATACATATTTCAAAACATCAGATTGTACACAATAAAAAGATACTACTTTTATTTGTCAACAATGAAATAAAAAAAGCAGGCATAGCCCACCTATGGTGAACAGAAGGTGAGATAGCTGAGAAGCACGAGGAGGTTTCTGGGGTTCTGGTAAAAACATTTACCAAATCAGGGACCAGCAGATGGTGTATGGTCTCCCCTGTGGGTGACTGGTTCAAGGTCCAGATCCGGAGGCTTAAAGCTCACATTGGGCGCATGTGCCTGCATGCCCAAAATCTCGAGAGGAGAACGGAGGAGAAGGCGTTGTAGAATGGTCACCCCTCCAGGGGGGTGATTTCTTGCTTTCTGTCTCTCTGTGTCTCTCTGTCTCTCCAGTCAGTGCACACGCCCGACAGCAAAAATCTCTCTTAAAAACAAACAAACAAAAACCAGTTCTTGAATCCTAGCCCTAATCCTAAAACCCCAGCCTGTTAACCCTAACCCTCTAATCCTAACCCCTAACCCTACCCTAACCCTAGCCGGAGCCTTGCACTAAACAACAACAAACCCATTTCTCGATCTGGGTGTGGCTATGTGGCGTGGTCGCCTGGTCCTGACTTGCCTGCCTTCCTGTAGGTCAGTTAAGCTGCAGTGAGAGTTCAACAAGAGCCAGCACAGTGGCCCTAGGAAGAAGGCCTGGCCTAGGCTGGGCCCCCGCTCTAGACCCGGGCCCTCCACAGCTCAAGCCCCGTCAGGCTGCACACTCGACACCTAGGTGGGATGACCTGGAGTGCAGGGAGGCCCCGGGTCGGGGAGGCAGAGCAGGGGAGCCCCAGGCTGCTCGGGGTCCTTGTACCAGCCTGACTTCGTCCTGCCCGGGCGCGTGGCCTCTCCGTCTGTCCTCTCTGACCCTCAGCCTGTCCCTATCTCTCAGGACACTGAGGCTGCAGTGCCCACGCCCCATCAGAGCACACACCGCCAAGGTTCCCACTGCTTCTGAGAAGTGGGTGCCAGTCAGAGACCATCCCCAGGACACGTCCTGAGCCCCGAGGAGAGCAGTGCTCAGGGAGGGAGCTGAGCCGGCACGGCCAGGAGAGGGCAGAGGAACACGGGACAGGAGGCTGCAGAGAACCCCCACCACCACAGGCAGGTTCTGGGATGCGGGGCAGGGGTCAGACTTCACCCGAGGTGAAGGAGATGGCGGCGGGTGCTGAGCAGGGAGGGGCTCGGTCACCGGCGTCTCAGGAAGAAGGACCACGCTGAATGCCAGGAGGAAGACATAGGTGTTGAGCCTCAAGCCCACGTGTGGACGGAGCAGGCTCCTAGGCCTGGAGGCGGGGTGGTGGGCAACCTGGTGGCCAGCAGGTGCTGGTGGCAGGGAAGGCGCCTCCTGTGCCCCGTTTCCCCACGCCCCGTGTGGTGCCCCACACAATGTACAGCCTGCCGGCGGGCATCGCTGCATGCCAGCTGAAGCCCAGACATGGCAATCAAAGCCCTGTCCCTCCCACCTCCTTTCCTCTGTCCCCACTCCAGGCACCTGGAGGTGACAGGGCAGAGCTGCGCAGCTGGCCGTCCTCACTCAGGGGATGTCGTTCCACTCACCTGTTCCCACGTGTTCCCCTACACCTCGGGCGGGGCCTGAGCAGATGCTGCGTTCAGGGTGCCCAGGGGTGGGTGGGCTGTGGGCAGGGTTAGGGGTACACGGGGCTCTTTAGCTGGAACCACTGAGGGGAGAGCAGGGCAGGAGGGAGGTGATGGGGGGGCCCAGGAAACCTGGGGGAGCTGGAAGGACCAGCTCTGTGGGCGGGAGATGCCAGGCTAACGGGCATTGGCTCAGCCTGAGGTCTGGGAGCCAGGTGCTGGGCCCCAGCCAGAAGGCCAGGAAGGAGGGGAGGCAAGCCCCCAGGAGGCCAGATGCTGGAGAGGGGGTCCGGAGAGGGCAGGGCCGAGCCTGGGGACTGCGGTTACGTGTGTTTCCTTTCTGTTTCATTTTCCCTTTCTCCATCCTCTTCTGCTCCATGAGCCCCCGTTTCAGCATGCGTCTCATGTACCCCTCTGTCCCCCTGTGAGAGTACCTGCCCTCCCCCCGACCCTGTCTACCCCTGCCCTGTATTGAGGACTGGGAAGCAGGACATGTGAGGGACAGCTGGGTGTGGGCCACCCGCGGCTCAGAGCTCCTGGGTTCTGGCACCAGAGCTGAGGCGGCTTGGCCCAGTGAGTCACTGCAGCCACCGCCAGGCAGGCTGGCACCAGGGCTGGGAAATCCTGTCTTTCCCCTCCCACCTCCCTTATCGTTCAGCCGGGTCCAGCTCTCCACCCAGACGCCCAGGGACCCTCCTCCCACATCAGCCTGAACAGGCAGGCCCTGCGAGGAGGGCCTGGGGGGCAGCTGGGGCAGGTTTCCAGCTGGCTTGGGGACAGGGGTCCCAGAGGTCCCTTCTCTCTCCTACCCAGAAGTCTGGTGTCCCCCAGGAACGTGAGGGGACATTCGGCCCCAGGCCCAGCTCTGGGTGGCCCTGACTGTGCTGGAGTTACAGCTGCTCGTCCCCTGGGCACTGGTCCTGCCCAGGCACCATGGAGGAGGCAGTCAGGTGGGCTTCATGGCAGGGGGGCCTCCACAGGGCGGATGCAGATCCTGAGTCCTCTAGCTCTGGCAGAACAGGAAGAAGCTGGGAACTGGTCATGCTCCTGGGGGTGGCAGGCTCCTAGGGCAGGGGGCAGGCCCAAGACCAGCCTCAGGGGATCGGCTGGGCATGGCCTGGACACCGGAAGACCTGAAGCCCGGGAATTCTCAGGGCAGCCCAGGGCGGCGGGGCATCCTGCCTCAGGTTCCCACCCAGTACCACGTCAGCAGACGGTGCTGGGAACGCAGGCAGACCAGACCTCCAGCAGGACCCTCTCACTCCTACCCAGGATGATGCTTGGAGCATTGGGGCACAGGTGCTCACTGACCCCCACTGGCAAGATGACCTGCCGAAGTAAGGCCTGGCCCACTGTGCTGTGTGACCCCAGACAAGCCCCTGCCCTCTCTGGCCTGCCACCACACTGTGCTGGGCCCGGCCAAGGTCTGCCCTTGAGGTCAGCCTGGCGGAGGAGACAGACTCCCACAGGGCAGAGAGATGTGCTCTAAAAGGGATCATTCAGATGGGGCAGGGTGGGCGACACGGAGGAGATGGCATGTAAGCAGGGTCTTGAAAGGAAGACTGCAATTTTGGAGGGGGTGAAAGGTTTGGGGAGGAAAGAACATTCTGGGTAGAAGAAACCATTTGAGCAAGGCCAGAGGACAGGGGGTGGGGGTGGGGGAGGGAAGAAGGAAGCAGAAAATACTGCCACAGCTGGGGTGGCGGGGCCTGGAAGCCAGGCCCAGGATTTGGAGTGTAACAGGGGGTACTGATTCACTGGGTCGAAGACACAGGAAGCAGGACGCAGGCAGGACGCAGGCGGGACGCAGGCGGGACGCAGGCAGGACACAGGCGGCACGCAGGCAGGACGCAGGTGGCAGGGCGAGGCTGCAGAAATGCCCCAAGAGAGAAGCAGAGGTGAGGCCTGGCCTTGGCTGCAGGAAGAAACAGCACCCACGTGGGGCAGGGAGCCACCTTCGTGGGGCAGTGCTTCCAGGCCTGGGCAGTGCTCTGAGCCTACCCTGTTCCTGCCTAGGGCAGCCTTAGAGAGCCGACACCTCCCCCACGCCCAGGCAGAGGGCGAATCCCAAGCCTCAGAGATGTCCCCGCCACTGCTCTTTCGAGGTGGGGAGGCCAAGGCCCAGGCAGGGCAGGGCAGCTCCTCTCCTCAGATTGCTCATCTGTAAAGTGAGGGTCTTTCCGCCCTCCTACCCCCCTCACCAGCTCGCCCCTGCTCCAGGCAGGTGTCGGCCTCAGTGGGCCTCAAAGGGCCCCTGCGCAGGGTGTGCTGAGCGGATGTCTGCTGTGAGCTGCTGCGGTCCGCCCTGCGAGGCCAGTGCTGTCGACAGGGACGGGCCCAGTCCTGGGTACCCACGGGGACATGCCAGCATGGTCCTCTCTGCCACATGCGCCTAGCTCTGCCCCCAACCCCAGGCTGAGTTGGCACCAGGGCCAGAGGTGCACAGTCCCAGGTCCTGCTGGCCAGGCTCCCAGGGAACTGAGAGACGGACACAGGGCAACCTCAGGGTGCCTAGGGCTGTGGTGCCTGGGCAGGGGCACTGGGAGGTGCCTGCAGTGACGGGGGGCTGAATGACGACCCCCAAGGATACCGAGGCCCGAAGCCATGAACGTTCCTCTGGATGGCACAGGGGACTCTGCTGACAAGATTAAGGATCTCGAGATGGGGAGATTATCCCGGATTACCCAGGTGGGCCACACTGCAACAGCAGCGTCCGCACAAGAGGGAAGAACAGGGCAGTCTGAGCACGGAGGGCACAGAACGCCAGCAGCTGGGAAGCCAGGAGAGTGAGGACAGGCTCTCCCCGGGGCCCACGGAGGAAGTCCTGGGTCTGAAGGGAGATGAAGTCCTCACACTTTTCACTGCTCCGATTAAAACCAAGTCTCTCCTCGCTTCTGTGTCTCAATTACTGCTGTGGTCACGAGAGACCTGGGTCCCACCTCGCCCCAACTGCAGTTACAGAGCAGTGGGGGCACGGGGAAGGGCCCTGGGAGGGGCACTGGCGGGGGTGGCAGGGCAGGGGTCTGTCTCCCGTGGCCTACAGGAGGTGAGCTGAGCACCCTGGAAGGAAGGCTTTGCTCTGCTAGGGCCACGGCACCCCATACCCCTTGCCCTGGAAAAGCCAGGGCCACTCGAAACACGACACTCGACAATGAGAACGGGGAGGGGTGGGGGGTGGTAGCCCAGGCCACTGTGAGCAAGCGACGCACACCCCCCACGGTCCTGCAAGCAAACGCACACTCTGCGTCCTTACACTTCCCGCGTTCCCACTTGTCCCACACGCCCAAAGCAAGTGTGCACACCTTGCACTCCTGTGTCCAGCTTGAAGGCTGCCTCCCTAAGACACCAGATTAGAGAAGGGACTGGGGCCACACTGTCTTTACCTGGCAGGGGAGGCAAGGCCAGAGGCCAAGGAAGGCCTGGCCCGGCCTGCGCTGACCTGAGGCAGCCCCAGGGAATCACCCCAGCCCAGAGAGGGGGCTGCCCAGGGCCCTGGAAGGCCATGCCAGGGACCAGAGCTGGCCAGGAGGCGCGAGGGATGAGGGGGCAGAAGTGGCCTCCAGGGAGCTGAGAGGTGGGGGGGAGGGCTCCGAAGGCAGGCAAGACCCTGGAGTAGATGGTGGCAGAGTCAAGGCAGCGGCCGTGAAGCCCCGCTGCTGATGGCTGGCCAGCAGCCGGGGCTGGGGAGGGCCTTGTAGACCCCGCCCTGCTGTCGGGAGCCCAGGCCGCTGCCAGCTTCTCCGGAGACCATCACGGCGTCCTCCGGGGAGCTCTGGGCTGCCCAGCCCCTGCCTCTCCAGGGGACTGGAGCCTTGGGGGAGGCCAGGGCACTTGGTCAAGCAGAGAGAGAGAGGCCACCATGCAAGGGGACCAAGGACTCGCAGGTCCCGTCACCTGCTGAAGCCTAGAGGGACTTCCACTTCAGAGGGAGACAGGCTTCCTACCCTTCCACAGCTCAGTCCTCCATCCTGGCCTCTCTCCCCAGGGAGGGACTAAGTGACACCAGTGGTTAATTACTGTGAATAACTCTGTGGGCCCTGGAGGCACAGGGAATGTGGGAGGCGGTGGCAGGCCCGGCAGTGCACACCTGTGGTCCTGGGTAACTGGAGGCCAGCTGAAGGCCACAATGGGACACCCCTGTCAAAAATACCCCCTTTCCTTCTGCCCTCCTCACTAAAAGGAAAAAATAACACTACCAAACACCATGTGCTTGGTCAAGTGCTTTCAGCGGCATACTGTAACTGCACCATGGTCATCCCCAACCCCTGTGACTTGTCCCCATCCCAACATGAAGAACTGACCAGGCAGGGGAGGGTCCTGCCTCTGGGTCGCAGGCAGGGAGGAGGGACAGAGGAAGGATGCTGTGGCCCTGCAGGTAGGAGGGACGGGGGACTGATGTCTCCCATGCCTGCTAGGGGCCCGGGGAGCCTCCTGTCTGGGGACTGGGGCTTCAGGACCGTGCTGCAGCCTGCAAGGGTAGAGCCCTGGCCTGGGAGCAGCACTCAGATGTTGCCCCTCCCCCCAACAGCCCCGTGGGCCTCACAACCACTGCATCCCACCCCGTGGCAACTCCTCCGGCCTACTTTACCCCCAGTGGTGGTCCCCATCTCAGAAGCACCCCTACCCATCCCACCCCTGCTCTGGAAACCCCTATCAGGCCCCCCTAACCCCTGCCAAGCCTAGCCCTGGGTGGAGAGCTAGGGAGAGAACAGTGGGGGTGGGGAGGTGGGGGGGTGAAGGGCGTGGCCTCTCCCATGGAGCCTCTGCCTCATGGACAGCGCTCACCCCACAGCAGCCAAAGACGACTGCGTAGACATGTGGGCCCATTTTGTCCCTGACCCCAGATTGGCACTGACTTCACACTTCCAACGCCTCACCGGGCCACTTCCCAGCCTGCCTCTTCTCTGCCTGGTGAACTCCTCACAGACCCAGCTCCAGGAACCTGCAGGTGGCCCAGCTCCCAGGCAAAGATGGGCCTCTGCTGTGCTCCCGGCACGGGCCCGACCTGGGCAGGCCTCGTCTGCTGGCCCATCTGCCCCTCGGGCCCGAAGAGAGCCCCTCTTGGTGCTGCCCCCAGCTCTGGCCTGGCCCGGAGCAGTTGGGGCTGGGCCCACCCTACCCTGACCACCCTCAGCAGAGGAGGTGGCCAGGCCTCCCCACCCCCACCCCAAGACTGGGGACAGGAGCAAGGACCAGTCCAAGGACCCTGGGAGGTTCAGTCCTTACAGTGGCTCTCCCAGGAGACGGAGCCTCACCCTGAAAATCCCTTCTTCCAAGAAGTCTACCCAGACCTCTCCCGGCCTAAGATTTCTGGGGTAGTTTCCCTCAGCACGGCTGTCACCAACGCTGATGCAGGGAGGGGATTCTGGCTGTGGACAGTCCCATGGGCAGGGGTGCAGAGAGGGGATCTGGCATGAGAGCCTGGAGGACAGGTACCACCTCTGGCTGACTGAGCAGCCCTGAGAGAGGAGCTGACTTCACTCTGAGCCCCTGCTCAGCTCTGGGTTTCTGGGGATCCCAGGGCCAATCCCACGTGGTGAGAAGGCAGGAGGAACTTGGCACCTGTCTAGGATCCTCCGACTTGGCTCTGAGGGGTGAAGGATCAAAGCCAAAGATCTTTCTCTCCCAGATCCCCACCCACCCAAGCCCTGCAGCCAAGAAGGGCCCCTATTCAACCTGGGGAGGAGGCCAGAGAGGAGATAGGCTGACAGCTGGCCTGGGCTTTGCCCCTTGCTCAAGCCTCAGGGGTGGGGCTGGGGGCAGAGGAGGCTGGGGGATTGACTGGGTGGAGGAGGCTGTGGGGCAAACAGGAAAGGAACAGTGAGGAAGAGGGTTGGAGACTGGAAGCGCCCTGTGTGAGGCGTGCGCGGCGTCAGCACTAGGAAAATGCCACCGGAACACCTGGGGGTGGGGGTGGAACAGGACCCCTCCCCGCGGGGTGGGGTAGGGGAAGAGACCCCGGCCCGGGACGGATTCTCGAGGCCTCCACCCTCCAAGCCAGCACTCATATCCCTTGCCCTGGGCCCGCGGCACCGATCCGTGCTCTCGGGGATCGCACCGGCCGGCTGCATCCACACACACACCTCCGAAACACGCACGCACGAGCACACGCGCGCTCGCACACGCCTGCTCGCACACGCCTGCTCGCCCACGCCTCCCTCGGCGCCGCGCCTCCTACCTGCAGCGCCCCGCCGGCCGAGCCGGACTCCTGGGATGTAGGGCACCGCGCGGGCACCGGAGTGCCGGCTGGACCGGACCCGCGCCCCGG
>NW_006159756.1:2216408-2220948 GCF_000334495.1 Tupaia belangeri chinensis | reverse complement strand
TAGAGGCGTGGTCTCCGGGGGGCGGGGCGGGGCGGGCGGACCCCGAGGTGCGCATGCGGACTGGCACCGCGCGCTTGGGAGGGCTGGCGCGCGTGCGGACCGCGGTGCGATTCTTGCAGGAGCAGAGTGGCTTTGGGCCCTGCGAGGCGCCACTCGCCTGTCGTGGCTCCGTCGGGCCCCAGCTGTCCCTCCCTCCTCGCCACCGTCTCACGGTCCACCGTCGGGAAGCGTCTCTGCAGGGCCGAGCCCCAGTCCCAGTCGGCAGCGGGAGCACGCCCTGCCTTTGGACGTGCTTCGTGCACAGTGAGCGCTCCAGGGCCACTGTGGGCGACCAAGTAAAGAAGGTCTTCAGGGGGACCAGCAGTTAGCGTAATGGCTATGTCGCTGGACTCCCATGTAGTCGACCGCGGTTCGCGTCTCGGACCCGGTGACTTAAACTCACGCAGGGCACGTGTGCGTGCGTGCCCAAGATCCCGAGAGGAGAACGGAGGAGAAGGGATTGCGGAGTGGCCATCCCCCCCGGGGGGTGATTTCTCACTTTCTGTCTCTCTGTCTCTCTCTCTCAGTCTGGCGAGCACACGCACCCTATAGCAAAAATCTCTCCAAAGAAAAAAAAAAGGTCTTCAGGGCAGGCGCCTCCCTTCACGTCTCCACCTCCATGTCCTTCACCAAGTTTCTGGGCGGAGGGGAAACCAGGCCGCAGGGTAGCACAGAAAAGCCCTTGCAGGTGGAGTAGGCGCAGGAGGGACCTGGACCCTCCTCTCTTGGCTGTGAGACTGGCTCCCAGAACACCTGGAAAGGCAGTGAGCCTCGGTTTCTTCATCTGTAAAATGAGACTGTCATCTCCACCCACACTGGGCTGTTTGGGGGTATGACAGGTTTTATGGATGACGGGTTCAGGTATAGGACGGGGCTCAAAGTGAGGTGGCTCCCTCCCGTGGCTGACGCCGCAGGGCAGACGCTGTCGGCTGCGTTCCCCGAGGCCCCGCAGCCCACTCTGCAGCCACGCACCCTCCGTCCACGGCTCAGCCTGGCTTAGTGCTTTCAGCCGACTCAGTCACCCAGACTGCTCCGTCACCCTGCGACCTCACTGCCTACCCCAGGCCGCCCAGAGGTTTCTCCCCAAGTGGAACTCCAGCCCGCTGGGGAAGACGTGCAGATGCGCAGCTGTGACCCCCACCGCGGGACAGCGTCCAGCCTGCCCCCCTCTGGCCTCCTCATTTCTGAACCCAATGAGCTGCCTGTACCCAGGGCAGCAGCTTCCCAGGCCCCTCCTGCCCCTGCCTCAGGTCAGGGGCTCACTCTGCCACCCATACCGCACCTGCCCCTCTGCCTGTCTGAGGCTTTCCCATCCCTCTCCAAAGTCCTGGCATCCACCTGGACTCTAACGTGCCTTCTCCCCAAAAGCGCCCCCTCCCCTCTTCTGCCCATCCTCTTCCCGCCCTCCCCCTCACACTGCCTCTCAGTCAGGGCTGCGGTCTCCCCTCCCCTGCCAGGCCCTCGGGAAGGCAGCAGCGCTTGCTGTGCCAAGCACACGCATTACAGGCGCTGGGATCTGGGCACGTGCTCTGTGCTTTCAGGGCTTCCTGGTTCTCCTCTGTAAAGCAGGCTTCTGGCAGAAGTGGGGGTGGGGTGGGGTACAAGCACGTGGTGGGCTCAATAAAGGCCCCTTGGTGTGGAGGGATGGGCTGTGGCCTCTCGGTGTGTCCCTGAAAAAGCAGTGGGGTGCAGGCGATGCTCAGGCACTAATGGGCCTGAATGCTGGAGCCCTCAGAGGGGCGTTGCGAGGTGATTGCAAGCAAGGCTCTGCTGGGACTCATGTCGGCTGTGTGACCTTGGGCAAGCGACCCAGCCTCACTGTGCCCAGACCCCTGCCAGTAGCACCTTGCTCAGGAGGTCGTGGAGGGGTTAGGGATGGGCCCACGTGGAGACCTTGTGGTGGCCGCTGGCTTGGGGATCGCTCAGCCTCGAGTTGATGCCACTTACATCTGGTCAACCCCCTCACAGCGTGAAGACTCGTGGTCCCTCAAAGCAGAGGCAGGCTCTCAGGGTAGTTCCCAGCACCCCCGAACATTGGGACTGGAGCGCCCACCTCAGCCTACCTCTGGCAGCCCTGGCCTCCTCTGGCAGATGGCAGAAGAAGCTAGAGAGATAGTGACCTGTCCAGGGTACCCCCAAGGGGAGAGGCCTTGGCTCCCCTCTTGACAGGAAGGGGTATGGAGAAGAGCCAGAGTTAGTGTTGCCAACAAGTTGGGGGAGGGTGGGACTCTGATAGCCTGGCCACAGGACCTGCTGGAGGGTTTACAACCTGAGTCATCTAATGACACCTACAGGGCCTGACTGTAGACGCCTTCCCCGTGTGACTCTCACAGCCACCTGTGCAGGGGCACTTTTGACCCCATCCTGTGGATGACGGAACTGACCCTCGGGTCACACGATGAGTGCACCCAGAGTGGGACCTGAACCTTTCCCATCTGGTCCACTCCTTGTCTCCCTCCTGGCCCTGTCTCCTCCAGGGAAAGGCTGACTGCAGGTTTCCTGGGGCCTGCCAGCCCCTGCTTGGAGCCCCGTAGCTGGGACCATATTCCCTCACAGGGGGCCTTTTACCCCGGGTTCTGCAGAACTATGTCCCCTGTCCCCCTCACCAACACACACACACACATACACACACACACACTACTACAGCCCGGACACAGGATCTGAGATCCTAACTGCCCTATGCGGAATGACTGCACCGTGAGCCCTCCTGGACACGCTCCTGTCTGGACACACTTTTTTCTTGTTTTGAAATGTGCTAGAGGGTGAATATGGTCGCCAGAGATAAACAGAGAGAATGTGAGAAAGTACCCCCAAGAGAAGATGGTCACGCCGCAAACCCATCTCTTTTTCTCCTGTCGGGATTTTGGGCTCGCACACACACGTGCCCGGTGTGTTTTACAAGCTGCCAGGTCTGAGACTCAAACCGCAGTCAGCCGTGTGCGATCCAGCCGCCTTAACCACCACACCACTGGCTGGCCCTGGACATATCTTTTCAATTGTCTTGGGCATATACCTAGGAATGGCACTGCTGGGTCACAGGGTACCTCTGTGTTTAACTTAGAGTGGGGAGATGGCTGAATGGGTTGTCAAGAGGTCCTGGCTGGGTCCAAGACATTTAGGTCTGGAGGGCAGCCAGGGAGAGGTAGATCTGATGTCCCTGGGCCTGGCTTCAGGATTCGTTTTCCTGGGAAGCGTTGGGATTGTGCCAAAGGTTTCAGGTACTTTGGCACCTGGAGGGGCCCTGAGAGGTGGAAGGAAACCACTCGCCTCCCACAGTGGGTCCCTGGGTGCCCACTTGAGCCAGGTTTGGGTGGGGGCTGCTGGCAGGAGTGTTGAGCAGCCCAGGCAGCTGACCTCCATCCTTGAGCGTTTCATGGGGAGGGGACTCCTTTCTTCCCACTTCCGTGCAGAGACTGCACTGCCCCGGCAGAGGGCATGGTTCTGCTTCAGAACCACAACCAGCCCAGCAGGAGGGTGTGGGCACCGGCCTCTAGTCCTCCTGCTGCTGAGAGGATGCAGGGAGGGGACAGAGGGAGGGGAAGGAGGGACCCAGGAGGAGCCCCGCTGACACCTGGAACAGAGCGCTCAGGAGACACGTGGGCCTCCTGCCCTGCTTGCCAGGAGATGGGGGATGAGTGGGGTGGGGTCAGAGGCAGCTGGCTGGCAGGTGTCATGGACTCTGTCCCGGGCAGGGGTTGGGGGGTCTTCTACAGGCTCCCGGAACTGCTCAGTTTCCACCACAGGTGCTCAGACCTTCCCCAGCCTCCAGGCAGGTAAACAAAATAGGAGGGGCCAGACCGGGGTGTAGCTCCAAAAGGCAACCCCACCTGGGAAGGTTCCCAGTTAAGTCCCAAGACTCCTCTGCCTATGCTGGGCCCTCACAAGTGTTTGCTCATAACCTGGGGCTTGGCTGAAGGCTGGTGGTGAATCCCAGCACTAGGGCCCTGTCGGGGTGCTGTCTCTCTCTCCCTCCTGGAGGAGATAAATGAGTAAACTTTAGAAAAAACGACAGGAGGCCACTGTTTTGCACTAAGCTCCCGCTCTAGGCGGTGACAGACCAGCCTACACTGGGGCCATTCCTGCCGAAATGCCACGGGACCAGACGGGGACGTAAAGGGAGCTGGGAGAGCCTGAAACAGACAATTTTTCTCAGAAACAGAAGACCCAGGACCTGAGCCAGGACTATAAGGAAAGGAAAACAAAAGCTTGAGGTGCTACCCAGGCTCATCCGATCTCTGCTTCAGGGACATCCTTGTTGCCTAATGCATGGCTCCTTTACCTCCTGCCTGTCACGGTTACTCACAGCCTTCAAGACATTTCAGTTTGAGGCCAGCAGGTGGCATGAAGGTTAAGGCGCTGGATTCCACATAGCCAACTCCGTGGTTCGAGTTCCTCACCAGGCAGCTTGAAAATCACGTGTGTGCCCAAAATCCGGAGGTGAGGATGGAGAAGAAGGGGTTGCAGTGTGGCCATACCCTCTGGAGGGGGTTATTTCTCTCTT
>NW_006159756.1:2212241-2216390 GCF_000334495.1 Tupaia belangeri chinensis | reverse complement strand
CGCGGGAAAAAAAAATCTGTAAAAAAAAAAAAAAAAAAAAAAAAAAAAAAAAAAAAAAAAAAAAAAAAGGTTCACTTATAACGATGTCCCAGATTCACTGTCTCCACACTATGCTTTGGGTTAGGCAAACTCGGGCCAGGGAGAGTGACACATGCCCGTAATCCCACTCAGGTGGCTGAGGCAGGACTTTCAGTTCGAGGCCAGCCTGGACAACCTGGGGAGACCTTGCATGAAAACACCCGTCTTCTTCCCACCTTCTCTGTCTTCCTTCCTCTCTCTAAAAACAAGAGGGTAAGCACGGCGACCATGAGGTCTCCCTGCCCCGCTTACGGCACTGAGCCAGTCCCCAGGCATGAAATCTTGCCGCTTCCCCTCCCACTTGTGCCTTAAGCATCCTGGGATGTGTGCGACCTTGCTGACTGTGACCACCCTCAGCACTGGCCCAAACAGACTCTCTGCTTTCCTTCCTCGGCCTCGGTGGGTCTCCTAGGTGAACAGGGACCACAGAGCCCTGGCCTGCTGGCCCCGCCACCTGGGGAAGGCCAGACCTGAGCCAGCCCTTCTCTGGGCCCTGGGGAGCCTCCCACTGTTCACTGTTCAGGAAGGGGACCTGCAGCCCTGGCAGGCCCAGACTACTCCCTCCTTTGCCCCTCCTCTCCCCTCTCCCCCTCCGGCCCAGCCCACCCTCCAGCACACCAAGGACCAAGCCCCACCCGGTCCAGCTCGGATTACCTCGGGATCCCTCTTCTTTTGCCCTCCAGGCTGGTATCTTTCTCTCTACCCACCACCTCCTCACTGTTCCCAGGACTCCTCCTGCCCTGAGACCCCGCTACCCAGCAGCCAGTGACCTGGTGCAGGAAATGCAAACCTAGGCCTTGCAACTGAGAGCAGGACCAAAGAATCAAGGATGACATTTGAAAAACTGATGTCATCTCTGTGTTCAGGGGAGCAGTGGAATTAATCTTCCGGAAAGACGTTCTTCTGATGGGAGAAGCACGTTAATGGAGCTGTTTGCTATTCAAAGGTCAGCTCGAGTCCAGCAGGGGGAGGAGAGGACCTTCCCAAAAGGGAATGATTCTGCACACCACGGTGGGTGGAGAGGGCCCTGCAAAGAATTGCCGTACTGGCTCAATGCTGAGAGAACGCAGTCCCCACCTTGTTAAGCCAGGGGCAAACTGGTGAGACCCTTCACTGAAAAACCCCAGATGGTGCAAGGCGACTTTTCAAAGCAGGGGTGGGTCCTGGCCTTCTGGCTTTGGATCTGCAGGGGCCCAAGGACTGTCCTCGCTGAGCTGGGGCCTCGCGGCCATCTCTGAGGATCAGGGCTGCCCCGTGGTCTCTACCTCCTGGCGGAGAAGCAGTCGCAGGGCCCCCTGCATGTGCTCAGTAAACGAGGCGCCGCACGCTTCCCCAGGCCTCGGGCAAGCAAGGCCCAGCCCTGGAGCAGCACAAGGGCCATCTCCCTGTACAGGAGCCCCCACCTGATAGAAGATCCAGTGGGAGGTGCTGCCGAATGCCTGGTGGAGAGACCAAGGGGCTGTGCCCACCCGTGCCCACTGACCGCCAAGGTGGCAGCAAGGTGGAGGGGAGGGGATTGAGTTCAGAGCCTGAGGGGCCGTAGCAGACGGGCACAGGTAGGAGGGCAGGGCCTCTCTGTCTCCTGGCTGCCAGCCCTGCCAGACAGGGTCGTCCAGGGGACATCCTTTCCCTGCTCCCAGGACACTCTCTATGGGGAGCCCTGGATGCCTGTCTCACACCTGGACTCCCTCCAGGCCCCCCTCCCAGGCCCCAGTGTCCTGGCACAGAAGCAGCCTCTTGCTGACCTGACCTCCACATATGGGGCTTCCTGCCCTGGGAAGGAGGCACGCAGAGCTGGGGTGCTATTTCTCCTGATGTTGAGTACCACGTGGGCGGAGCTTCCTGTTTTACTTACATTTGGATGTTCTGGAGCTAAACCCGCCTGAACATATGGGATAGCCCCTTGGCACACAGAGGGCTGCCTTGTCGCCTCGGGCCACGTCATGCCTGCTAGCATTTCCTGCAGGCTTTGGCAGGTGTGTCAGTGAATGAGACGGGTGCATCATTTCCCCTGCTACTGGGGAGTTGGGGACAGAGTCCACGGGGTGCAGGGTGCAGATAAAGTCCGGGAGCAGGGTCTGTGTGTCCTCCCCAGTCACAAACCTACCATGGGCGGAGGAGGCTCTGGTTGCCCATCGTCTCCCCGGTCCCCATGGCGCTCGAAACGGCTACACCTAGGTTTCAGCCCACTCCACTCCCCATGAGCCTCTGAGAGAGAGTTCAGTTGGCCACTCGCCCAGCCAGAACCCCAGAAACCAGAACTGGGGAGCCAGGCCCTATACACGCAGCCCGCCTCCGCGCTGGAGCTGTGTGCCGAGCGCGCCACCTGGCGGTTACCAGGCGCACTAGCCGGTTGAGCGACGGGCGAGGCGCTCAGGGTGGGGCCTGCGAAGTGATCTGTCAGGTGACAGCAGGTGGGGCTGTGGGGCCCACGTGGACTTCCCTGGGCCTGGACAGCTACAGTGCAGCTTCAGAGACGGGTCGGCAGCTCCCAGAGTCACACAGCAGGCCGTAACTGGGCTTGCCGACCCTTCCTAGCCATCACGTTCCTGAACACTAATCTCTTAGCTGTGAAGTGGCAGTTGTCCACATTCTTATTGGGGAAGTGGGGGAAACGCACAGAATTCAAACCTTCAAGAAGTGACCTCCTCATCCTCGCTCCCTTGGCTCTTGTAAGCACTTGAGGAAAGGCAGCTGCTGAGGGGACTCAGGATGAACGGTGACTGTCCAGGGCAAGAGCCCACATGGAGCGGTCTGTGCGGAGCAAGCACATTCGTTCATTTACGCATGTTGGTTTATTATTTCATCGCTGTTCATTTCTTCATATTCCAATAAATATTAACTGGGCACCAGGTAGACAGAATAATGGCCCCCCAAGATGCCCACAGCCGAAGCCCTGGCACCTGTGAATACCTTAGGTTATGTGCCCAAAAGGGCAGAGAGGTTACAGACCAAGCCAGGCTGCTAACTACTGACTGGGAGGTGGACTGCCCACGAGGGCCCAGCGTGCTCACAAGGGTTCTTAAAGGTGGGAGAGAAGGAAGCGTCAGAGAGAGGTCTGGCTGCGGAAGCCGGGCGAGAGAGGGGCAGCATGGCTGGCTCTGAAAGACCAAGGGGGCCTTAGAAGCAGGGAGAGAAGAAGAGGCGGGGTCTCTGGTGGGAACGCAGTCCTCCCGCATCGTGGCTGTAGCCCGGTGAGACCTGCCCTGGACCGCAGAACTGTAGCGATGAGTGGGCGTGGCTCTAAGCCACCACGTGGGCAGGCGTTTGCTATGGCATCAGTGGGGAACGAAGTGTCCTGACTGATACAGTCCACGCTGCTGGGACAGGTGACACTCACTCACCTTCTCACATTAGGGAGTATGTGCCATGGCCTGCTCAGAGGGGACATCAGCAAGGCACCCGGGGCTTCTGCAGAAAGGTCTGGGGATGGTGTCTCCTTCAGCCCCAGGAGCTGATGGCCTGCAGAGTAACAGCGCCCTCCCCTGAGGCTTACCGAGGACTGCGCTGCCCTGGCGTGGATTATCACCTAGGGCCCTCCCAGGCCCCTGAGTGTGCGGGATGGGACTTGCCTCTGGTGCACCGTGTAAATCTGTGCCGGCCCTGATGTGAATCAGATCCGCTCCTTCCCTCCAGAGCAGCCAGTCTTGCTGGCAGGACCAGGGATCAGAGGACACATCAGGCCACCTAAGTGCTGTGTTCCAAATGCTCGCCACCCCCAAATCCTTAAGTGGAAATCCTGACTCTCACGGTGATTAGGTCAAAGGGCAGAACCCTCATGAATGAAGTAGAGCCATTATGCAAGAGGTCCTCAGATGCTTGTGTGTCCCTCCCGCCACGTGAGGACACAATGACACAGTGAGAGAAGTGAGGAGAGAGCCTCTCCAGACTCAGAATCTTCTGGAATCTTGATCTTGGACTTCCCAGCCTCCGGAACGGCTAGAAAGAGACGCCCATGATGAGTAAGTTACCTGGTGCTGCTGCTGTCAGCCTACAGGAACGAGACGCCGGGGGAGGGCAGGGTGCTGGACAGTCGGTGCACGTCCAGGGGAGGGCAGGGTGCTGGACAGT
>NW_006159756.1:2208447-2211889 GCF_000334495.1 Tupaia belangeri chinensis | reverse complement strand
GAGGGCCGGGTGCTGGACAGTCGGTGCACGTCAAGGGGAGGACAGGGTGCTGGACAGTCAGTGCGCGTCCAGGGGAGGGCAGGGTGCTGGACAGTCGGTGCACGTCCAGGGGAGGGCAGGGTGCTGGACAGTCGGTGCACGTCCAGGGGAGGGCAGGGTGCTGGACAGTCAGTGCACGTCCAGAGGCACAGAAAGCACAACGGTGGTTTGGGCTGAGTGTTCTGGTCAGCCCCTGCAGCTCTGCTCCACGTGGTAGTCAGAAACCCTGCTTTTCTGCCTGTCTCGGGGGTGAGGTTCTAACCCAGCGGTGAATATTCCCGGCAGGGGACATCGGCAACATCTGGAGCCACATTTTGGTTGTCAGGACATGGGGTGCGACGGGGTGCAGGTGTGACACTGGCATCGAGTGGGTAGAAAGTGGGCTGCTGGATGTCCTGTGTCCAGGGCAGCCCCCATGACCAGGAACTGGCCCACCCCAACCTCAGCAGTGGAGAAGCCCCAGCTCAGGCCCGCAGTCTGAGGCGGTCTCAAGCCCAGCCAGGTCCCAGTGCGGGGGCAGGGGCTGTGTGCACGGGCAGACCCAGATCCAGACTCCGGTCCACTGAGGAGAGCCCAGTCACATGGCAAACCCTCCTGCAAGGAGCTGGTGCCAGAAAATGTGTCGAGGTGTGTGCCCAGGAGGAAGGCGGTGGCAGGTTTTGGTGGCCAGCTGGCATCTCCACCATAGGCAGCCTACCTGATACAGGAGACCGGCGGTGGTGGACAGGAAACCTGGAGGGTGTTTCCAGGACAGGGACTGGAGCTTGTGTAGAGACGTAGAGGCAGGAGCGAGCAGGCAGAGGGGGGCGGCGTGGAGGGTTCTGCTTGGAGTCCGCCAGAGGGAGGCATGGAGGCCAGGGTGCCAGGTGCCCAGCAGCCAGCTCACAGGAGCCCAAAGGCCTGACTGAGGAGTCTGGATGGGGCCCCGAGGCAGGGAAGGTGGTGTCATCCTCCAGACTTTCTGCTCAGGCTCTTTCCTCCCTGAGGCTGGGTCCCGGGTCCCGGTCCCAGGTCCTGGTGCTGATACACCGCTTGCCCTCAGGCTGTCTCTGTGAGCTCCTTCTTTGCCCAGATAACTGACAGGTGCCAGCTGGGACCACAGCCTGGTCCTCAGAGCCCCGGTCTCCTGGTTACTGTGGACCACAGCCACCGTCACCATGCACACCCCTCATGTGTCCGTCAGTTACTAAGCAGGTGCCCCAGCCCCCAGCACCACTCCACAGCTGGCTCCGGGGCTTCCCGAACATGGTCTTCCACATTCCTGGGGCCCGGCTCTTCCACGTTCCCCACTGCCCGTTCAGCATCCTCACACCGACATCTGCCGAAACCCAGCTTGGTTCTCTGAGGACGGCTGATCCCCAGACCTTGACCCCAGCTAGAAGCCAGTCTTCATACCCAGGAGTGAGTGCTGGCAGGCAGGAGTGCGTGGGCAGGGCCCAAAAAACTGGCCATAGCTTGGGCCAGGGTGAGTGGAGAGGCCGGCAACGGCATGTTGTCCAGAATGAGCACATGGCCCTGGCTCCGTCACTGCCCTGCCCAGGCCTCGGTTCTCACTGTGCATGGGGAATTCGGACCTCACAGGGGTGTTCCCTCACTGGGGGTGTGGGAGGAAGGCTGCCACTGCTTCTCAGTCTCAGGTGTAGACCGACTTCTGGGAGGGAGATCCATCCGACTGTCAGGCTGGCTCCAGCTCCACTCGCCAACAGAGGAAACGATGCTTGTACTGCACTTGAGGAGGGGTGTCCTGGCTCCCACGCCTCCTGAGCGCGCCTCCGCTGTGGCTGCCAAGTGTCCCAGAAGGCTGGTAGAGGGGTTGGCAGGGGCGAACAGACATCCTTAGCCTAGGGGTCCTCAAGCCTCACCGCACATGAGACTCACCGGAGGAACGCCAGATGGACCTAGATAGGCCCAGCCAGCCAGCAGGTGTGGGGGTTAGACTCATCTCATCCCACATGGCTGACTGTGCAGTTCCAGTCCCAGACCCAGAGGACTGGGAAGTACCCTGGACTCACGTGTGAACGTACCCAAAACCCCAAAAGGAGAATGGATTGTGAGGCCATCCCCCTTAGGGGGCACTTTCTTAACACCCTCCACCCCACCCCAGCGAGTTTGCACACCCTGTAGAAAAACTATTTTTTTTGGAGAGGATTTTCTATAGGGTGCGTGCGCTTGTCAGAAAGACAGCAAGAGACAGAAAGCGAGAAATCCACCCCCCTAGGGGGGATGGTCACGCCGCTATCCCTTCTCCCCATTCTCCTCTCAGGATCTTGGGCACACACACACACACACACACACACACACACACACACACGCCCTGCGTGAATTTAAGCCACTAAGTCTCAAACTGTGCTCCAATACAGGAGAGTCCAGCGATGTAGCCATTACGCCATCTGGTGGTCCCTAGCAGAACCATAAAAAAAATGACAACAAAAAAACCCCTCTGTCAAGGACCACCTAAGCCACTAAAATCAGAACCTGGCTGGGGGTGGGGCGGACAGGCACAGGGTAAGGAAACTGGGCCCACACTAAAGGTCCTGAGTTCGGATCCTGAGGCCTCCCTGTACACTGCGGAGGACCCACCTGGCTGAGGCTGGGGTAGGTTGGAGGTGAGGATCCTACTAGGTGTTCCTGTCGTTCTCACTCCCCACACTTTTAAAACAATCGGAACCTCCGGAGAAGGAAGCAGGCACAGGTACTTGCAGCCCCACCCCAGCAGATGCCCGCGGGAAGCCAGGCTCTTCAGCACCAGCTGGGTAGGAACGAGTCCAGCGCGAGAGATGAGTTCTCGGCCCAGAAACTGCCTCCTGCGGCTGGGGTGCCCCGGGGCTTCTGCGGCCGCCCACCGCCTAGCCCTGCTCCAGCCGCAGGAGCCCCCACCCCCGCCACAGCGCAGTTCCCTGGGACTCCCGCCGCAGCCGGCCACCTGGCCTCAGGAGCTCGGGCGCCCCTGGCCGCAGCGCAACGCGGGGCTATGCAGGGCCTTCCACATGAGCAGCAGCTCGTAGGGCGCGAAGCGGTGCACCAGCAGCAGCTCGCGGTAAATGCAGGGGTCGAAGGAGGGGTGCTGGGCGCCGGGCAGCTGCACACCAAACGGCCGGATGCCCTGGTGCCCGCTGGGCGCCAGGCCAGCGCGCTGCAGACACATGCCCATGTAGGCGTCGTCGATGGGGAAGAGTTTTTTTTTGGCCGCGTGCAGGGCCCGGACAGTGTGGCGCGACAGGAGGAAGCCGCCGCCGCTGCAATACACCGGGTAGGCCGGGCCTGGGAAGAGCTGCGGCGGCACGAAGTACTTGCTCCTGCTGTCGCGGATGGGCACCGAGCCGTCCATGAGCTGCCCGGTGAAGAGGTGGCGGTCGGGCGGCTGCGCCTCCAGGAAGCGGATGATGTTGGCGGTGTGCACGAA
>NW_006159756.1:2157685-2208314 GCF_000334495.1 Tupaia belangeri chinensis | reverse complement strand
AACTGCAGCACGAGCCGCCTCCCGTCCCGCCCGCCGTATGTGCGCTCCTGCCCCCATGTGCGGCGGATGAACTCGCGCCGCTCGTAGTTCGCGGGCGACGACTTCACCGCCAGCAGCAAGAAGACACCGTGCCTGCCGGCGCACTTGGCTGGAACGTCCCAGAGCAGCGGGAAGTGGCGACAGTGGCGGTACCGCAGGTAGTCCTGGATGCGCTCAGGCAGGTGCTCGAAGCCGGCCGTGGTGTGTGCCGAAGCATTGGCCACGCACGGGGACCCGGGAGTGAGTGCCGACGGCTGCTCGGCAGCAGATGCAGGCTCCAGGGTGACCTCCTGCTTCTGCTGGGGCCTGGGTGCTTGGTTGCTCCATAGGTGCAGAGCCATGAAGCTCACGCCCACCAGAAGCATAGGCAGGGTCTTGGGCCTCATAGGCTTGCAGCAGGGAAATGCCATCTGGGGGGAAACCGAGTCAGAGGTGAGCCAGCAGTTTAAGACGTCTTTGATAGCGGCGGGATGCCACTGCTTCCCCCGGAGCCTCTCCCAGAATCCCCGGCCCCAGCCCCTTCGCAACTCTGATGTTAGTCCTTAGGCGGTGAAAGGCATCAGAGCATCTCCAGCCTCGAGGCTGGCGCCTCCTTCTGACCTTCAGGTCTGTTGCTCACTGCCTCCTGGCCCACCCTTGTCTCCCGTGGCTCCTGGACCCGGAACACTCATCTGTCCAAAGTCCCAGTCTCCATCTTCCTGCGCGTCCACATCCTGCCCTCCCCGCCCGTTGGCTCGATCCCTAGTTCTGCTGGGCTCATGCCGTTGCTTCTGCGCCCTCACCTGCCTGATGCTTTTTCTCTCCTCTTCAACCCTGTCTAGCTGGTCCTCTCTAATCCATTCCCCTCCTTGCCATCTGCATCAGGGCAGCAGGTGAGCGCCCTGGATTCAGGCCCACGTCAGAATTCTGGCTTCCCATGTAACTGAAGAAGTCTGCTCAGACCCCGGTGTCTGCCTGTTCTCACCCACAGCAAACGGCAGTGGGTTCCTACTCTGCATGCGTGAGCATTCCATGAGCATGAACTGGCCAGCGAATGACTGACGAGAACATGGCCGCTCCTTGGGCACTGGGCGCTCCACCTCCTCCTTCTGTTACCATCTGCTGTCCCCCAAGCAGGGGGGACCAGGACCTCTCTTCTGTGTCTGAACCCCAGTCTGCCCAGGCACACCCAAGCCTGCCTTTCATGAAGACCCCCCAGGACAAACCCCAGAGAGGAACCACCTTTCCCATGGATAGTACGCTCTGCTAAATTCAATTCCATCTCAAACCACTGCATTTCAAAACACACAACCCTCTTCCTTTCACAGGGGCCTCACTCTCTGGGTTTTCCCCTCCCTCTTGGAGCATGTCCTTTGGTTCCCTTTGCTCATTTTCCCCTCTCGATGACCTTTAGGAGCGGGAGCTCCCAGAATCCCAAGAGAAGAGTGGAAAAGGGATTGCAGCATGCCCAACCCCTGGGGGTGCTTTCTCACTCCCCCTTCTCTCTGGAGCATGCACATCTTACAGCAAAACTAACTACAAAAATAAAGAAGGGGAGGTCTCCGAGGCTGTCACGGGTACTCTTCTCCGTCGTGCCGGGTCATCTCCTTTACCACCAGGACCCGCACAGGGCCAGAGCTGCCCTGAAGTGCCACCATCCACCATACTGTTCAAGCCACAGAGTTTGGTTGACTCCTGCCTTTCCTTCGCCCACTCACCCACGCCAGGTCAGTTCTAACTTTCATTCCCTCCAACAGGTGAAGCATTTCCTGCTCAGACGCACAGCCCCCGCCTGGTTTCCACACACGTTGTTCTCTGCGCTGCCTCCTCTGCAGCAGCTGGAGCACCTCGGAGGCAGATGTATGGCTGCTCCTCATGCTGTCCTGGAGCTTCCTGGTGGGCCGCTGGGCTGGGCCAGCAGCCAGCACACCACCTGGGCCCGCCAAGCCCTGTCCTATCTGGGAGCTTCCCCTGCCTCCACTGACCCTCCCTGCCCTGCATACTTACTGCTGCCATCCTCTGGCAAATCCTTGGGTGGCTTTAATGAGGCTCCAAGGAAACCAGTCCCCCGTTAGACACCTCTGGGGCGTTAGTTACTCACTCTTTGCTCCCAGCCTGCGAGCACCTCGAGGGCAGGGCTTGCACCTGTGTGTCACTGTCACCTCCCCAGGGTCCGGGGATATAGGAGATGGCACAGCACAGTGGGAGAAAACTCGCCTCCATTCCGTTCTAGCTGTGTGATTCTGAGCAAGGCGGTGGAGACTTTCTAGTCTCTGCCTCTGGAGCGTTATTGTGAAGACTAAGTGATAGAATTCAGTGTGGTACTGGGCCCATAGTTGCGTGTTCAGAAAATATTTGCTATTATGTTGATCAAGGTGCCAGTAAACACTGATTGAATGACTGCTCTTCCTGGAGTATGTGCGCCATAAACCTTCCCGGATAGAGCAGTCTGTACATACTGTCTCTGCAGTCGGGTTGGACTATGCTCTAGTGCTGTGTGACAGTCCACACAGGCTGGGCACGAAACAGGTGTTTGGGGAAGGAGTGGCAGCAGCTAGCCCCCAGGGCAATGGAGAGTGTCACAAAGTGTCACTGTAACCACGGAGTGCCCGTTACAAACATCAGCTATGTGTGTGTGTGGGGGGATTAATGGAAATAAAACTGCAGATGGGTTAAGTGGAGCAGGTCCTAGTGTTACAAAATGCAGTGGGGAGAATACGGATGCAACAACTTGCTATGTATGCCAAAGGAATGAAAAGGAAGTTTTTGTTTGTTTGTTTTTCTTTTTGTTTTGGCCATGGGGATGTGCCCTTGCTGGAGAGAGACAGAGAGGGAATTTGAGAAATCCTCCCCCTCCCCCCCAAGGAGGGGTGAAGGAAGGCCACACGGTAGTCTGTTCTCCATTACCCTCTTGGGATTCTGAGAATGCACGCACGTGTGCCCAGCATGACTTTCAAGACTCAGGATCCGGGACTTGAACTGTAGTCGGCCGTGTGAGAATCCAGTGCCTTAACTACCATGCCACCTGCTAGCCCCCATGAGGGAGGAATATGAATGTTCCCAACACAAATATTGACAAAGGGTTGAGATGACGGGCGGGCTGATTATCCTGAAAGAATCAGACGTGTTGTTTCTTGTCCTGTAACATCACACTGTGCCCCCAGATAGGTACCATTGTTACATGTTATTAAATTCTTTTTAACGACTATTAGATGCAGGTTTCTGTTGCCCTTAACCTAGCTCTGTTCCGGGGTTGGATGCACGGAGAGAAGGGCGTTAGCAAGACCCACTCTCGCACCATCACCATGCTGGGTGCACGGTCCCATGCCTGGCACATTTGGGGACGCCAATATTTTTTTCAATGATTGAAAC
The DNA here is from genome assembly GCF_000334495.1 of Tupaia belangeri chinensis. Classification (NCBI taxonomy): domain Eukaryota; kingdom Metazoa; phylum Chordata; class Mammalia; order Scandentia; family Tupaiidae; genus Tupaia; species Tupaia belangeri. The sequence continues at coordinate 2,204,924 of NW_006159756.1, read as the reverse complement.
AATTTAAAAAAATGAACGAACATAGATTTTGGAGTCTGAATTACTGGACTTGAATTCCAGTTCCTTTCTGAGTTAAACTCTTAGATTTCGGTTTCCTCATCTGAAAAGTTGAGGAGGTGAACACTGAGAAATCATTTTTTTGTGGGAACCAGCAATTAGCGTAATGGCTATGTCCCTGGACTCCCATGTAGTCGACCGTGGTTCGCATCCCGGACCCGGTGGCTTAGAACTCATGCCAGGTGCGTGTGTGTGCGTGCCCAAGATCCCAAGAGGAGAATGGAGGAGAAGGGATTGCGGCATGACCATCCTCCCCTGGGGGGTGATTTCTCGCTTTCTGTCTCTATGTCTCTGTCTGTCTGCCTGGCGAGTGCACATGCACTATAGCAAAAACCTTTCCAAAAAAAAAGAAATCATTTTTTGCGTGCCACAGTACCACACTACATGCCAATGGGCAAATAATTAAAAGGCATTCCTCTCCTCATACCCCTCTACCCTGGCTGCAAATCATTTCTAGAAAGAAAAATAACCTCAACCTAACGTAACAATAAATCTTGTTTCAATGAAACGTGCTCTTACTTTTATAAACCTCAGCCAGGAACCTACTGGTTCTGACATAGAAGGGCACAGTGTCAGCCTGGTCCTGTTCCCCAAGCAGCGTGGGCTGGCTAGGCTCCCAGGGGCTGCTCGGTATGGCTGAGGGCACTGACCGCTGTGGCTCTGTGGGCTTCCCTTTGGGGTGGTTTCTGCTGGATCCCCCTCTTCCCAAAGCACTCTCCCATTCTTCCAGGAGCCCTGCACCTTAAGCTTCCCCAGCCACTGCTGGCCCTGCATGTCTCTCAGGCTTCACCTGAAGTACCACCTCCTCCAGGTCACCCCTTGGTAAGTCCCGGATCAGAACCTGCCTCCCCGTTGATGGCATGGCTGCAGAGTCGCAAAGCTGGGCAAAGAGGACATCTGTTGGACCTCAGGTTCCTTCTCTGTTACTTACCTTGGTCTCAGGATGGCAGGAGTTAATTTGTGAAAGGCACTTAAACCGTGCCTGAAACACAGCGAGCCCCACGGTAATCACGGCGGTCGGTCCACACGGAGCGTTGGTGGACGAAGCCCGGCCTTTGGGTCAGCGCGAAGCTCCTCCATGGCCCTCTCTCCCCATCCACTGTGCCAGAGGTGGCTTGCTGGACTGCACGATGCTTCTCACCCTACCCAGATCCCCCCTCTTCTTCCCCCAGAAAAACTTTGCTTATTGCCTTCTCTAGTTTGATGCTGAGATAGATGGCTGGAACACAGACCCCTGGGCTATCCAGCTGCCTCACACCACCCCAGTAATCTTGGGGGGTGGGAGGATACCTGTACCTGTTAGGGCTCTGGTCCCAACCCCAATGTGAAGCCCTAGCCCTTGGGGGCTGCTTTGGACCCATGCCAGATGGGGCGGGAAGCTTTTGTCCTGGCCCCTTTCCCCTTGCTCTGTGCTCTAAGGGGAGGGGGTGGAGAAAGGGAACACACACACCCCCTTCCCAGGAGGAAGGAGCCCAAGCCCCCCTCTTACCTCGTGTGTCCCAGGGAGAAGTCACAGATAGCAGTCATCCCAAGACTGGACCCAACCTTTAGTCCCTTTGATTCAGGCGCCAGGTGCCACCCAGCCTGAGGCTGACCTGACCAATCCGTGACCTCACTCCTCCTCCTCAGGGGAGGGCAGTTAGCTCATCCTGAGCCAGCACTGCTGCCTGCCTGCCTGCTCTCCAAGCTCCTAGTAGTCTCTGCTAGAGACTACCGGGGTCCCTCTGCATCGAGTCTCCACCGCGTGCAATTTATGTAAATGATGTGTCATTTCTGTGCCCTGGCAGCCATTTTTAAATGTGAGTTTGACTTTCTCTTCCAGAAGCAGGACTGCCCCCCGCCCCCGCATGGCTCCAACCAGTGGTCAGAGATAAAAATTGAGACCGTCTCCGCTCCTGGCACACGGGGTTCCCCACTTTCCTGCCGCTTCCTTTAACTGGGTCATTTGGGCATTTGCCTGTGTGTAGAGCAACCCACATTCTGTTTCCCTGTATCTACTGTTGGGGGCCGGGCTCTGTTGTGTGTGTGTGTGAGTGTGTGTGTGTCTGTGTGTGTGTGTGTCTGTGTGTGTGTGTTTGTGTGTGCGCGTGAGCCCAGGCAGGCCACATTAACCCTGCGGTCTCTAAGTACTAGAAACACCTAAACTTCCTTGAAGCCCCGCTGGAACCCGGCTCTGGAAGGGACCAGGGGACCCCTGGAGGTGGGTCCCCGGCTGGTGTTTTCTGCCTGGGGCCCGCTGTGTGGACAGCCGTTAGAATGAGGTTCACAGAGCTCCATCCGGGCCATCGATGTGGTTAGCAAGGCTGCATCACACAGCCCCATCCTCTGTCACCCCTGAATGGCTCAGTGACTCTCCTCTCAAATGGCTCTGTCCCTTTGGGAAGGGACCTCTGCTGACGGGCAGGCTTTTTAACCTGCTGGCTCTCCTGCAGTTGGGGGCAAGGCCCAGTGTGAGGAGGGTGTGTGTTCAGGCCTGAGTTGCCCCTCCTGGGGTTCTGGGGGCCCTTAGAGGGTCACTGCTGGAGGGTGTGCTGTCCCTGAGGTCACCGACCTAGTGACCAAGGGTTTCGGGTGGTCAGGACTGTGGTGGCAGCGAAGTCCTGGTGTCCAGCCCGTGGGAGTCATCCAGGGAGGTGGCGCCTACCTCTGCTTCCCAGGTGACGGAGGTGGCTCGGGCTCGCAGGGCTGTGGCGCTGGGCCGAAGGGTCACACTGCCTGAGCCTAACTATGAGGAGGGACTCGCCCATGTCCTCCTGCCGCAAGGCAAGTGCCGTCGAAGCCGCTGCGTTCCTTGCTGAGTCGCTCCTCCTTCCTGACCCCTCAGGTTGACTGGGACACCTGGAAATGGAAGCAGCTGCCTGAAAGACCGGTGCACAGGAAGGTCACCCCAGTTTTTTACAGTAACAGTTTGTGAGGACAAAATGACAGAGCTACCACCAGCGGGTATCAGCCTCTCGTCAGAGAAACATCCAGAGTCGGGTCAACTGTGTGTGTGTGTGTGTGTGTGTGTGTGTAAAAGATCATCTAGAACTGGAAAACATTCCGTTCTCTAAGATATTACTTAAAAGGAAAAAGGAACAAGGAGCAGATTATCCTGGGGTCTACAGGTCAGGGCACCCAGAGAGAAACTGCAGCCTCAGGGCACGGGGCTCCTTTCCTCGGCCTCTTATCAGACAGAGACAGAAACCAAGCACTTCTGCTTCTGGCGGCTAACCGCCTAAAGAGTGCATGCATGCTCACACGCACGCACACATACACAAATGCACACGCGCACACACACACGGGGGGGATTCATTTTAGGCAGCTACTCCAAGAAAAAACAAAAAGCACTTTAAGTTTTAAGTGCTGAGTAACACCAAGTCTAGTCCCAGATCACTTACTAATTTATGATCAAATCCGTAGGTACAGGGAAAAATCAAAAGTAATTAAACAAATTATATATATTTGAATGATCATATAAATTCTGCATTTTCCATCATTTGATCAGCTAGAAATTCAAATTTTATACATTAACTTATTTACTAATGAATATTTACAATTTTTTTTTCTTAGATTTTTTTTGTGATAGGGCATGTGTGCTTGCTGGAGAGAGACAGAAAGTGAGAAATCACCCCCCAGGGAGATGGCCACGCTGCAATCCCTTCTCCATTCTCCTCTCGGGATCTTGGGCACGCACGCACACGCGCCCGGCGTGAGTGTTAAGCCACCGGGTCCGGGACTCAAACCGCGGTCGACTATGTGGGAGTCCAGCGACATAGCCATTACACTAACTGCTGGTCCCTGCCCTGCATGAGTTTTAAGCCTCTGGGTCTAGGGTTCTAACTGCGGTGGAATACATGGGAGTCCAGCAACGTAGCCATTACGCTATCTGCTGGTTCCTATAATTTGTTTCCTTATTTAACAAAAAATTTTGGAGAGGTTTTGCTATAGGGCACGTGCGTTTGCCAGAAAGACAGGAGAGAGAGAGAGAGAGAGAAATCACCAGAAATCACCTCGAGATGTGTGTGTGTGTGTTTGTGGCCACGCCTCAATCCTTTCTCCTCCATTTTCCTCTCAGGATCTTGGGCACAGATGCACACGTGCCTGGCATGAGTTTAAGCCACTGGGTCCGGGACTTGAGTGGCAGTTGACAGTTGACTACATGGGAGTCCAACAACATAGCCATTATGTCAACTGCTGGTCCTTGTTTCTTTATTCATAACAAGGTGTGCACACACATGAAAGACAGTGAGGAGGAGCCTTGCCATTTATTTATTTATTTATCTTGGAGGTTTTTTTTTTTTTTGCTATAGGGTGCATGCGCTCCCCAGAAAGACAGAAAACAAGAAATCCCCCCCCAAGGGTGATGGCCATGCCACAATCCCTTCTCCTTCATTCTCTTGGGATCTTGGGCATGCACACACACGCACCTGGCATGAGTTTAAGCCACTGTGGTCCCAGGCTCAGGGCCTCCACGCCCAACACCGAATGATACTCACTTGCTGAGACTAGTCAGCGCGCAGCTGGTAAGTGGTTGTTGGTGATGGGGCTGCCTGTTCTGCTCACCGTCTTCTTCAACAGCCTCACAGCTGTGGTCTGCTTCCACCTCTGGAGGGATGCAAAATACAACACCCTATTCCAGGCTACCCCCGGGGGACTTCCACAGCCGTGTCCTCACATAGTATCTTTACAGACAGGCTCTTGACACCCACCCAGGGAGCGTGGGCACATCACACTCAGGGCAGCCTCCAAGCAGAGCTGTTGGATACACATACTAAGGACATTCGAGTCCAATTTTTCTTAGTACTTTCGGGCTCTGGTGGTAACATATTCCTCATTTACAAATCTGGGCATTTTGTAATGTCTTCTGGAATCTCTGGACCACTTTTTATTTATTTTTTTAGGTTTCTTTCTTCCATGAGCAGGAGGGAGGGGGTGGAGGTGAGGCATCCCCAACACGGTCTTCATGCTGAGCCAGCCCCCAGCTTCAGCCAGCGCCAGGCTGTGGGCAAGTGCGTGCCTGTCTGTCCAGGGAGGTCTCTGGTCACAAACCTGGAACCTTCCCAGGCAGGGAGCTAAGCCTTGGAGAGTGTGGCCTTGCGTGGTGCCATTGTCTGGCCCTCTGCACTTTCGATGGCCATTAACTTCCAATTCGCAAACACTGCCTCTCGACTTTCTGCTATACCCCATCAACGGAACGGTGACTGGCTGCCTCAAAGTCCCGAGGTCTCCTGAAGCTTCCATGCAGGTGGAGTCTCTGCTGGTGTGTCTCATCCTGGCCTCTCAGGTGCTAGGGGCAGCCTAGCCACAGCTTCCACCGCCAACGGCTGTGTCCTTCCCAGGCAATGCAGGCATCGCTACTGGACATGTGATGCCGCGCTGTGATTATAAGCTGGGCGTCTCTACTCGGAACGCTGGCGATCCAAAATCTGAAACTTTTGGAGGACGTGATGCCACAGGTGGGAAACTCCACCTGAACTCATGTGACCGGTTCCATAAAGATGCATAAAATCACTCTCCAGCTATGTGAACAAAGTGGATGAAACGTGTGAATTTCCTGTTTAGACTTGGGCTCCGTCCCCAAGATGCTAATTCTTTACGTGTATTAAAATATTCCGGAATCTGAAAAAAACAAATCTAAAATGCTTCTGGCCCTGAGCATTTTGGATAAGAGATACTTAACCCATATAAGTTTTCTCTGTTAGATTAAAAACAACTTCAGGGACCAGCAGGTGGTGAAATGGTTACAGGGTGGACTCCCACGTAGTCGACTACGGTTCAAGTCCTGGATCCAGTAGCCTAAAACTCGCGTGAGACACATGTACTTACATGCCCAAAATCTCGAGAGGAGAATGGAAAAGGGATTATGCCATGGACATCCTCCCTGGGGGATGACCTCTTGCTTTCTGTCTCTCTGTCACTCTGGCAACCGCACACAACCTATAGCAAATCTCTCAAAAAAAAAAAAAAAAAAAAAAGGAGCAACGTGAGGGCAGGGCCCATTCTGCTGACATGGTGCTGGCTCTTACACCCTTGCTGAGTGTGCTGCAGAAGAGATGCTCACGTAGAACTACCTCCTACACACATCAGTGACATTTGAGTGTCCCGGACTTTGGCAACTGGCCATGGGTTTCAGCCCGTGTTCCATGCCCCTCATTCATTCTATAATCATTTCGTTCGTACCTGGTTCCCCACTCCCAAGAGAACCAGGACTGACTCTGATTCTTCTGTGTTCCGACCACCCCCAGTGGTATTGGGATGAGCCTCAGCGAGCCAGGGAAGACGTCACACGAGAACCGCCCTGTGTCAGGGACCCATCACTGCGAACAGGTCATCCCACAACACAAAGGCGTAGAACAACTTTATTGCTTCTCAAGATTCTGCGGGTCAGCTGCGAGGCCCTGGGCTCCGGGCCCACCTGGGCTCTGGGCCCACCTGAACTCCGGGCCCACCTGGGCTCCGTCTTCGGCTCGTGGTGGGAAGGCTGGGGGCCAGGTGCAGCAGGGCTCCTTCATGGCACAGTGGTCTCAGGGTTCCAGGATAGGGAAGGTGGAGGCTACACGATCTCTTGAGGCCCGGGCTCCAGAGCTGGCACAGGTCAAAGCATCGGTCAAAGCATCACAAGATCACCCCAGGTGCAAGGGGTCAGGAGGACTTTCAGACTTCGTGGCCGTATTTAACCGGTCACACAGGGCTTGAAGATGACAGGGCGTTTCCCGGGGTGGTGAGGTGAAGGGAGGGCACTCAGAGATGAGGTATGGGGTGGGCATTCACAGATTGTCTGGGAAATGCTCCAGGCTCAGATGGCTGGATAAATGCTGGGAGTGGAAGGCCACGGACCGGCTCCAAGGAGGGCCTTGAATGTCATGCCTGGAGGTCTAACTTGACCCACTGGAAGTTTTCCAAGTCCACACTGACTTCCAAGAACCCATCATCACAGCCCACATGGCGGGATATGTATGCGCTGGAGTGGGCAAGGTTGAGGCAGGGGACATGCGTGTGTGGCGGGTAGCCTGGGGTCCAGGAGAGAGGGGTGAGGCCAGGCCTGCCTGGGCAGGAGCTGTCAGGGTGGCAGTCACAATTTGGTGACTTAGCGGGTGTTCTGGGAGTATGTTCACCCCCTGAGGCTTTGTCCTTTTCCTTATTTAAAGGAGCCTGGGGGAATCTGAGTGAGAGAGGGGAGAGGAAAGGGTGGCACAGTGCAGGTTTCAGATGGGGGTGGTGAAATGCAACCAGAAGTTTCACGAAGCCCAGAGACTTATGGCAACTTCATGGTGGATGGAGGACTGAAGGGCTGAGCACCAGCAAAGTCTGGGAGAGGTCCAGGTCGGCTCCCAGACAGAGGTGAATGTGCCGGGCAGGGGGACGGGGTGGGGACACTGTGGCATGGTGAGCTGTCAAGGGTGCCCGTTTCTCTCCATCAGTAGATTAATTAAGATTCTTAAAAAAAATCTGTGAGCAAAGGAGGTAAGAGAGCAGCCTCAGGGTGGGGCTCCACCCGGAGCGTGTCCCCAGGTGTCTGGGAGTGCAGGACTGGCAGAGAGGCTGGCTGAATTCTGTTAACGCTTTTGCTCAAGGCCCCCTAAAAGCTCACCTGTTCCTCCTAGCAGAAACATCTGTGGGGAAACTTGGAGGTGAGCGGAAGTGGGGAGAGTTAAGTGCGGGAGGCATCAGAGTGCAGTGCAGACAGCAGACAGCTCCAGCCTGGGGCCGTGGGGTCTGTGGGGTGGCCAGGGAGGAGCTCCGTGCCATGCAGGTGGTGGGCACATGTGCAAGGGCGGCTCCAGGGTGGTGTGTGCTGCTCAGAGGAATCGATGCACTCCTGACTCCTGTCGTGCCTGCTCCTTACAACGTGTGGCTGTTTTCATCCAGAGTCAAGCCTGGATCCAGTGCCTGCTCTGCCACACCCTGGTCAGAATGCGCCAGGTGGGATTTGGCGGAAGAGCCTGTCCTCACCTGCAGGTAAACAGGTTCTGTGGGCACAGGTCAGCATCTGGCGGCCGGGAGGGGCGGGAAAGGTAGGGAGCCCCTTGTTCCAGCGTGTACTGGCCAGCGAGAGGGGCGGACTCCTCACCTTGACCCAGTATTACGGAGCCCCGGCAGACACTCATGGGCACTGTAACAGTCAGGTCCGCGCGGTGCCACGCCACGATGCTAACTAGCCCTGAGACGGTGGAGGACCAGGATCCTGGGCCTAAGCTCCGACGCCCACAGGGAGAGGCCTGCCAACGGTACCCTGGCAGGACGGGGTCACCGAGCCCCCACCTTGCCCTGGGCCTGCTGCGACAGTGTTATCAGCTCCTGCCCTCCAGCCTCATGCCCACAGCCAGCTCCACTGAGCCGCGGCCGTGTCCACCCAGCCAGTGGCGTCCACGCCAGCCCTGCAGCCCAAGCTCCACTCGTTCAAGGCTTCCCAAGTTCAGTGTTCAGAGGGCTTTTGGAGCCCTGCGTGACTTCCTGCCTGTCTTTCGAGACACCCACCTCCAGTCCTCTCTGCCCTAGCCGGCCCTTCCCCTTCTCCTTACTCCTCTCCTTCGGTTCTTGGTGCGGGTGCTCACCCACAGGGGAGTCGGCCTCCTCCAGCTCCTGAGGGTACGCTCCTAGAGCTCTCTGCACCTTCCTCCACGACACTCGTCTGGATGTAACTTGGACACTTTCCTGTCACAGACTGGGAGAGCCACCAGGGCAGAAGTCCGTCCTGCTCCCCACTGTATTCCGAGCACTCCACACAGACACGGCATCCCGGTTTGTTGACAAGGCTCAAGAAACGAGTCCCTTCTCCTCTGCGATCTCCACGCTTTCCATTGAAATCAAGCCTGATCTGGGGACTACACCACTCTGCCACGTGAGACCAGTCCTGCTTTCTCTCACCAGTCTACAGAGACTCATTCTAGATAGACTGTATTTCAGTCCAGGGCTGAAGCAAGAAAAAAGCAGCTGAAAAGACCACTCCAGACCAAGTAGGGCGCAGCCCAGAGTAAGCTCATAAAATGTGCAAAACCCAGGGCTGCATTCCCGAAAGCGCGGAGTGCATGTGGCTTTGGGAGGGTGTCTATCATCCCAGGGGGGTTATGACAGCCCTAACTCCTTCCCAGACATCCCCTCTACAAAGCACAGCCCAAACTGCTCTGCAAACCTACTCCTGTGTCCTGGCAGGCAGGGGTTCCTGGTTCGCCCCTTGCCAGAGCTGATCTGTTGACCCGGGCAAGGCGGCCCCTCCCTGACACGTGAAGGAGGGGCTAGTTAAAGAATCAACCATACGGTCAGCACTAACTGAAGCTACCCACTCCCGCAGGCTTGACGGGGAAAGCTAATATTTGAAAAGCTGTGGCTTGGAAAACTAGGTGAGTTGTGGGAAATTGTAATGTGTGTGTGTTTATTTTGAGAGATATTTGCTATAGGGCATGTACACTTCCTGAAGAGACAGACAGAAAGCAAGAAATCACCCCCTAGGGAGGATGGCCACACCACAATCCCTTCTCCTCTGTTCTCCTCTTGGGATTTTGGGCACACACACACACACACACACATCATGTTTCAACCTGCTGGGTCTGGGACTTGGACGGTGGTCGACCATGTGGATGTTCAGCACCTCAACCACTATACCACCTGTGGGCGCCAATTCTAATGTGTCTGACAGCTTGTACATGGCGCACTTCAGTCATTGTCAAAGAAACAGACATGTGTGATACATGCAGTGCAATTACTCCATTCCTAATCTATACTGTGGGACGTGGGAAGGTTCGTGTGTTTACTCCAGAGCTCTTACAGTTGAGGATGCCGGGGCCAGCAGAAGAGATAGTGGTTAAGGTGCTGGACTCCCACATGGCTGACCGCAATTTGAGTCCCAGACCCAGTGGCTTGAAAATCACACTGGGTGCGTGTGTGTGTGTGCCCACACTCCTGGGAGGAGAATGGATTGCAGTGTGGCCATGTCCTTGGGGGGTGACTTCTCACTTTTCCCCTCTCTGTGTGTCTCTTCGGTGAGCACATGTGCTTTACGCACCCCCCCTCCAAAAAAAAAGTTGAGAATGTTATGTATTTATAATCATACATGTTTACCTGAAAAGTTGGCCAGTCCTGTGGTCATCATTAAGGGAGTGGATCCCATGTAACAGATTGCATGGGCGACCATGCAGTTTGAATCCCAGCCCCGGCATCTTAAAAAACACACCGGGTATGTGTGCATGCATACTCGAAATATCAACAGGATGGAGAAATGGAGAAGGGACCGTGGTGTGACCACTCCCCACTGGGGATTGCTTTCTTCCTCTCTTTCTCTCTCTGACAAGCATAGGCACCCTCTGACAAAAAATAAAAAGAAGTAAAAAGAAAAGTTATTAGTTTTTACCCTGTAACTTCCTCAGGTTTGGAGCAGAAAGACAATGTGGCATAATGTCAGGAGGTCCCAGCATAATTACTGAAGACCCCTCTCAAGCAGGGGGCTGTGGGCCTCTACTGATCACCCTTTTAGGCAAACAGAAGAAGGTGTGTCCTCTGACACACAACCCCACCAATGCACACCTCCTAGCAACCTGGGCACAAGTGAGGTTCAGCCTCGACCCACTCTTCTCGCCAGCTGAGGGCCTTAGTGCAGTGCGTGAACTGCACCCCTCTCCAGGGTGGCCCTGCTTTGACATAAATGCAAAGAAACTTTAAATGCAAGCTAGGGATAAAATGTCACTAAAAGTCTTATTCAAAATAGTATCATTTAATCCGTTTACTTACAACGCAATGAAAGCAGTAGTAAGGAAAGCCCAAATATAGCCGAGATTCTAGCAGATTAGATAAGAACACATTTGCTACTATTTTATAGAAAAATAAAAAAAATTAGTAAATCTGAGATTCCCTAAAAGTGGTTAGCTCCTTGTAAAGATCCAGCACACCCTATATGCTTATTAACTACTCAGCAGCGGAGCCAACATCTGCAGCAATGAACTGGAAACGATATTAGTTTGGACGGTTTATCTTTTGGTCACGATGATAAGTGACTCAGAAGCATTAAAAGTATGGAAATGCTTGATAGTGAACAACGCCCAATCAGTGCATTAAACAGGAACTGATAACAGTCTCTATTTCTTCACTCACTCACTTACTCACTGCTGTGAGTAATTTAGTTCTCGTAAGAACCAAAAAGAAACCAGGATTGTGGAAAGGACTTACAACTTTTGCTTTTAGAGAGTGGGGGGAGGGGAAGTGTGCATGAGTGTGACACATTCACTCAAGCACTGTCACAAGGCATATGTTATATGACCTGGGGGAAAAAATGGTCAAAAGATAGCAACTTTCTGGAAGTCATCTCAAAAGCTGAATGCAACTAGCATTTTTGGATTTTACAGTATAGAATGGGATTCCCTTTGCAATGAAAACAAAGTCACGGATCTTGTTCATAGTTTTCCCCAAAGGTTCAGGTAGTTTGCAGCAGGCTACTGCCAGTTTAGTAAAACCAATGTGAACAAATAATTTTATAGTGGGAATATTAATACACCTACCCTATGGTTATATTCAACAAAGAAACGAGAGATGTCTTAAACGTATAAAATGTTTTTACTGTGACAAATGTGCACCGGACTAATCTTGGGAAGAAGGGCTGCCGGGCAGTACGCCGCCACTAAGGTGCTCACCTGGTGTTGGTCCTCAAAGCTTCTCAGAGTCCACTGTGGTTTCTGCTACTGCTGCTGCTGCTTTCTATTTGTTTAGACGATGCTTTTAAAATGTAAAAAACTCCTACCTGGCAGGCCACCAATGCAGACTTGATCTGACCTGGGGCTATAGTTTGCCCACCCTGGTCGAGAGTCCTTTGATATTTAAACATGTATGTGCCATCTTCTTTCAGGCATGGGTGATCTCAGAATAACTGTTTATAGGGAACTATTGGGTCCTCGGAAAAGCCATGATGCATTTTTGCATAGAAAAACACGTCGTGACTTTTCCAGCCACCCAGTATTTTGCTGTACATCCTGAAGGTGCCTGATCTCATCGATCTTGGCATTTCAGTCTAGTTAGCACTGAAAGGGAACTCTACTTCACTGCTTAGAGATGTCCCTAATAAATGTGGTCTGCTGCACCTTACAGTTCATTCTGCACACTTGATTTTAAAATAACGACTTGCAGATCTGACACGCCCTTAGAAGTTTCCGAAGCTTTATGACGATATTTTGAGCACGTACAGTTCATTCTGCACACTTGATTTTAAAAATAACGACTTGCAGATCTGACACTCCCTTAGAAGTTTCCGAAGCTTTAAGACGATATTTTGAGCATGTGAGTTACCAGTGACGAAACCCAGTTCCGGGATCAACACTGTGCGCCTGTAAAGCAACGAAGCCGGCCATGCTCCTCAGGAACTGCGAGCAGCGCAGTGTGACTCATCTGGGGCTGTGACGTCGACAGCTGCTGAGCTGGACAGGGGGAATTTTAGGTCACTCGCACGCCTGTCATTGGGTTTCTTGACTTGGGTTTCAGGGTGTGAAATGGAAAAAAAGAAAGAGCTCCTATTTGTTTCCAAACAGGGCTGAAAGGCCATTTCTTTCAGAAATCGATCGGGCATGGAGAAGGTGACCCGCCCTAGAATGTGTGCTCTGGGCACACTTCCCCCTTGGCCCTGGACCTCTGAGATAAGGCACTTCGGACAGTTTAAGCAGCTTTCAATACTTATAGGGCTTTTTTTTTTCTTTTTTTCTTCTTTTGGTTATGGACATCCTAATGCCCAAATAAATTCCTTCCTATGCTTAAGAGTTATAATTGTGTGCCTGACCAAATGTCCCATGCTGGCCTCAAATGACTCTGAGGCCATCTGTCCCCCTCCTCATAGGATTCAGCCAATCACTATTCGCCAGATTCCTTGCAAGAACTGGCAGTGGAAGAATCTGATGACCCACCCCCCATGACTTTTGCCTTTAAAGCATCTTGAGATCTGTAAGGCCCTGTTTTACATTATTCGGGACAACCTGAATATGGTCATGCCTAGGTGACTGTCCTCATTCTGGCCTGAATAAATCATTTTGCTTTACTGACTTTGCTTGAGCCTTTTATTGTAGGTTGATAAGGGTTTCTGATATGAAACGTTCTTGTGATCAGTCTTTTCTACACGAGCTATAATCCAAATAGGTAGTAATTTGCTGGATTTACTGATAAACGAAGGCCTTGAGAAACGAAACTAGATTTCAGGTGTCCACGATGGGAGACAGTACTGATGACAGTACTCCCACCGATGGCTGAGTGTGTAAGCGCTGCGGCAGAAATGCTGCTCACAGCTGCTGCACTGCTTCAGCTCCTCAGTGACCTGTCTCTCAGTGGGGCTGGCCATCTCAGAGAAGTCACTATGCCTCGGTGAAGTGTATTTCTCACAGTCTCCACGTTTCTTTAAGCACGTCAAGTTTTCGTACCCAAGGCAAATCCGAAGTTTTATCTTCCATGTGAAGATCAAGTGAAGATGTGTCTACACCTAGATTTATGCAGCTGACGGGGTGAGCAAATCCGGAGAGAAGGCTGAGGCCGTGCCATGCTCGCATAGACCTCAACACTGGCAACTCTCCCCCTATAGTGACAACAGTTAGACGCTGAAACAATACCAGCAAGGAAAAGAAAAAGAAGTTTCCTTATTTTTAAAGGAAATACAATGCTTTTTAAAAAATAGTGGAAGAGATGCTTTTCTTTTTCTTGTTTTCCATTTTATAGCTCCTACCGTAAAAGGGTTTAACTACTTTAAATTTTAGTTACTATTTCCAGATTGTTAGAACATGATGAATAATAGTCTTAGGCACTAAAAAAATAAGATAAAGTGACCAAACTAATTATTATAGCACTCATAGGATGCAAAATACATATAGGCCAGAGGTAGATCTGCAAATAACCAGGCAGCTGCAAATTCTTATTATAACTGGTGCTTTTTAAAATATTGGTCTTAGGTAAATGTTTACCCAGTAGCACATCACAAACCACAGAGCCAAGGGAATTTCCTGTCACATAAATGTGGAGTTGGGAGCCAAAACTGTCTATTGTAACCACAAATAATTGTTCTTAAGGACAAAATAATATGTGACTCGTAAGAAAACTTTAAATTTTGAGACACTTTTAGGAGCAGTGGCTAAATTCAGGAGGTGCTGGCATCATACCACAGCTTCATCCGTACAGGCATTTAAAGACGTTCGTGTATTGTGTGCCTGAAATTTTTGGTCTCTTAAGTCTTTGATCGTATCTCTGCTTAGCATACGCAAATAATATAAGGAACACCCAGATTAACACTCCTAGCATTATGTATTGTGGTTACACCAAACATCACTATTTGAGTCCTTATTTGTAGATCATTCAAAAACAGATGTTTCTGGTAGTCATCAATGTATATAATAGCACATGGATAAAAGAGGTCCCTTCAGGTGGCAGCGATGTCCCATCAAAGCACCAGGGTGGTGTGGAATGGGCTGGGGACCAATCAGATTAACACCATCATCTCTCAGTTAGATTTTCCTTAAAAAAACAAAACAAAACAAAAAAACACACAAAAAAACAAACAAAGAAACAAAAAAAAGCTAAATTGCTTCTCTCAGTTAGATTTTCCTTAAAAAAACAAAACAAAACAAAACAAAAAAACACACAAAAAAACAAACAAAAAAACAAAGAAACAAAAAAAAGCCAAATTGCTTTGAGTTTTCCAGAGTAAAAATGGCAGCACAAGAAAATTCAAAAGTGCATGCAAATTGCATCTCACATCTCCACAAACTATTCATGTTTCCCAGAATATAATCTGCTCTGGGGCTCTCAGACAACCACCTTTCAGATCAGGTGGTAAGCAAACCCATAATTTGTTTGGCAGGAAACAGGCGTTTGGTACGCTCTAGTGATTAGGAATTTTTCCAAGAAAACAAAGGGAAGGGAAGAGGATGGGAACCCAAATCTGCATCTAGCCGGAACTGCAAAGGAAGACAGACGAAGCTACTGACATAAAGATGATGGAGCGATGTCCCCCAGGTCAGCAGTGGTTTCCACGCGACTTGGCAAAGTCTTCAGTGGGTCACTTAGTTGCTCAAGAGGGAGCCCCGTGAGGCACCAGCTGAGTTGGAATATTCAAAGAGGCTTTCCCTCCTCTCTGCTCTCCATCCAACACATCGGAAGCCTTCTGTGCTGGGCTCTCATGCCCTCTGATCTCACAACTGAAAGGCAGGTCTTTGAAGAATTGGCCACAGGCTTACAAGTCACCTATGGGTGCAGATGCCTCTCCACTGAGGTACAAGACAATAGCAATCAGTCAGTGACCATTGCTGGCAGTAGCTGAATCAGTCATTCAGCAAACTGCCTGAAGTGGCCTCTGCATCAGGGTATGAGCTCGACACCCCTAATCTGATTTTAATACTGCGGAACCTCACAGGCTCAAATGCCTAGCAGCACTGTCACAAAGAATGTGCCTTTATTCCTATACGTAGATCTTTTATGCAGAAGTATATCTGACTGAAAAGTATAAACTAATGGTGTGAAACAAATGAGTTCACTGAAAACGTACAATGGCTAATGGCCCGGGTAGCTCACCAGAAGTGAGAATCTTGCAGCAGAATTAGAGTCTTATGGGCTGTATGTTGGAACTGTTTAGGATTTTTGTTTTCGGTTGCCAGAGGGCACCTATGTTCATCAGAGGCAGAAGGGACAGATGGAGAAGGAGGAAGCACTCCCCAGTGGGGTGTAGTCACACCGCAATCTCGCCTCCTCCATTTCTCCATCTTGTTGAGATGTTGGATACATATGCACATGTGCTTAACATGTTTTCCAAGCTGCTAGGGCTAGGATTTGAACCAGTCGGCCATGTGGGATTTGGTTCTCTTAACCAGGAGGTCACAGGCCAGCCCAAGAACTGTTTAGTTTTATACCTTCCTAAGCATGACCAAAAACATTATTTTTTGGTTTAAAATGTATACCAAAGCTACTTAGTGAGTACTGGACAAACGTAAGAAGTGCTTTACCGCCTTTGCATAAGAGAGAGGAAAAAAGGGTTTCCTTTTGAATTGTAGCTCATGATTTACGCTTGGATAATGTCATTATGTGGTGAAAGCAATCTAACTCTTATAAGGTATAAGGCAGGAAAAAGTCATAAAAATGTTCAAGGAGCAGTTACTGACACGGTGACACAGTAAAGAGGTCAGTAAAAATTGGGTATTTACTGCAGGCAGGTGAACTTATGCTTGTGAAAAGTGATTCAATTTGCTGAGAAAATCCAAAGTCCAAATCCAAATCCAAATTAGAACTAGCTTTTCGTTTCTTTTCTTTTTTTTTTTTTTTAAGGTTTTGGCCATAGGCATGTGGGCACAGTGGAGACAGAGAAAGAGACAGTGAGGGAGAGTGAGAATCGCCCCTCGAGGGGATGACCGTGTCACATTCTCTCCTCCTCCTGGGATTTGGGCACACAGGCACATGTGCCTGGTGTGATTGTTTAAGCCACCAGGTCTGGGACTCAAACTGTGGTTGGCTATGTGGGAATTCAGCACTTTAACTACTACACCACCTGCTGGTTCAAGAATCAGCTGTCTTAATAATGAGACTTCACTGTCATTTCTTAGCACTCTTATATTAAGGATTCAACAAGTTAAAAATTAGAGCCGTTTTCGACCCTTATATCCTTTCCTTCAAAAAAATGAAGCAGGAGGTATTTTAATAAGCTTTACATAAATATTATTGTTGGGAAAGCCATGATATATTTTTCTAGGCAAAACTGTGTTGGCTTTCCCCATGACCCAAAAGAATCCTGATCATTTCAGCTCTAGACAGCGTGGTACACTACCCTGGTACAGCCATAGCCTCTCTGAGAACTATAAAATGCCTCATAATTAAAAAGCCAGAATGTAACAATATCTCTGGTAACTGCAATTATACGAGGAGGATGGAATATGGGTAGGCTGGACCGCAATCATGTCTGCCAGCCACAAAAACAGTGACGGCTGGAAGATCTTGGAAGATCAAAGGGAACCGAGCAACCCTGTTTGACTGGCTCCAAATACCGTGTTCTACAGGTGTCCTGTGGAGCTGCGGAGGGGTTTAAGACGACCTGTGCTCTTCTATTGGCTGTGGCCACACATACAACCCAGAGCCCACTGTGGGTCCTGGGACGGGACAAGCGCAGAACTCAGAGCTGAGCCCACAACTCAGAGCTGAGTCTGAGCTCTGCCGACACTCGGACTAACACTGAGATGGTGAAGAGCCACCCAGAATCCCGGAGGCGACACTTGCTTTCTTTTTTAACCTTCAGTGAAAACCATTCATGAGGTTAGTGTGCTAACACTATCGGTCAAGGCTGACAGGTACATGGTGGCTCGCAGCTGACCATCTGGATAGGAGGTTTTCCAGTTCTTAGCTGACTGTTTTCACTATTTAACCAAATAGGAAGGAAGGCATAACTCGGGTGCAACCTTGGTCAAGAAGGAAAGGTTAATATCCTATGACCAGCCAAACTGTCAACCTGTTAAAAAAAAAAAAAAAAGCCCAATTTTCCCAGCATTCAAGTACATACGTGTACATTGTATCTGTTTAAGAACATCTTAGGGTAAGGGGGGAGAGGACGAATGTGATAAAGCCATGAGCTGAACACCCACCAGGCCCCACTCATTCTCTGCGGCGGGCAGCATTAGTCAGAAAGTCACTCCTTTGGTGCGATGGCCATGATACATTTGGACATGTAGATCTTTAGGGATTTCTTTATTCGTTTTGCCGGCCGATGGTGGGTGTTCTTTGTTTTCTTGGCTGGAATAATTCATCAGTGCTTCCTGAGAGGCTCAAGCAGGATCACTGGCCAGATTCCAAAAAGAAACTAGAAAGAAGTTAAGACAAAAATGAGAAAAAAATAACGAGGAACAACCCACGGGGCTCTCTATGCCCGTAGTGCGTGATAGGTTTGTTAGGCCTGTCCTGATACCAGCGGCCCAAGCACAGCCTATCCTCCCCGGCTTGCGCCAGGTCTGGAAATGGTTTCCTTTACTTAAATGTATTAAGCATCTGCTTTGTTGCCAGGGAGTGGAGCACTGTCATCATCTCTACTCTGCAATGGAACTATTCGGTTTTGCTGTGTTGTTGAAGGAACAAAGGTTTAGGGAGAAGAAACTGGCCCAAGGTCATACAGTAGCAGACTCGATGCCTTCTGGGTCCGAAGCCTGCTCCAGTGGCTTTCTGCACCACGTTCCCCCACCTCCATCCCATCCTCCTAACAGCCTAGCCCCCAGCACCCACACACCTTAGGAAGCGTAGCAAGTGCCCTTACCTTCACTTTTGGCCTGTATCTCAGGTAAAGAGTTCTTGTATATAAGCTGAAAGCAAAGAGGGTGGGGAGAAAACTCTTCAGACTCATTTCAATCCATGCAAGCTGGCTTACTGACAGATTTAACCAGAGGGCCTCCTTGCATATGAAGAAAAGCAACACTGGGGTGTCCTCTGTTCATCCGGCAACCATGTTTTCTGAGCACCTACTCTGCAGGACACTTGGCCAAGTGTTAAGAAAGACACGATGGCTCAGGAGGTCTGCGGCTCGGCAGCAAACTTTCCACTAAGGCTTGGTGTGCTGCTCCGCCTTGGAAGGCACATGATAGAAAGATGAAAGCAGAGTTCCTGAAGAATATTTTAGCAATGGGGATATCGGCTCTACGAGGACTAAATGTAAGGGATGGGACAACCAGGAGGGTAACAGAAGGTCTCCTCCACAGTATCCTTTCAAGTGAGCCACCTCTGGTGCGATCAGATTCTAAAATCAGTGCACACAGTTCAACTGTCACTGAAAACTTCATCAAACTGGGCCAGCTCATGACCTGGTGGTTAAGGCAGCTGGAACCCACATGGCCGACCCAGTGGTTCAAGTCCGGGACCCAGTGGCTTGAGAAATACACTGAATGTGGGTGTGTGTGAGTGCATGCCCAAAACCCCGAGGGGAGGGAGAGGTAAAAGTGATTGCAGCACGATCCCCATGTCCCATTGGGGGTGCTCTCTTGCTCCCCGCCCCATTTCTCTCTTTCTTTGGTGAATGCATGGGGTCTCTAGCAAAATTTAAAACATAAAAACTATCTTATGTTTCATATTTATAATCTTAAATAGCCAAGTAAAGGACATACTTTATTATTCTATCCTATAGTTTTTCTTCTATCATCGTTGTTTTGCTAAATTAAATAGCACTGTGGTAAATAATTTTGTGTTTATACACATTATTTTCATCTTTCTGGGTTATTTCTTTAGGGTAAATTCCCAGAACATTTCATGAACACAGGTAATGTCAAATTTCACTGCATTAATTCACAGTGCCATGGACTGTGTGATCATACCATTTCTACTGCAATGGAGGAGTACAGAGGGGATTTCGAAATACTACAGCTCAATTTATAGAAAGCACCTCATCATCATTTTTACTATTATTTTGAGACAGATTTTTGCTACATGGCATGTGTGCTTGCCCGGAGAGACAGAGACAGACAGAGAGACAGAAAGTGAGAAATCAACCCCCACAGGGGATGGCCACAGCACAATCCCTCCTCCTCCTTTCTCCTTTCGGGATGTTTGGGCAGGCACACACACGTGCCAGTGTGAGTTTTAAGCTACTGGGTATGGGATTCAAACTGCAGTCAATTATGTGGGAGACAGGGGAAGAGAAGTGGCCACCGGTTCATCTCGGGGAAGGAGAGAGATTAAGCTTAGACTCCAGCACTCGGGCTTTCACAGTACCCTGTGGGGGGTCTTGCTGCCCTTTGTTTTCTATGAGCGAAGATATGCTGATCAACGAGAAGTCAGAAATGTTTACGGCCTACTAGCACTCAACAGGGACCTGAACAATCTACTTAGAGTACAGATCATGTCAGAGGTCAGCTAATTCCAGTGTCTCACTTTAAGGAAGAGAAAACTGAGCTTCAGAGAGGGGCAGGCCTTGGCTTACGGTCACCCAGTGGCAGAGGCAAATCTCGGACGTAAGTTACTGATTTCGTCTCTAATATATTTACGCTACCCTACTGAAGAGTGAAGAAAAAACTTCTCCAGTGCTCGGTTAGAAAGCTCCATTTCCTACCTGAAAAGGATGTGAAGGTAAGAACTAAGGCCAGTTAAGATGTGCCACCATGCATGGAACTGGGTGGTGACACCTATGATAGGCGGCAGCTTCTTTCGGAAGTTCCTGCGTAGAGAAGGGGGAAACAGTCACCGTGTTCAAATTCTTAAATATTGTACAGTGAATGCTGACCAGCTTAGAGCACTTCTGAAATACCATTTTCAAAATTACAGCCTCTCCTCACTCAACCATCTACCTGGTTACCGATCGCTGGGACTTCGGACATTCCACCACGGGGAAGTCCCTTTGTCAGCCTTTGTCTCGTCCCCACAGTCGGTATTCACCATGTGAAGCGTTTGCAATCGCATAAGACTGAATATTTCATTTATCGATTTGTACTTTATTGTGCAACCATAGTAGTATTAGAATAAACAGAATAAATAAATTCAGATTATGCTAGACTTATATTATTGTGTTACAGTGTCTTGTCGCTTTCTGGCAACTACTTAATGTATTTTTTTGTGTGGATAGAATGACATTATTATATTATTTTAGCATGGTGTCATGTGGTATATACCCTTCAGTGCCACGCCACACCAAAAGACATCCACCTTTAAGCTCCTCACTTATTGACCGATTTGCTTAATGAGGAGTTGTAGGAACAGAACTTGGTTGTTAAGTGAGGATGTCAAGTGAGGAGAGCCTGTTCTTAGTTTTCTTAAAAATTCTGTCATGATCTGCCATGTTGTTTTCTAAAGTGCGTGTTAAGGACTAGTATTCCTGGCAGAAGTTCCATGGAGACATGACTCTCGTCAGATATATGTGGAGAACATGATATATGCCCTCTTGGAGATTTTTGATTCATAGTAACAGACTAAAGGCTGTGAAAGGTCCTACCAAAAATAAAAGAATTTATCTTCAGTTTTTTCAGGGTGCTCACTAATCCATGGACCCCCTTTTCAGGGGGTCTAACTTATGGAATACTAATTTATGGAACAAGTGTTTTCTTCGATGCACTTTGGGAAACACTGGCATAGTTGCTCCCTCAAGAAACCGCATACATTTCAGGGCACTAATATTTCCATATGCCTATGACATTTTCTGCTTATAGAATGATCCCAGAAATGTTTCTCAAGAAAGGAAAATAAATCTTACCTCAGTGAATCACAAAAGATGTTATCTATGTTCCATAATAAAAATCCTAATAAAAATATACCCAAGGAGGTATAACCCAGTCCTCTAAGCCATGGATAAACCCTGTAGGGAACAAAGAAAAGCAAAATGAAATTTTCTCTAGTTATGTCATGATCAGAGCTTGAGGCCAGCTCTTTCACGAGAAAGAAAGATTTCTGTTAGCATGACAGTAAAGGCAGACCTCTATTAAAATCTCTAATACATTCGTCTACTATTTTCAGCCATGAGAAGGCCGTCAGCATTTGATGGAGTATATCAGGATGGTAACAGGAAAGTGCCCAATACATTTTCAGTCCCATGGAAGAGGAAGCTGGTTGGTGGATTAGAATGAACATGGATTGAGTCACATGCTGTGTCAGGTATTACTCTGGTCAAAAAAATACACACACATCCCCACACATCCATTCATTAAATTAGGCAATGGATGTATTATTAGAAGGGGGCATGGAGGAAACCAGCAGTTAGCGTAATGGCTATGTCGTTGGACTCCCACATAGTCGACCGCAGTTCACGTCCCGGACCCGGTGGCTTAAAACTCACGTCGGGCGCGTGTGTGTGCGTGCCCAAGATCCCGAGAGGAGAATGGAGGAGAAGGGATTGCGGTGTGACCATCCCCCCTGGGGGGCGATTTCTCGCTTTCTGTCTCTATGTCTCTCTCTGTCTGTCTGGTGAGCACGTGCGCCCTATAGTGAAAAACCTCTCAAAAAAAAAAAAAAAAAAAAGAAGGGGGCATGGATACACACACACACACACACACACAGCATCTTCAAATTGAACCTGTAAGGCAATATCATTTTTTTCCATTTCACTGATGAGCAAACTAAAGCTTGGCAAGTTATTCAAAATAACAGCAGCTTATATATATTTTTATAGCTTCAAGGAGTTATAACATTCTCACATTAAATTCCATGTACTTAAAAATGTACATCTGAGGAGCACATCTGTGTATGCCTATGAAACCACTCCCACAATAAAGCTAATAAACATCTTCATCACCTCCAAAAATGCTTAGTCTGCATAATTGTAGATGCTTTCTTAATGGAATCATACCATATATACTCTTAGGTGTCTTTCACTGTATGGCTTCTTTCATTTGGCATAACTTTGAGATTCATCGTGTTATTACATATATCAATACTTGATTTCCTTTATTGCTGAGTAACTCCATTGTGAGGATGCAGCATAATTTATCTGTATAAATGCTGGGGGACACTGTGCTGTTTCCATCTTTTGACTATCACAAATAAAGCGACGATGAACATTCATAGATAAGACTTTGTATGGCTGTAAGCTTTCATCTCTCTTTGGCTGGGTTGTATGGCAGATGAATATTTAACTTTTTAAGATCCTATTGAACTGTTTTCACATTCTTGCCAGTCATGGTGTGACTGCTCCATTTGTTCCAGATCTTCATTAACACTTGGTACGATGTCAGCCTTTTTCATTTTTAGCTATTCTAATAGGTGTGTAATGTTTTTTTTTGTTTTTGTTTTTTCCCCAAGAGAGACTTTTGCTATAGAGCAGGTGCACTCGCTGGAGAGACAGAGAGATAGAAAGTGAAAATCAGCCCCCAGGGAGGATGGCCACACCGTGATCCCGTCTCCTCCTTTCTCCTCTCGGGATCTTGGGCACGCATGCACATGCGCCCGGCTTGAGTTTTAAGCCACCGGGTCCGGGACTTGAACTGCGGTCGACTATGTGGGCGTCCAGCAGCATAGCCATTACGCTAACTGCTGGTCCCTTGAGTATCTTTTCATGTACATATTTGCCGTCCATATGTCTTCTTGGATAGTATTTGTTGTCTGTGTTCTTACTGAGTTGCAAGAACTCTTTATATGTTTAAGTCCTTTGTTGGATATATATATATTCTGCAAATACTTTCTCCAAGTCTGTGACTTGCTTTCAATCTTCTAAATACTGCCTTTCAAAGAAAAAAATCTTATAATTTTGATAAAGTTCCATTTATCATTTTTTTTCTTTACGGTTTATGCTTTTGTGTCCTAATTAATAAATCTTTGCCTAGCCAAAGGCTACAAAGACTTTCCCCATATTTTCTTTGATAAGTTTTATAATTTTAGCTTTTACAGAGATATGATTTGTTTCTATTAACTTTCTGTAATAGTGTGAGGTTGAACTTCATTTTTTATGTCATAAATTATTCCAGCACAAGATTATCATTTCCCTACTGCACTATCTTGGCAAGTTTATTGAAAATCTTACCAATTTGTACGCATGGTCTATTTTCAAATGCTTTATTGACCTACATTTCATCTTTACCACCAGCACAACACTGTCCGGATTTAACGTCACACAGAATAAACCACTCAGTGTTAAATCCCTTCACTTTGTTTTTCTGTCCCAAAACTATTTTGGTTATTTTTTGTACTCTTTGTATTCCCATGTAAACATCAGAATCAGTTTCTCAATTTTTACCAAAAAGCCTGCAGAGGTTTTGACTGAAATATTGACCTTACTAAGCAATATGAGAGAACGGACATCTTAACCATACTGACCCTATTTCATTCTTAATTTTTACGGGACTTTTAAAAACAAACCACGGGTAAGTGTATTACATGGCATAGAGTTTGTAGTTTAAAAAAGTTCCCTTCTATTACTATTTGGTTAAAGTTTTTATTTTGTTTAGTTCTTTATTAGCTCATAAAGAGATGTTGAATTTTCTAGAATGCTCTCTAAGTCTACTAGTACTGTCATGTGTCCTTTAAGTTAAAATACAATGACTGGCAAAAATAAGTACTTTTTTTTTGGAGAGATTTTTGCTATAGGGCGCGTGCGCTCGCCAGACAGAGAGAGACATAGAGACAGAAAGCGAGAAGTCACCCCCCAGGGGGGATGGTCACGCCGCAATCCCTTCTCCTCCATTCTCCTCTCGGGATCTTGGGCACGCATGCACACGCGCCCGGCGTGAGTTTTAAGCCACCAGGTCTGGGACGCGAACCGCGGTCAACTACGTGAGAGTCCAGCGACATTGCCATTACGCTAACTGCTGGTTCCCAAAAATATGTACTTTTTCAAATATTGTTACTTAAGTATTTGCATGTAAATGAATGTAAAAGCGGATTAGTTTTTACACCACCAGGAAGCACGAGCTTGGCAATGTATGTAAAAAGCATTATTGATTGCCATTGTTAATGAAGGTTCCCAAAGAAGAAGGGCTTAAGAGAGTGCTGGTCTGGCTTCAGCTTTTCAGAGTTTCACAGCCCCCGTCTGGGGATGGCAAGAACAGGTACCAGGAAACATAGGGCTCAACACAGTGATGGCATCTGGCAGTGAGGGAAAGGTACCGAGTGTGACAAGAATATGACCAGTGGGCGTGGGGTGCTAGCTGTTTTCTGCTTCCAAACTTACTTACCAGAGGCAATCTGCAGCTCTCTGGAGTGGTTCATAGCAAATTCTTCTACGGGGTGAAATGAATGTCTTTGGTTATCCAGGTAGCAGGGCACAGAGGAGAGAGCAAGAACACAAGTAAGATTCTAGCGACACACTACCCATACAGGATCAGGTGCGAGGGTATAACGCAGAAGGCCCTCGCCGGATCTGTGTCTGGAGTCGCACTGCTTCCTTCTGGACTGGCTGTCTACCGGACAGCCCTCATCTGAGAAATCCCTCTGCTTCATAGCCACTGTCGCCTTGGAAACTGCCTTCCCCTCTCTCTTGTTCTTCAATGATAGCACATTTTCTTACATTATTTTGGTGATTTTCTTCTTTGCATTTTTTCTGTCCCCTATCTTTCTTCGTCTTCTTTTTTTAATGGTTCTTCTACACTGACTAAACATTTTCTATTCAGTAATATTCCAAGCAAGCCTCTTCTTCTTTTTTTTTTTTTTTTGAGCGGTTTTTGCTATAGGGCACATGCGCTCACCAGACAGAGAGAGAGAGACAGAGAGATAGAAAGTGAGAAATCACCCCGCAGAGGGGATGGTCATGCCGCAATCCCTTCTCCTCCATTCTCCTCTCGGGATCTTGGGCATGCACGCACACGCGCCAGGCGTGAGTTTAAGCCACTGGGCCCGGGACTTGAACCACGGTCAACTACGTGGGAGTCCAGTGACATAGCTATTATGCTAACTGCTGGTCCAAGCAAGTCTCTTCCATTTTCCATTTCTTTCTTCCTTTTTTATTCTATTCTCAGGAAGTCTTTTTAAACTATATTTTTCAAACTCTTCAGTTTATTTGCTCATATTTTAAAAGTACTTTTGGTATTGTTTGAGGTTTTTTAAATTATGATTTCTGGTTTACATATATTTGATGTACACTTTCGTGGGGTACAGCATGGCTTTTTAAAGCATGCATACAGTGTGTGCTAATCAAGTCAAGGATATACACGTACTCATCTTCAACATGGACATTACATTATGTTGTGCACATTTTATAACAGTTCTCCCAGTTTTTAATTTGTAAAATCTGCTGTGGTTCACTATTCTATAACGTCATCCTCTATTTATATATATTCTCTGTTAAAACTTTGATTTTAAAAATATAGAATCCTATCTTGACTCATAGATACAGTATATCTCTAGGAATACTGATGAACTAGTATTTGTTATTTATGAAGTTTTCCTCTGGCATAAGTTGGTTTCTATAAGTTGATGTTATCCTTGTTATTTGTTTTTGCTGCCATCTTTCAAGCTGGATGCATTCACCATACGTCTGGCACAGGCTCCTCATTTTTAAGAGTTAAAAAGGAGTCTACAAAGGTGACCCTAAGCCCTAAGCATGTAGCTGAGGTTTTTGGGCTAGAAAAGTTCACTTAGGGTTATCTTGCTAAGCCAATTGTTGGGGAATCCCCAATATCTGTATTTTTAAGTATTTTAGGCTGCTCATACTTCCTAAAAGACTTTCTTTTTTTTTTTTTTTTTTGCCTGGAGGTCTTTGTATTCAGCCTTCAGAGGACACGAGATCACCTAATTTCTCTGATTTCAGCATGGCATTTACTTGCTCAATTGTGCCTGGCAAAATCTGATCCAGACACGTTGTTTACCCTTTCCAGAGAATAAACCTTCAGACTTCTGCAGGTGCTCAGAACTATGGAGTGAGGGGATCTAGGCGTCTAAGGGCTTCTTAAACAATTTTTAAATGATTCTTCTCCTCTATCTCATTTCCCAAACTGCTAGTGTCTCACAAGTAAGAAAATTCTGTGGTGTAAATTTAGTGTTCCTGGTTTCAGATTTGGCTTTATTGGCTCACTTAATGCAGTTTGCAGTAGTTCGTCAACTTTCCAGCTTCTAAAATTTTGAGTCTTTTCCTTTTGGGCTTATGCTTCTCAAATAAATTCCTGTGCTGTAGTTCCATGTTGCATATTTTTAGTCTTTGAAATTATACATTATTATGTTAAGTAGTCACAATACTTTGTTCAGATATTCCCATGGGTTATTTTTTTCTCTCTTACTGTTCTTTCTTGCATCTCAGTTCTTGTCCCTTAAGAATATCATTCAGGCCAGTTGTAGTGGTGTGTACTAAGATGCCCAGGTTAAATTACAGGCCCAACCTAAAGAGCAGGCATAGTGACATGTAATCCCAGTGACTCAGGAGGCAGTAGGACTGTGACATGGTAAGGCCATGTCTTTTTAATTTTTATTATTTTTTATTTTTTAAGGAGTATCTTTTTGGTTTTTTTTTGGAGAGTTTTTTTTTTTTTTTTCCTATAGGGCGCGTGTGCTTGCCAGAGAGACAGAGAGATAGAAAGCAAGAAATCCCCCCCCCACCCCCGATGGGGGAGGGCCACGCCGCAATCCCTTCTCCCCCCTCCCCCGATGGGGGATGGCCACGCCGCAATCCCTTCTCCTCCATTCTCCTCTCAGAATCTTGGGCACACACGCACATGTGCCTGGCATGAGTTTAAGCCACCTGGTCTGGGACTTGAACTGCGGTCGGCTTTGTGGGAGTCCAGTGACAGAGCCATTACATTAACTGCTGGTCCCTAAAGAGTATCTTTTAAAAGGATCTTTCAGTGAGGTGTGTTGGCAAACTCTCCACTTCTGTTTTATCAAAATGTCTTTGTCATACCTTGTTCTTGACAGATATTTGGGTAGAGATTCTGAAGAGTTGGCTGACTTCTCTCAGCATTTTGAAGGTAACAGTTACTGTGCTCCGGCCCCTGCTGCTGATGCTGGTTGAGTCTGCTGCAGACCAACTGTTTACTCCTTTCTTTTATCTTTGGATGCACTGAAGATGTGTGGATTTCAACCACTTCAGTTTGCTTTTTCTGCAGGTATTAATCAGGATTTAATCAACATAACAGAAACAACTCCATTTTAAGCAGAGGAGAATTTAATACTTCCAATTCCAACAGAAATGCTGAGTGAGCAAGGTGCGGGCTCTCCAGGAAGGGCTCATGAACACCATAGGAAAATCTTATCAAAAGAAGTTTCTGCTTTGTTACGATGAGGGAGCTGAGGAATCGGGAAGCCCCTGGACCAACTGCTGCATCCCAAATGAGACTACTGTGGTATAAGTCACAAATTTGGAAGCTGCTGTCGTCGCACTGGTTTGCCTCGGAGTGGTTCTGCACATCCTCGTCCCACACAGGTGGATGGATGACGTACACGCTACCTCTTCTCTCCCTCACTTCACGTGGCTCTGAATTCAAGTGTCATGTGAATGTATGAGGCTGGCCTAACCTGAATTTACCTGGAGCCTTGACTGGGAAGGAAACACGGGAAATAGAGCTTCGAGCTTTTTAGCATCAACAGTCCAGGGAGGTGCCTTCGCAGGATGCCGGAATGACGCTGAGAGCACACCTGTCACGCCGCAATACCTGAGGAAGCTACACCTTGTTTCTCATTCCTGAGAAATGTTACTTTCCTCAGTCTCCTTTTCTCTGATTTTGTTAAATATTTTCCAAATAGTTACTCTGTATTTCAGCCTCTGACTTGAGGAGGTTATTCCTATTTTCTGTTTCTCTGGACTTTTTCTTAGGGTGGCTTAATTCTTCCTGTGGAATTACTGATGATGAACGCATGTTTCTCTCCACTTGCAGAACCCTGCAGGGCCTCCACTAAGGGTATATTTTTTACAAATTACCAGGGGAGTCATTTTTGACATAAAACTGAGGCTGAAACATAAGTTGCCTTGTTGCCTTCTTCTACTGAAGAACAAATTTTTTCCTAGTCCCACCCTTCAGTGAGTTGGCCTCTTTGTTGGTCCTGGCTTTAAGTGTATGCATGTGTGTGTTTGTGTGCACACATGTGTGTGTACATACATGTATGTGCATGTGTGTACGTATATGTATGTGTATGCATGTGTACGTGTATGTATATGTATGTGTATATGCATGTGTATGTACATATATGTATGTCTGTGTGCATATGTATATGTGTATGTGTATGTGTGCATGTGTGTGTATGTATATGTATGTGCGTGCACGTATGTGTGTGTGTATGTGCGTGCACGTATGTGTGTGTGTGTGTGTGTGTGTGTGTGTGTGGTGGGAAAACAGAAGGTATACAGTGTCTCCAGCTGCCCATCCTTCTTTTTTTTTTTTTGAAAGTCACAAATTTGGAAGCTGCTGTCGTCGCAGCAGGTTTTTGCTATAGGGCGTGTGCGCTTGCCAGAAAGATAGAGACAGAGAGACAGAAAGTGAGAAATCACCCCCCAGGGAAGATGTCCACGCCACAATCCCTTCTCCTTCATTCTCCTCTCGGGATCTTGGGCACGCACGCACACGCGCTAGGCATGAGTTTAAGCCACTGGGTCCAGGACTCGAACCGCGGTCGACTACGTGGGAGTCCAGCGACATAGCCATTACGCTAACTGCTGGTCCCTCCAGCTGCCCATCCTAAACATGCCAAAAGCTCTGTCTTCTGTCTATGCTGAGGTCATTCGAATCTAGCCTCTTCAGAGAGAGAAGACTCACACATCACCAATATTGGCAATGAGTCAGGATTCACTATAAACTCTGTGGACATCAGAAGGAAAACAAGAGAATTCACACACACACAAATTTTGACAACTTGGATGAAATGGACCAATGTTTTGAAAAATAAAAACTAGTACAATTCATCCAATATGAATTGATCATTTGAATAAGTTAAATAAATAATTTCAAAATGCTGAGAAAACAAATCTATAGGTCTAGAAGGTTTCACTGGAGAATCCTACCAAACATTTAAAGAAGAATTATTATTAATTCCTTCTTCTGGAAAAGAGCAGAGAAGAAACACTTCCTAATTCATCTAATTAAATTAGTAATCCTCTGATACCAAAACTAGAAAAGGCTACTGCACATGCATATACAAATAAAACTACAAATTAATTATTATTCATAAATTATTTATTATTATATTCATAAATTAATTATTATTCATAAATATAGGCACAAAAATTCTTAACAAAATGCTAACAAAGTAACTGCAATATATAAAAAAAAATTATACCCATGACTAAGTAAGGTTTATCCCAGGATGCAAGGCTAGTTAAGTACTTGAAAATCAATCAATGTAATCAACATTATTAATAGACTACAGAATGAAACCACATGGTAGGATAAATTGATATGGAAAAAGCACCTGATAACATGCAACAACCCACCATGAGAAGGAAAATGAGGAATAGAAGGCATATAGTGTCCCCCCTGAAATTCATATGCTGAAGCCCAAACTCGTACCGTGGAATGCACCTCTCTTTAGGGATAGGTTCTTCAAAGAGGCATCCAAGATAAAGCGGGGTCTGAGGTTGGGCCCTAATCCAGTATGACCGTGACTTCATTAGGAAAAGATATGAGAACACACACGGTCCCAGAGAGAAGCAGACACATGCAAAGAGAAAAACCACATGAGAATACAGAGAGAAGGTGGCCATCTGCAAGCCAACGAGACGGGCGTCAGAGCGAATTGAACCTGCTGACGCCTTGGTCTTGGACTTCTGACCTCCAGTACTGTGAGAAGAACTGTTATCTAAGCCACCCAGCCATGGTATTTGCAGCACTGGCAAACGAATATGAGGGACTTCACAGTTCATGGAGAGATAGAATTGGTGCAAACAAATTTTGAAATCTGCAGGTTTTTTTTTTTTTTTAAATCTGTAAATTCCATGAGCTTTCTGAAGATCCCTTGTACAGAGGGCAACTTCCTCAACCTGATAAAGAACATCTATAAAAAAACACACGGCTAATATAATACTTAGCGGTGAAAAGTGAAAGCTTTTCCCCTAAAATTGGGAACAAGGCAAAGACATCTGCTCTTACCATTCTTATTCAACACAGTCCTGGAAGTTCTAGCCAGCGCAACAAGGCAAAAAAGGAGATAAGAAGCATAGGTATCAGAAAAGGAGATAAACTGCCCCTATTTATAACAGAGCTCACAAAATTTACCACAAACCAAACCACACATACTCACCAAACCTTAGCATACTCATTTCAGCAAAATGGCCAGATATCAGGTAAAGAAAATAAACTATGTTTCTACAAAAGAGGTCTTCAAAAAAATCATGGACAATGTATATTATTCAAAACCATACAGATTTCAAAATAGTTTGCACCAGAAACTCATGCTAATTCCATTTTTTCATAATTTTTTGAAGTCCCCTCACAGAACAGCAATGAACACGGAATAGAGACTCCTAGAAATAGAGCCACACAAACACACTCAAACGATTTTTGACAAAGGCACAAAGGCAATTCAACTGAGACAGGATACTCTTTTCAACCAAGTCACCCATGGATCTAAAGAGCAAAAAACAGAGCCTCACCTTAAGCCTCACATCTTGTACAAAATTAACTCAAAGTAAACTTCAGATTTAAATATAAAATGTAAAACTATAAATCTTTTAGGAAAAAAATTC
Organism: Tupaia belangeri chinensis; assembly: GCF_000334495.1. NCBI lineage: Eukaryota > Metazoa > Chordata > Mammalia > Scandentia > Tupaiidae > Tupaia > Tupaia belangeri. Next base: position 2,173,897 of record NW_006159756.1, on the reverse strand, counting down.
CAAAATCTTTGGAATGTATGGTTAGGTCTAGAGTTCTCAGATTTGACACCAGAAGTTTAATTGATGATTAGCAGACACAAGAATGCATATAAACAAGTGGATAGATTACAGAACAGTGTATACAACAGGGCAAAAAATGTCACTGGCAGTTCAATACATACTTCCCAAAGAACTTAGGAGAGCTATTATCATATCAATCACATAGGGCATTATTACGTCAGTATATTGTAATGAGTAAGACAAATGTGCCTCTATACTTGATTGGATTATTACGCTCTGTGAATGCTTTGAAAAACAGTACTGGGGGCCAACACGTGGTGTGCTTAAGGTGTTGTACTCCCCCGTAATTGACTGCAGTTCAAGCCCTGGACCTGGTGGCTTGAAAATCACGCTGGGCATGTGCGCTTGCAGGCCCAAGATCTCAGGAGAGAAGTGAAGAGGGGACTGTGGCATTACCATCCCCTCTGGGGGTGATTTCTCACTTTTCCTCTCATTGTTTTTCTCTCTGTCTTTCTGGCAAGCACACTCACCCTATGGCAAAAACCTAGAAGAAAAAAAGGAAAACCTGTACTATACCCCACGAAAATGTATAATGATCATATGAAAACTAGAAATCATGATAAAAATTAAAGGAATATTGATAATATTTGACTTTGTAGAAATTAAAAATGCTTGCTTACTGAATGACCCTGTAAAGAAGATAAAAAGATAGGCACATATTAGGATAAAATATTTCAAACTGGGTCACAGGTAGTATAGTGTTAAGGCGCTAGACTACCATGTGGCCAACTGTGGTTCAAGTCTCAGACCTGGTGGCTTGAAACTCATGCCAGGCACATGTGTGTGCATGCAAAAAATCTCGAAAGGAGAACGCAGGAGAAGAGATTGTGGCATGATCATCCCCTCTAGGGAGTGATTTCTCACCTTCTGTCTTTCTCTCTCTGTCTCTGTGATGAGCACATGTGCCCTATAGCAACAATCTCTCAAGAAAATTTTTTTTTTCAAATCACACATCTGACAAAGAATTTCAAAACTGTAAATATCAGAGAAATTATCTTTATCTCCTGTGTGAACAAGAGAAAGTGGCAAAGACTTGTACAGATTTTTCACTGAAGAGGATATATAAATGCAAAAAAGCACATGACGGTATGTTCAATGTTATTAGGCATTATGGAAATGCAAATTAAAAGAATGAAATATTAATACACGCCTATCAAAAACATAGTGACAACACCAAATGCTGGTGAGGATGTAGAGAAACTAGGTCATTCATACATCGTTGGAGGGAACGTAACATGGTAGAACCACTCTAGAAAACAGTTCATCAGTCTTGAGAAAAACTAAGCATATAACTGCAATACCACCTGATAATTCCACAGTGAGTATCTATTTATTCCAGAGAAAAGAACATGTATATTCATAAAAAAACCTATACATAAATGTTTACAGCAGTTTTAGTCATGATAGCCGAACACTGGACATAGCTCAGGTGTTTTTCAACATGGGAACGACTATGCCGTGGTGCTTCAAGAGCACGGAACACCACTCAGCGGTGAATGGGATGGGCTGCTGATACACTGATGGTCTGGATTAATCTCTACAGAACTGTGCTGAGTTCTACATGCCAATCTCAAAGGTTATGTGCTACCTGATTCCATTTGTATAACATTCTTGAAACGACAAGGTCATAGAAACGGGGGACACATTTGTGATTTGCCAGGGGTTAAGGACAGGCATAGCAGGATGGGGTTGTGGGAAGGAAGTAGGCATATCTATAAAAGGGCAATAACGCGATCCTTGGGGCGATGGAAGTACCTATCTCTTGTCTTTACCAATGACCAGTTCTAGTTGTGGTATTGTGCAATAGTTGTAAGAGGTGTCTATTGGAGGAAAACCAGGCAGGGGTACAGGAGAGAGCTATTACTTCTTGCAAATGCATGTATTTCTACAATTATTTCCAAATTCAAAGTGTAATTTAAAAAGAGCAAACCCACACATCACACTACTTATTGAGCACCTGCTGTTTGGCTATGTCCTGCTTAAGATACTTGTGAATGTTATTTATTATTTGAATTTCATGAATTCTTAAAGATTATCCCATTTTTCAAATAATCTTTTATGGATTAATAACTCTTTGAAGGATCAACAGATTTTGTTGAAAGTTATTATATGAAAAGGGTTCTCTGGTCAAGTAGGTTGGAAAAGGTAAAAATCCAAATTTTTGTTTATTGTCTTTTTTTTTTTTTTTTTTGAGGGGTTTTTTTTATGGGGGTGGTTTTTTTTTGAGAGGTTTTTGCTATAGGGCGTGTGTGCTCGCCAGAAAGAGAAAGGCAGAGAGACAGAAAGTGAGAAATCACCCCCCAGGGGGGATGGTCACGCCGCAATCCCTTCTCCTTCATTCTCCTCTCGGGATCTTGGGCACGCACGCACACGCGCCCGGCATGAGTTTAAGCCACTGGGTCTGGGACTCGAACCGCAGTTGATTACACGGGTGGCCAGCGATATAGCTATTACGCTAACTGCTGGTCCCATTGTTAATTGTCTTTAATCCACTAAGGAACATTACGAAAATTCAAGAGGAGGACACATTAGAAATATTCAAAAGGTGGCCACTTCCTTCAAATTTCTTTCATTTGGAACTTTGTTTTCACATGGCGCTTATTAATAACTTGCCTAAAACACAAGTATCCTTACAACCTACCATAACAAATGTTGGGTGGTAGACGTTACCAACATCTCGGCCAGATGAGGGTTCATCTGCTAGTTCAGTTTAGGGTTTGGGTTTACTGCTGCAAGCCTGACTATGCTGCAGCCATAGCGTGGACGATCCGAACGACTTACCACGTCACAATATAAATAGACCGAAGCACTAATGTGAAGACCAACATCCCGTACATGACCTGGATAGGACAGAACATGAAGTCAGTACAACCATCATTGGCCAAAGGGAGTGTTCTTTGCCCACCAACACAGCCCGCCCAATAAACCAGAAACGTTTATGATCTTTTATGACATTTTAAAGAACAGAACTTTAAAAATGTGTGGTGTGGGGCCAGAGGTGGTGGCGCACGCTGGTGGATGCGTTACGTCGGAGGCCGTGGCCAGGTGGGAGGACCCTGAGCCCTGGCCCACTGCAAAAGCTGGGTGTGGCCCATGCCTGCAGCTCTAGAAACATCAGAGGCCTCTGAGGCAGGGGGACCATGAGCTCAGGGCCGGCATGGCCACACGGCACGACCCTGTCTGAAAGAGCCAGGGTGCTGACACGCATCTGTGGTCTCAGTGACTTGGGAGGCTGAGGCTCTGGGAGTACGGCCACATGCTGAGGCCCTCTCCACATTAAATTATGGGAAAAAAAGAAAAAAAGACTTCAATGTAGAAAGGGACTACAGATGTGATGAAAATGGCAAGAGGCCTAGACGTAGACGTGGAGTCTGAAGAAGTGACTACATTGCTGCAATCTCATGGCAAAACGTTGACAGGAATTACAGCATGGGTGAGGAAAGCAAGTGATTTCCTGGAATGGAGTCTACTCCAGGTGAAAATGACAAGAATCAGAGTATTACTGGGTTGTTGGGAAAGTCATGACCGCGTTCCTGCAAAGAGAAACACGCACACAAAAACCACGTCAGACTTTTCTGAAAACCCAGTGCATAAACTTAGTCGATAAAGCAGCAGTTGGGTTTGAGAGGACTGGTCTCCATTTCGAAAGAAGTGCTATTGGGGGTAAAATGCTGTCAAAGGTCACATGCCACTAAGAAACTCTCTGTGAAAGGGGGAGTCAACTGATGTGGCCAACTTCACTGCTGTCTTACGTTAAGAAACTGCCTCCGCCACCCCACCCTTCAGCGACCACTGCCCTGATGTCAGCAGCCACGATCCTGGCTGGAGGGGCTGGTGGCCGGGTCATGACATGAGACCTCGTCGTGCTTGTCTACTCTTTCTCTCATGAAGGAAATAAATAAACTTTAACAAATGTAAGAAAACGGCATTTTATTCTCCTCTGTCAATACAGGTTATTCTCCTATGATGGGGTGAAAAGGTCGTGCTTCCAACATAATTTGATGAAAAATGCTAAGTTAAAGGTAATTAGTTGTTGACATTTTTATAACAGGTGAGTCAACCTACATAAGCTATGTGAATAGATACACTATACAAATAAATAATATCTAGCACATGGAAGATACTCAAAAATACTAGCTTCCTCTTTTACCCTTCCAAATGTGCTTCCATGGAAGTTTCTTTACATTCCTGTTTGCAATGAAACAGCACAAATGAAATATGATAAAATTTAAGCAAGTCTGCTTAAATTTTTGTTTTTTAGATTGTTCATACTGTGTCCTTTCTTGCAAACTTTGAGGGTCAATTGAGGGAGAGACAAAACACACTGATGTGTCATGTCTAGAAACAATCTTTGGGAGACATCTACTTTGGAAGGGGCGTTTTAAGCAGTGAGATTCTTTAAAACATCAGATATGATCTGAGCTATTCAATTATTCATTTGCACTAGCTGTTTAAAGAGAATCCACTAAGTTCTTGAACATTCTTTTTTACCTACTCTTACATGTGCTTTCCTTTTTGTTTTCCTGCTTAAGATATACTGGTGTTTCTGTTGAATGTGATGGCTATGTGATGCGGGTCTTACTCTTTGCTAGGCCAGTAAACTGAATAAATGGCATTTGGAGATGTTTGGATCACTTAAATTTAATACAGTGAAGTTATCAGTATTTTCCCCCTCAGAGAAGTTAATCTGGTTAGCAAGACAATAGTCTAGATTTTAGTAGATACTTTTAAGGCGTTTATTAACCCTTTTTGTCTAGTTTCATCTCGCTACTTATTCCGAAGTCCAACTCAATATCTCCTTTCAGAAGTCCCTACCCTGCATCCTGCTTGCCAAAACTAACAACAAACCCTAATAAATAATAATCTGCCCCAGCCTTTGGCAAAATGGATTTGAGAATCTTCTTTGTCTCCCATCTTTGAAACTAGGACTATGGCTTTAAATAAAGGCCTTTCTACACCTAAACTCTGGTGCCTTGGCTTTTGGTTCTGCTAGCAAGTGGAACACTTGAACCTGGGCTTGTGACATTGAATTCCTTAGCAATCTGGCCAGTGACCAGTTGGGACTGAAGCACCTGCGTCAGGCTGGCTCCCCCTGGGCCAGCACCTCTGCGAATCCAGCTGGACTGGGGGCTGTTCTGGTATATCCCTGTTACTTATGCCTGGCTGCTGCAGGTACTTGAGTTGCAACCTGTTTTAAACACTGAGCTTTCTTAGGACATGTACCATTTCATTTTCAAAATTTATGTCTGTGTATATTCTAAAAAAAGAAAAAAAAACACAAAGCAGGTATGTTCTGTTAAACAATAAAACATGTGATAAGTTAAAATAAATTACCTGATGGAATATAGGTTCTTTCACCTTAAGGTAAACCTGCAAAATGTTAGAAAAAATCATGTGAATGAAGTGTATTATGAAGGGGGAAAAGCCTATTCCACCTTCTCTGCAAATCCCCAACTCCTGTTTCCCTCAGCCTACTTATACCTGACTTGAGCTACGTAAAACCAATCAGATCAGGTGGTATTCCACAGAACAGCTAGCACCTCCAGGTTGGGCAGCCCTCCCTGCCACGATAAACAAAATGCCTCCAATCTGCTGTGGACTATGCTGGCCTCCTGGTCCCCGCAGTAGCAGAAAGGCGAGACAAGGACACATGGATACTCATGAGTTGTGAAGAGGTTCTGATGACAATCCCTAAAACTGACCTGGTCCACAGTAAAACAAAACAAAACAAAACAAAACAAAACAAAACAAAACAAAACAAAACTGGCCTTCGAGAAAGGAGTTAAATGTCAAACTCTGCCACTTCCTTGTGATACACCTTGAGCAAGTCAGTTAACCAAAGACTCTTTTTTTCTTATCTGGATAATGAAGAATGGTGATGAGGAATAAAAAGCTAAAATATGTGCTAGTATCTAGCACACAGTAGGTATTCAATGTGTGAAGACATTTAAAACAAATTTCTTGTGCTCCCTTCTACTTCCAAACATTTCTAACTCACTCACCTAGATGCATTCCTAATTACACAAACCCTGGTTTTAGACTCCAATGTCATGTAGGTGACTAAGTTCAACGCCCGCTTAATATTTAACATGCATGTGTTTCCCTATAGGAGCACATTTTTAAATGACATGGTACAAGGGATGGAAATTCAGATCATAACTCCACAATGAGTCCCATCACTTACAAGACAAAGTTCAGATTTCTTAGTCTGACTTCCAAAGCCTTCTGTGACTCCTGCCTTTCTGCTGCCTTCTCGTCCCCCTGTCATTTTAGGCTCCAGGAAATACTGTGTTTCTGCAGACGTGCTAGTTTCACACTTCTAGATCTTTACACATATGGCTCAGTACTTTGTTCAGAAATCTACCCCCATTGGCAAATACTCATCTTTCAAGATTCGTTTCAAAATATGCCTCCTTCTCGAAGCCTTTTCTGATCCGCTCTACAGAGCAAGCGCCACCATCCCCCTTCTTTTTCTGTCAACACTGTCCATGTGTACATTTGACGGCATTTACTAGTTTGTTTCGCTAGCCTACAAGGCAATGATCTCTTTGATAGCATGAACTGGGCTCAAAGACCCCTATATATTCATATAATGTAATGACCTCCTAAGATTTACAGAATTTTATAACTCGACTACAAAATTTCTTATTTCTGAAGGAAGTTTCTACCCTCACTATAAGAGACTAGTTTTTCTTCCTTTAAAGACCCATAGAATTTTTAAAGCATGCTATGTATTATATATATTATATATCTGTAATGCTAATCCCAGTAACAGAGCGCTTTTAATCTTTGACATTGCTTATTTCAAAATACTCATTCCTCTTTATAAGTAAGCTATCAGATTCTCATTGTTACTAATAAAGAAATGCAAAAGGGGTCTTGGGGTCCTATTCGTCAGGAATTAATTTTCACAAAATATGAAATGTATACGATTATTATCTTCATTCTTTTTGGTCAACAATAGCTGTTTATTTTCTTTTTCTGTTCTGTACTTCCCTTTTTCTTGTAAATTTACAGTTAATCACTGTACATCCATACAGCGTACATGATTCTTCCCACCATGAATACAGTGCATGTTAGTCTAGTCCAAGACATCACCATACACATTATCAACAGGCACCTTTTCATTTTCATGTCTGTTAAATGTTCGTTCTTCCCAATTCCTCTTCTCCCCTTCCCTCCTCCTGCTCCCCCATACTGTTTCTGGCATCTATATAGTATCTATAGTTGCTTTCCTCCCTCCCGCTTTTAGAACTTCCAGTCTTTCAGTTTCTGCCATAGAGTGCAGACGTTTGGTCTGACATACAAGGCCTCACTTTCATGGCCTGGTTTGCCTCACTTAGCATTAAATCTTCCATATTCATCCACTTTCTATCAAATGTCAGAGTCCCATTGTCTTTTATGGCTGAGTAATACTCTGTAGTGTGTACGTGCCACATTTCCTCAATCCATTCATGTGTTAGTGGACATGTGGGTTAATTCCATGTCTTAGCAAGTGTGACTAATGCTGCAATAAACATGGATGTGCAAGGGTTTTTCAACAGTGTTTTCCTAACCTTCGATCAGGTAGATACCCACGAGAGGACCTGCTGGGTCTTAATGGTAATTCTATTCAATTACATTATCTTCATTTAACAGGAAAGGAGAACTAGAGCTGAGACCCAGGGTCACACACTAAGTTAACAGTGTCGGATCCAAACTCAGATCTGACTCCAAAGTTACTTTCTAACTACATTTTTTTCTTACCTTAAAAAAGGGATCTTGGGGAACCAGCAGTTAGTGTAATGGCTATGTCGCTGGACTCCCATGTAGTAGGCTGCAGTTCACGTCCCGGACCCGGTGGCTTAAAACTCACGCCGGGCGCATGTGTGTACGTGCCCAAGATCCCGAGAGGAGAATGGAGGAGAAGGGATTGCGGCGTGACCATTCCCCCTGGGGGATGATTTCTCGCTTTCTGTCTCTATGTCTCTCTCTGTCTGGCGAGCGCACGTGCCCTACAACAAAAAACCTCTCCAAAAAAAAAAGGGATCTTGTCTTGACCTTGTCAAGAATCCTCCGGGTAAACAGTGGGCTAGGCAAATCACTGACACTCTCTAGACTTTACTCTCTTCTCTTACACAGCGACAAGGCTTTGTTTCACCTCCGAAATTCTGGGATTCATGTTTAGGCAGAGGAATGCAGAAACTTGAGAAGAGAGCGTATTTTTGCTCTTTTTACCCCAACATCTCGAAGTGATTGACGCTGGCTTCGGCCTCCGTCGGCGTACCGCCAGCAGCACCCTCACTAAGGTTCCTTGGGGTCTCCTAACCAGGAACTCCTATCACTCAGCTCTCGGTCTTTGCTGTACTCAGCCTTTGAGAGGCAAGTAATACTGTATTATATATTTTTCCCTTCTAGAATCTTTGTCCTCTGTGACATCAGGTTCCCCCAGCTTTTCTGCATCTCTGATCATTTGTTCTCAGTCTCCTTTGCTGGCTCCATTTCTTCCACTTGGCCCTCAAAGATAGGCATTCCACAGGGTTGTATCTTCATAGTCACCAACGGTCGATGCTACTTCTGTGCCAGTTCATCTAATCTAACCGCTCTGGTATGACCTATACCCTGCCGACTCCCAAACCTAAACCCCGAATCTACACTTTTAGCCCAGCCAGCCTGCTGGGTCTCTGCAGGGTACATGAGGGTGGGGTCAGAAGTGACTCGCCATCCCAGCTTGTTAGGAGGCGGTTAACCATAAACAGTCATGCTATACTCGATGGAACAGGGCCAGTCTCTAGTTTTTAATGAAGAGGAGATAATGTGTTCATTCATGGCAATGTTAGTATTTTCCCCATGGCTAGTAAACATTTGCTTTCTGGCTCTTTCTCATTTTGAAAAAACATGCAGACTTTAAAAAAGTTATTTCAATCACAGTAAGAATAACAGAGAAGAAAAGAGTACTATTTATAAGTGAGACCATCTAACTTTGTACAGAAACATTTCAGTCTGAACAGCATGAAGTAAGACTTACTGTGGTAACTATTAAACTGAATAGAACTAAAGTAAAAAGCAGATGGTAGTTTACTGAATTCTTGTTCTTGAAACATTCAAACCTTAAAAAGAAGAGAGAAAAATTAGACTTTGTAAAGAATATATAACTACACAGACTGGTGCTGTCACTTGTTGATATGCCTCTGTGACCAAGTGATCAACACGTTTCTTCCCATCCACGTCTTATCTTCGAATAACGACACTGCTTCCAGCCTCCAAGAGGCTAGAGGGATTGGGAGCTCTGCTTTAGTCTCCTCCTGCAGCGTATTCTTTGCTCATTCATCTACTTGTTCATTTGGTTTGACTGCCCCAAATACCAGCCTCAGACGGTAAGTGTGTATGATTTTCTGCTCTTATTCTACACTTACTTGACCTGCCTCTGGCTCCAAAACTCCCGATTTCCAGGAGAGCCTCTTATTGTCCCAGCTTAAGTCAGATATCTAGTCCTGAGAAGGGACTGTGCTGTGACCATGCCCCATCGGGGCGGGGTGGTTACTTTCTCCCATTCCCTCTCTGTCTCTCTCTGGTGAGTGTACATGGTTTCTGGTGATTGAAAAAAATAAAGATTAAAAAAAAAAAAGACAACAGTAGTGTTATGGTTTGAATTTAGTAATTGGTTTATTTCCACTAAAATTCATATTGACGCTCAGTTCCAGCAGTGCTGGGAGGTGAACCCTGAAGACAGAGGTCCACTGGCAGGCACTGGGATCCTGGCTCTGCACACATTGGTGAGTTAGTGCCATTCTCGCAGTAGTGAGTTCTGGCTCTCTGAAGACTGCTTAGTTGTTCTCACAACAGTGAGCTGTTTATAAAAGTGAGTGTGGGTTCCTGTGGGTTCCATTTTGCACCCATCTGGCTCCCCCTCGGGGCACGTGTGCTTGCCAGAGAGATAGAAAGCAAGAAATTACCCCCAGGGAGGATGGCCATGCCACACAGTCCCTTCTCTTCCATTCTCCTCTTAGGATTTTGGGCACGTACACATATGCACTCGGCTGAGTTTTAAGCCACCAGATCCGGGACTCAAATCATGGTCAACTGTGTGGGAGTCCAGCAGCGTAACCATTATGCCATCTGCTGATCTCTCTCTGCCATATTTTGATGCAGCACGAGGCCTTCATCAGAAGTCACCAGATGCAGCAGGACAATCTGGAGCTTCCCAGCCTGCAGAATTGTGAGCTACATCAACTTCTCTTCTTCATAAACTACCCAGTCTTAGGAATAACGTTATAGCAACACAAAATGAACTAAGACAAGTGAAATGGTTTGTTACAGCTCACTAAAATTCGGAAAAAAAGAAACCGTCCAGTAACTTCAGTGTACACTATTAACTTGTAGGAGAGGCGTCATGATGTACTACAGAAGACAGACATGAACTGGTTCAAACTGTGGCGGTGCCACTTGTTACCTTGTTACCCAGCACAAGCATGTAGGTCCTGACATGAGCTGGGAACGTGCTGTCCCTCTAAGTGCATACTCTTTACATATCTGTCCCTCATTTAGAGGCTGAGTGCTACAGGGTGATGGGCAAAGGAGGCTCTTTTCTACACTGCCAGCACTTTAGCTGGAGCCCAGACCTGCAAACCCTAATGCTGCAAAACAGAAGCTCTATCATTAACCTCACGTCTTCCTTAGAAGGCACACTGTGCCCTTCTGTTGCTATTTGATCATGCACTACAGGAAGGGTCCCACTTTTGCACTTCCATGCCTTTCCAGGCAGCCTATCAAACCACTCTTTCAACCTCTCCTTGAGGAAAATCCTGACCATTGTCACTTCTTCCATCATGATATATTTCCAGGATATTTTAGTATCCCTTACAGATTGTTCACGCAGATGATGGCCTGGCTGGCGTGCCACTTAAGCTCTGTTTTATGTCCTTAGACAAATTACTAAATCCCTCTGCTATATTTTCTGGCCCATAAAGTGGGGACAAAATCCATTTATCTCACACAACTGTTAAAAACTAAAGGTGGTGTAGTACACTGTGTGTTATGAGAATAAGTCAATAAAATTAATGCTTATTAATGTTTCTATCATAATTACTTTTATCTTTCGAGATCGATTTTTAAAAATTCTATGACATCCAGGAAATGCAAATTAACTTGCAATTAAAGTAAATAGAATTTGACTGAGGAAGGGAACTTTGCACTGATAATGGTTTGTAACCTGTTGCATTGTTCTCTTCTATGGTTGTGAATAGCCAATTAAGCACATTCAGGATTTAGAATAGGGAAATTTTAAAGGAAACAACTATCTATTTAACAGATAACTTCAAATCAAAGAGACAATGCAAATGACACAGTCTCTGTATAACTGGAAGACCTGTTCACTTTTTAGATTGGCTTCTGTTATCGGTTAATACACCAGCACAGAGAAATTTCAACTAAAAACTTTCACAGTATAATATGTATATAAAAATCTTTATCTAAATTGACACACATTATTCACTCAAGGAAAAACGAATTATGCAATTTAAGTAAGATTAAGACTATCTAAATTGGCAACCGAGTTTTGAAATCATAAGAGCTAATACACAACATTATTACAACTTCCCTGAAATTATACTCTACCTTGATGTCATAAAATTTATTATCTGCATTATTACAACCTCCTGTAATGTAACTGGGTTAGTCATATTAATTCACTATGAGGGACATGTGAATTTGAAAATATATCAAACAACTGAATTTTAAATGTAAGTACTTACATGCAGTACACAAATACACAACAGCTGTAAATCATTGGGAGTTCATCCAGTAGCTAGAAGAAATAGAGACAGGCGATATGCTTGGATATTATAGACCTGTGATTACTCTACAAATCAAAATAAGACATCAGCATGATTAAGACCGTTATCTCCTATTTTTCTTATTAATTATTTTATATATTTTCCAACTAATTTACTGAGTGTATGGAGTTCGATGTTTCTGAGAAAACAAGGTTATCTATCTAGCTGTCCAAAGGCACACACCGAAGCAGGACGCCTGACTCACTATTCCTGGAGGGCAGCCTTTGCATCTGTGTTACTGACATCATTCGGTATCATAAACTATGACATCATGCCTCCAACTGATGGCAGGAAATGAAATGGGGTGGAGGACAAAGACATTCTAGGAAACAGGAGAGGAGCTTATGCGAAGTAGAAGATATGTTCTGGCAAGTTACTAGAATGGTGAAGACAGCACTTGTGCAAGGTTTGTATGGCTAAGTGCTTTAGAGTCATTATCTCACTTCATATTGGTAATTCTAAGCCAAGTGCTATATTATCTCCACTCCAAGTGAGCACCCTGAGGTCTGGACAGTTTAAGTAACGTGTCCAAGATTCTTCATTTTATCATAAAAGCAATGGTAAGGTTTAAGCATTGAAAAGATTTAAGCGGCGTGGAGGTAGGATGTTTGTTTTAGAATTATTTATTATTATTATTTTTTAAATTTTCTATAGGGCATCTGCCCTCACCAGAGAGAAAGTGAGAAAGCAAGCCACCAGCTCTAGAACCTGCACTGTGGTCAGTCACATGCAAGTCCAGCATCTTAACCATCATGCCACCTGCTGGCTCTGGTAGAATGCTTTAATACGTAACTTTTATTATTGTTTGAGTATAGTGTGGCCAAGTGATGAAGAGACAATTGCCACTGGAAAGACAGTTTGTTACTCACAGTTCCCAGAAGGATGGGGCACACCATGCCATGCCATACAGGGCTCACAGGAAGCACCCAGGTCAGCCAGAAGGCAGATGCAAGGGACAGCATGGACAAGAACCTTTACTGTGGTGACCATGGGAGAGGCAAGGTGTGGGAGTGTTAGTAGGTCTGGGATCGGCTGGTGCGAACAACTTAGCACACTCTGCAGTGTGGGGCTGTCTCTACTGTCCAGTCCCTGCCTCTGGCAAGTAGGGCAGAGGGAAATTGCCTTTTGGAATGGCTTGAAGCATGGGCTCTCAATAGGTAGTCTGCATAGGAAAAGCACAGTCCAGGTAGGCTGTTTGCTATCTTTCGGGCTAGCCACGGCGGAAGGGTAGTCTCTCCTAATTCAGCAAGGTCCCAGGTGCCAGCATGAAGAACACCCAACAGGGCTGGCTCCAAGGAGCAGCAGTAACGTGATGCTCAAGGGAAGCCAGATCCCACCTGGCCACCAACGTTTGAATCTCTGGTCTAGCTGTTCTCAGGTATGCCAGGCAGGCTGGCGGTTACCTGGGACCTGTCTGCCTGGTGGACAGGGGAAGGGAATGCAGCACAGTGTGACCAGGCTCTGTGGAGGGTGCCCATCTCTTTCTGACACGTGTGCACAAAAATCCTCTCATCAATACAGAAAAAGGTAAAAAAACAAATAAACAAAAATACAGAAAATAAAATACAGTTGACAGAGTCAGATCAGGCATGTGTGCACAGTGTTTGAAAGGGAAAAGAGTAGATGTGGGAGGACTCGCTAAGCTAAGGGGTTACTGCAGGAGTCCAGGCCAAGGAAGTTGCTGCTGAGAAGAAGGTAGCACAACTGGGAATAAAAACAGTGAACTAGTTTGAACAAAGTTAGGATGAACAGGAATCCGTGATCTCAATTTGATAGAGTCGAGAAGAACCTGCAAAGGACGAATCCAGGTTTCTTGCCTCAGCAGATCAGTAGACGGCAGCAGTTTCCTGCAACTATGAAAACCGAGGAAACTGGAAGAACAATCCTTGACATTTTGGGTTTGAGGTACCTACAGTAGCCAAGTAGAAATGTCAGTCAGATGAGAAGTACACATCAGCAGCTCAGAAGAAAAGTCTGGACTCCAGATATTGGCTGTTTGTTTATTTAAAGGGCTACATTAAACTGACTATAGATGAATAAGGCATGGACTTCAAATCTGGGTATAAAATTCTTATTTTAAAACCATAACTAGAAAAATGATGACTGGTAGAAGATCAGTTTCTGGAGTGGAGCGTTGTGTGTCTGAAGAAGAGTGTGGAGTGGTGGACAGGGGAGATGGGGGCCAGATCGCAAAGCTGTGGTTTAAATGTATGAACTTAAAGGTCATGGCAAGTATTAAAGAGGTTTAAGAAAGCAAGCCATCCAGAGGAGGCACTGTATTTTACACATCACTGCCTTAACATTTGTACAAGGCCTAGCAAGCATTGCTTCAAGAAAGAGAACAATTAAGTTTGTTTGTAGCAAAAGCACTTCCCTCCAGTGTGATAGCTTCTGGAGGCAGGACACCAATTAGTGGGCAGTTACAAAACCTCGCTTGGAGGTGAAGATTAAAGTAGTTCACAGAGATAAAGAGAGGTGGACAGGTTCGAGAGGTATTATGATACTGGATCAAGAGGTTTTGATGTTGTAAAGGTGACAAATTAGGCAAAATTAAAGCCAAATCCTGGGTTGTTGGTTTGTGCTTTCAGTGCAAGGGGGCTTCCATTCACTGAGATGGGGAGCAGAGAAAAGAGAGTAGTAATGGGTTGTCAGAAAAGTCATGATGCATTTTTGCATAGAAAAATACTTGCTGGCTTTTCTGACCACCGAATATTTAGAATGAAAACATCTACCATCTATATTAGGAAGTCTGAATTAACTTACATCATTACCTAACACTTCAGCTTTTTTTTTTTGTATTATAAATAAAGTTATAGGTGAATAAACATTTTTCTTTGATTTTATTTTCTAGAATGAATGTATTTATTTTTACTTATAAGTAATAGATGGATACTTTTTTTTCTTTACCTGCATTCATTTTAAAAATAATTCTAGTGAATTATTTACTTTTTCAACTGTCAGTGGGTACGTGTGCTCACAAGAAGAAAACAAGGCATTCTCCAATTGGGTGTGGTCACACCACAATCCCTTCTCCTCCATTTCTCCATCCTATTAGGACCTCGGGCATACACACGTGTACACGTGTACACACACATATGCACCTGGTATGTTTTTCAAGCTGTAGGGGCTGGGATTTGAACTGTGGTTGGCCATGTGAAATCCAGTTCCCTTAACTACTAGGCTATGGGGCTGGCCTGTGCTTCTTTCTAATTTTAAACATACTGTATACTCAGTACACAATACTTGAAAAAAGCAGAAAGATATGGAAAAAGAAACTAAGAAACTACCTTTAATTTCACCCTCTCTGGAATCAATAAAAACCATACCATAAAAATCCAGGAGAGGTCTCCTAAAAACTTAAAAGTTTTAAATTCCTACCACCATCAACACAAGGCCAAGTCCTAAGAAAGTAAAGGAAATGAAAGGATAATAAATCTGTGTCAGGAAACTTGGGTCCCAATTCTGTCTCTAAGTTTTTCTTTAACTTCTAGACAAATCCCTCCCACTCTCTGGGTCTATTTGTGTATTCTCCAAGTCAGGCATAGCATGCAAGACACCTTATTATAAATGTGCTGAGTATCAGTATGAATTCCAAGAATTATTATACACTTAATATGGCTGTCATTAAAAATTCAGAGACTGGCGATCCTTCCAGAATACCACTGTCCAATATGGTACTCAACAGCCCCTCTACTCTGGCTAGTGAGCACCGGAAGTAAGTGTAATCTGAATCAAAATATTAATATATAGCAGGTGTAAAATATTAAATTTCATAATGTGAAATAAGATTTCATAATTATTATATATTAAAATAATACTTTAAGATACACCAGATTAAATGAAATACATAGTTAAATTAATTTCAAACTCTGTGTTTTACACTGGTTTCTTTTTGTCCAGGTGGCCACTAAATTTTAAAATTTTTTTCCCTGTATTCACAAAGAGCACATAAGTGTGCACGAGGGCGAGGACGAGCCTCCACAGTCTGGTCACATTGTGATCACTATCCTCTCATCCTCCAGCCTGTTGAATCCTTGGCACTCATGTGCCTGCCCGGGAGTTTCAGGCTGACCAGGCTGAGGACAAGAACCATGGTCACCGTGGGCTCCAGCTTCTCCTGAGCCGTGCGTTACCACTGTACCATGGATCTGGCCCAAAAGGTCCTAAGTCCCACATGTGGCTAACATTTGATTTCAACTGACCGTGCTGCTTGAGATGATCCTGGGTTTGTGCTGTGGAGGCATCCCTAAGCAGTGGTCAGCACCCCAGGCACTGGAAGTGCTGGGTCTATACTGGATCTCTTGCTTGAGTCCATCTGTTCCTCAGAAACTTAAGTGCA
>NW_006159756.1:2155747-2157111 GCF_000334495.1 Tupaia belangeri chinensis | reverse complement strand
AAAGGGAGCAAAAACGGTCGGGTCCCTGCCACTGGGACCTGGTCAACCCACCCCGCCAGTAAGGGAGGGCGCTGGCCAGAAGGGTTCTGGTTAAAAGTCAAAAGCTGCAACCATCTTCTTCTTTTCTGACGGGAAATTACCTAAAGGCCATTCAGGGATCAATTTTATACCCTGAGTTGAATAAACCTCCATTTAAAAAAAAATAAATCACCCAGTTTCAGGTATTTCCTGTTATAAGCAATGGAACGGACCGGAACAGTATGATTTCAGATTTTGTTATTAAATTCAGGAAAAGACAGGAAAGAACAGTCAATATTATCTTTCTCCAACAAAACATATTTTCTGTGGTTATAACAAGGCTATCTAAAGAGAAAAATCCCTAAACCGGCTTTGGAACTTTCTCTTTTCCTTTTTAAATTCTGAACCATGAAGGTAATACACAAAATTAGGTTAAGTATGTTCTTCTGACCAAATGTACTCTAAAAAAAAAAAAAAAATCAAGTAATGCTTCCCTCAGATTAAAGTACCAGATTGTTTACCCAGACGCGAGGGGACTGAGGTAGAGCTACTCGTGTGTCAGGAAGGGTACAAGACGGGAACTTGAGATGATGCAGTTCAGGGCCTAGTTCTGCTCAACCGCAGCCCCTGGCCCGTTTCACACCTGACTTCGGTTTCCTCTCTGTAAAATGTAAAACGACGTTTTTGATCTCTTTCAATACTGAGACTATAATTATGTCTACTGTGTGTGTTTTCTTTTTATATTTTCTATAGGATGAATATGCTCACCAGAGAGAGAGAGGAGAGAGAGTGGGAACGTATCCCTGAGGGGGGATGACCATGCTGCAATTCCTTCCCTTGGGGCCGTGGGCGTGCACACACAGCGCTCTTGAAATTTCAAGCTACCAGGTCCAGACTCAAACCACTCAGCCGGCCATGTGGGATCCAGCTGCCTTAACCACCGCACCACCTACCTGGTCCTCTTATGTGTTCATGAAAATTGTTATCAGATTTTTACAGATTAAATTATTTCTTTCTTAAAAAAATATTTATTTATTTATTTATTTAAATTTGACAGAGAGGGACAGAGTGAAAGAGAGAGGAAGGCAGCGGGGAGTGAGAAAGCAAACCTCCAGGTCTGGGAGTTGAACCGCGGTTGGCCATGCGGAAGTTCAGCGCCCTCAACCACCACGCCATCTGCCGGCCTCCAGATTAAATTCAAAACAGTCTATATTGAGTCTAAAGAAATCTATATTAGTCTAAATATTTAAGCCTAAAAGAACCCTCTGGTTCTGTGTGAGCAGCTGATCCTATTTCTTTTTCCTTTTTTTTTTTTAGAGGGGTTTTTGTTAAAGGGTGGGTGCGCT
>NW_006159756.1:2154899-2155673 GCF_000334495.1 Tupaia belangeri chinensis | reverse complement strand
ACCATCCCCTGGGGGGTGATTTCTCGCTTTCTGTCTCTATGTCTCTGTCTGTCTGGCGAGCGCACGCGCCCTATAGCAAAAACCTCAAAAAAAATTTATTTATTTATTTAAATTTGACAGAGAGGGACAGAGTGAAAGAGAGAGGAAGGCAGCGGGGAGTGAGAAAGCAAACCTCCAGGTCTGGGACTTGAACCGCGGTCGGCCATGTGGGAGTTCAGCGCCCTCAACCACCACGCCATCTACCAGCCTCCAGATTAACTAAACAGTCTATATTGAGTCTAAAGAAACCTATATTAGTCTAAATACTTAAGCCTAAAAGAACCCTCTGGTTCTGTATGAGCAGCTGATCCTAATTCTTTTTCCGTTTTCTTTTTTTGGAGAGGTTTTTGCTATAGGGCGCGTGCACTCACCAGAAAGACAGAGAGAGCCATAGAGACAGGAAGCGAAAAATCACCCCTCAGGGGGGATGGCCACGGTGCAATCCCTTCTCTTCCTTTCTCTTGGGATCTTGGGCATGCACGCACATATGCCTAGCATGAGTTTAAGCCACCGGGTCTGGGACTCGAACTGCGGTTGACCACGTGGGAGTCCAGCAACATAGCCATTACACCAATTGCTGGTCCCTAGCTGATCCTATTTCTCCGTTAGCAATCCGTGCAGCCACCTCCTCAGAAGCAGCCTCGCCTCCTCCTTCCTACCCTCTTTCCTCCCCTGTTGCCTCCCCTCCTTCCTTCCCTGATAGTTGCCGCCACCTGCTAAGGCCCTCTGGGCCTC
>NW_006159756.1:2127680-2151842 GCF_000334495.1 Tupaia belangeri chinensis | reverse complement strand
GCCATTACACTAACTGCTGGTCCCCAGCTGATCCTATTTCTTTGTTAGCAATCCATGCAGCCACCTCCTCAGAAGCAGCCTCCCCTCCTTCTTTCTACCCTCTTTCCTCCCCTGCTGCCTCCCCTCCTTCCTTCCCTGATAGCTGCCGCCACCTGCTAAGGCCCTCTGGCCCTTTGTGCTCTAGGGCACTGCCCGGGTCTTCACTCTCACCTGTCCTCTCGCACCCGCAATCTGGACTAATGGACTGTTCCCTAGCCTCTCATAGCACCACGCCTACCCTCCTGCCTGGCTTCCCTGCACCGCTTTGCTTCCCTGAGTCCTCAGAACTGCCTCTGTGGCCTCGGCCCTCCTCCCCGTCCATTCCTCAAACCTACTCATGCCACTGAAGTACCCTGTCTGTCTTCATCTTGCTCCACTGTGGCGTTCAGTAACTGAAACGATTTCTTCTCCGGCTTTCTCAACACTCCGTTCTCCTGGTTTTCCATGTCATTAGTTGCTGCTTCACAGGTTTCTTTGTTGGCCCCTCGTCTTTTCTTTTTCTTTCTTTATTTTTCTCAGATTTTTTGTCATAGGCATATGCCTTTGCCAGAGAGGGAGAAGAGAGAGAAGGCAAGAGAAAAAGTGCCCTCCCCCTCCTGCAGACCTCCCCCACTTCTCCTCCATTCTCCTCTTAGAATCCTGGGTGCAGAAACACGCTCGGTGTGCTCTGCAAGTCGCTGAGGCTGGGACTCAAACCGCACAGTTGGCCGCGTGGGAGCCAGGGCCTTTCACTACCATGCTACCCGCTGGTCTCATTCTCCTCCTCTTCTTGATGTCGAAATCAGGGGCTGGGGCTGTCCATTCAAAAGCCCAGAGAGGCATGCAAGTAAAACAGGCTCGGTGATGAAAGGGCGGGTCAGCGACCATGACCTTGGACAGACCACACTACAGAGAAGAGCTCAGGCTGACGGCCACTGAGCAGAACGCGTGCTCAGCGATGGCAAATCTTCTCACTGTCCAAAAACCGGCAGTCTGGATTCTATGAGAATTCGCCCAATTTTCAAATGTGAGCAACTAATTCATAACAGCTAACATCTAATTAAAACATGTCTGCACCCCACATTCTGCCTTTGGGTGATGACCTGTGACATGCATGGGCAGCCGAGGCCCTCTTCTCTGCTCTTTCCGTAGGTGACCTTGTCCATCTTGTGATGTTAAACACCAGCTTTAGGACAACGATGCCGAAATCTCACCTCTGAATTATAATCTCACATGTCGAACTACTTGACTCATTGTTCAATGCCTCACAAGCGATTAAAATTCAACATAATCAAACAGAGTATCACATCTTTCCTCCAAATCTCTTTCTTAGTCTTCTCTATCTCAATTAATAGACCTCCTATTTACACAGCTGCTCAGGCGAGAAACCTGAAAGTCGTCTTTGGAAATCTCTTCTTCTGACATTTAATGCGTGAACGAATCCTCTAAGCATCATCTCTAAAACACATCTAGCACCTTCCACTTCGCTCCAGTCTCCACTGGTGCTGTCCTTGCTAAACTGTTATTATCTCACACTTGGACCATCGTAGAAGCTTCTAGTAACTGGTTTCCCAGCTTGCATTCTTACTGTCCATTAATCCATTCTCACAGGGTGACCTTTTAGAAATGTAAGTAGGATCACATCACTCTTCTGTTTCATTCCTTCCTTCCGTTACTCTCCAAATAAAATCCAGACACTTAACTCTGGCCTCTGGCAAGACCTGGTATGATCTGGTTCCTGCTTAAATCTTCATATTCTGCCACTTGCCCCCCTGACAACTAAGGCATAGCGGGGGAAGTCAGAAAGTACACAGGCAATTGTAACGTAAAATAGTGTGATAAAGGCACGCTCTATGTCCAGTGGGAGGGCAGAAAAATTCATCCAATTCTAGCAGGAGACTGAGAACGATTCCAAAGAAGGCTTTCTAGATGAAGATGAGGCCTGAATGACAAACATACAGAGTTCGCCAGACAAAGAGGCTAACGAGAGCTTTGGAGATGTGAAAACATACAACGCACTGAAGACAGCAAGAAGTTCGATGCCGCGCCAGTTGGGAGGGCCGCAGAGGACGAAGCTAGCAAGGGCGAGTCCAGACAAGGACCCACCTGCCAGACTTTCACATAGGTCACCTCGTTTAAAGAGATAACGGTTGAACTGAAAGAGGCAGGCATGGCTGAAGAACATCCAGGAATTTCGGCACGGTTAAACCGGATTTCACAATTGACACCCTATAACTGAATGAGGGGTATATACTGTCTGAAAAATTATCTAAATCATCACATAAGAAATTCAAGAATGGAGAAACTGAATTAAACCAAAGGAACAAATGCTGAATGTGTGAAAACCGAAGGGTCCTTTTTGTACTCTCTATTTAGAAGTTATTTTTATATTAGGGATATTAAGCCTTTTCTGTAGTGCGTGCTGCAAATATTTTCACTCTAGGCACATATGCCCAGCATACTCAGTCTCTGGACATGAACTTGGAACCTTCCCATGTGGGTGAGTTTCATAGAGTAGCACATTTCATCACTGCACCACCATCTGACCCCTCCTCTGTTCTGTAGTTAGTTGTGGGAAAGAATTTCCACTGGCCAAAAAGCTTTGATTCTCATTTTCCATATTCTTTCATAGTAATTTTGTATAAATGTTTCTCTTTTTTGTCCGTTTCATGGCGGCAATAAAGATTTAGATTCCTAGTTCAAGACTGCCCCCTTCTGTTAGAATAGTGAAGTTTCAGTCATACACACACAGGCACATATGTGGGCAGGGCAGAGAGGTGAGGGGTTCGATGTGTTTTTTAACTCTCTTATTTTGGCAAGATCTTTCATTTCCCCTCCAACTCCCATCTCTCCTTTCCTGAACATATCTCCCTGTCACCAAAGGGCACACTTCTCTTTAACTGTTTCCTGTAAGTGATGCTGCCCTTAGGACCTGCACACTTTCAAGGTCTTTCCCTTTACCTCATCTTCCAGATCTTCAACTGCCTTCACAGATTCTGCATTTATTGAAGGCTTTCTCTTTCTTTTTAAGTTTATTTATTTATTTAATGAGAGACAAAGAGAAAGATACAGGCATCCACAAAAGGGTCTTCACACCACAATCCGCCCTTTGCCTCAGCCGGTCATGGTCACGAGCACACGTACACGCCCAGTGTGCGCAGGCAGCCCACGGGACACGGCTTCGGCATCGGGAATCGTTGCGCCACCACTGTGCCAGCGTGGCTGGCCGGGGCTTCCAGCGACTTTCACTTTCTATTGGTGTTTTTGTCAGACTTAGCTCTCAACTCCTCCTTCCTCTTTTCTACGTAGATTTTCAAACCTCCCCAAGTCTGAGACACCAAAGGTAGTTCCATTGGAATTGGGTGTTTCTTTCTTGTTTACAAGTAATTTGAGGTCCACAACACGGTCTTTCTCCCAGGAGGGCTGCAAGTGTGGGTTACGTGCTGTGCTATTTCCTTTCATCCTTACCCTGCATGGCTTTCTGGGAGAATGAGGAGGCCACCGTCACCCTGGCACAACCTGGAAGATCCTCAAATCCTTACACTTCATCTTGTTACTGACGTGACTGGGCCATGTTGTATAAGTATTCTCAAAACGCACCAGGAACTAACACAAAGGGCTACGTTTGTAGAGAAGTCCTTCTTTTGAAGAAAAATCAACTTTCTTAAAACACCATGCATGAGTAACAGATTTTAACATTAAAGTCTTCACTGCTAAAGATGAATCTAGTTATGGTAGAATCTGACATGATACACAGCCATTCTGTGGGAATGAGATGCCCCTTCTACCCATGTCTTAATCATATCCACCATGAGTTGAAAAAGAAATTGTGTTTAGGTTAGAGTGTTATATAAATATATAAAAAGTAAAATCCCACTTTCTTTGCTATTTTTTTCTCTTATTGTGATGATTCAAGAACATGATCACTTTAGGCTCTAGTAAAATTAACTGATTCAGGGGCTAGCAGGTGGCATGGTAGTCAAGGTGCTGGACTCCCATGTGGTGAACTGCAGTTCGAGTCCTAGACCCGGCGGCTTGAAACTCATGCTGTGAGTGCGTGTGTGCGCGTGTCTCCAAACTTTCGAAAGAATGGAGGAAAAGGGACTGTGGAGTGGCCATCCATCGGCGGGAGTGGGGTGGGGGGAGGGGCAGGCGCATGATATTTTGCTTTCTGTCTCTCTTTTTTTATCTCTCTGGTGAGCGTATGCACCCTAGACAAAAACCCCTAAAAAATAAGTTTATTCATCTATCTCTGAGCATTTACTGACTACCACTAAATTGCCAGACAATGGGGACATAAAGATGACTAAGACACAGTCCCAGGCTCACAGAGGAGTAGAAGAACACAGGCAAGTTGTAAAAGGTTGGCTACAATGTGGTATCCTTTTCAACAGGCATGAACGAAATGAAACCATATACATATACTTTTAACTCTACTTATATATATGTAGTAGAAGCATAAAAACGTGAGAAAATGAACAGCATCAAGTTCAAGATAAAGGTGGGCTCGAGGGGCATGGACTGGGAAGCCGGGGTGGGGGTGCATAAAATCAGGCACGACCTCAAAGAGAGTTTCCATTTTATCTGTAGCAGTTTGTTTCCTAACAAAGAAAAAAAAGGATCTGAAACAAAATATTACAATTGTCAAGATCTGACAAAGGTAGGTGGTTAAGATACTGGATGTGTTTGCTATATTCTATTTTTTCTGTATTTGAACTATTTTGTAATTAAAAATAATCTATGTAAAATGAAGCTCCATTTACTAGCAAGGTTTGCCTAGTTTTAAATTAGAAGTTTTAGAACATGTTCAACTTGTGCAAAGAATACCAAACTGAGAGCTGCTCTCAGAAACGAATGAGCAAATCAGCACGTGTCGGGCTGCACGCCACCTCTGCAGGTGAATGCTCCCACATACCTGTGAGTGCTAAGTAGGCAGCAGTGTACCGCTTTTCCAGTCCGTCTCTAACACTTTGAATTGCACCAAAAATTGGAGGTATGATCATAATCAGGTTACTCACGGTATTCCCTACAGGAGAAAAACAAAAGAAGAGATTTAGATCGATCAACAGCACTTTAAATAAAGACACATTCAGTAGGCCCTTAACAACAATGAAATAGCTGACTTCTCAAAAAAAAGGTAAAAAGATATTTTTAAGGCATTGAAAAATACATCAGGTTATGTGTGTGTGTGTGGGGGGGCAGTGAAATGCAAGCCCTCTTTTATGAAAGAGGGCTCATAAAAGGGCACGAGAAAACTTGCAGGTGATGGATATGTTCCAGAGCGTGACAGCTGTGAGGGTTTCACAGAAGGGTACTGCGTCAAAACTTTATCTGTACGCTCAAATAAGTGCAGTCCGTGGCATATCAGAGATCTTCCCCGAGATGCACCAAGTTGGCACAGTGTTTGCAGAGGTTGCTTATTAATATCCTAAGAACTGTATCAGAGAGTATTTCAGAATAAAGTAAATTCTGGGGGAACCAGCAGTTAGCGTAATGGCTATGTCGCTGGACTCCCACATAGTCGACTGTGGTTCGTGTCCCGGACCCGGTGGCTTAAAACTCACGCCGGGCGCGTGTGCGTGCGTGCCCAAGATCCCGAGAGGAGAATGGAGAATGGATTGCGGCATGACCATCCCCCCTGGGGGGTGATTTCTCGCTTTCTGACTCTATATCTCTCTCTGTCTGTCTGGCGAGCACATCTTGCTGTCTGGCGAGCACACGTGCCCTAGAGCGAAAACCTCTCTTAAAAAAAAAAAAAAAGTAAATTCTGGGACCAGCAGATGGCATAATGGTTATGTTGCTGGACTCCCATGTAGTCGACTGTGGTTTGAGTCCCAGACCTGACAGCTTAAAACTCATGTCAGGTGCACATGCATGTGTGCCCAAAATCTTGAGGGGAGAATGTAAGAGAGGGGACTGTGGTGTGGCCATCTCCCCCGGAGGTGGATTTCTCGCTTTCTGTCTCTCTGTCTCTCTGGTGCATACGCCCTATAGCAAAAATCTCTCTTAATGAAAAAGAATAAAGTAAATTCCAAATTATACAAATAATAAAGTGGCTGGCCTGGACACACTATTAAGAGGTAAGGTGGGAAGCCAGAAAGAGTGAGAGTTACATATCCAAACAGTTATTAGTAACTTTAAGTAAACGTGTAGATGTTGAAAACTTTTACCATTCGGAAGAGTCCTAAGATTCAAAGTAACGAAAATCTTTATTGACGACTGAGATGAGGAAAGTAAAAATGATTCAATGCAGAGATAATATTAAATTTAACTGAGATGTCAATCGCATGGAAATCAGGAATATATTTCAAGTGCCCCGAAGGCAAGGGGAGAGGAACGCCCTACAAACTTGTGAAATTCAATTAAGGACAATGCAAAGTCTCACGAATTAGATGAGGAATTAGAAACCATCAATACAGGCTAGTGTGAGAGACAGAAGGAGGTCAACCCTGAGAGACAGGTCCAAGGACAGAAAGGTGACAGGAAGCGACTCTGCCTTTCACCTCAGAGCACTGCTTTGAGGCCAGACAGAGAGCTGGGGAGTGGCCATCCTACCTGCGTTCTTTCTGGATGCTGATCTATCTGTGGCACCCTCATTTACAGAGACAGCGCAGTCAGGGGAGAGACTAAAATAAAGGAATAATTTAGCTAATAAAACAAATCGAATGAAGAATGGAATGACTGCTGTTCTCACATATCTGAAGGTTTCAAACTAGAAGTGAATGAGGAGGGTCACAGCTCTAAAGTAAGAGTATCAGAGTTAAAATAAATGAAGTTGCAGAGAACCGGATTTCCACTCAACATAAAGCAAAAACGTCATAAAATGAAAGCTGCCCGAGAATGTCCAAGCTGCAGTTTTAGACTACGCGCTTTGGACACATTCGTTATTCCTACTTGCTGTACCCGTCGCATGGCACACACTAAGGACAGAGCGGATTCTCAGAGGAGTCTAGTAAACCCGTGCATGCATGCTTGGCTAAACCCCAGTGCACTGAGCTCTCCTTCATCCCTCCATGGGGCCCAATCACATCCCAAACCTTTCTCTTTCAATTCTCCATCCTGGAAGGATCCTGGGCATGGGTGTGTGATTCCGCTGTGAAGCCGATGGGGCTGGGATTTGAGCCCTGGTCAGCTATGTGGGATCTGGCTTCCTCTGCACAGCACCTAACTGCTGCACCACAAAAGTGGCCCTAAATACATTTTTGATCCTTAGTCAGGCTGATAACATAAACCTGTAACTACAGCTGCAGTACTACAGACAAAATCTGTCACAGCATTAGGCCAGCAGGTGGCGTGGGCCTTAAGGCCTCTGGATCTTACATAGCCAGCTGAGTGGCTGGAGTCCCAGACTTGGAGGCTAGGGAGGCAAGCTGTGTGTGTGTGTGCGCACGCGCGCGTGTGTGTGTGTGTGTGTATGTCCCAAATCCTGAGAACAGAGAAGTATTGCGGCATGGTCATCCCCTCTAGGGGAGATTTCTCACTTTCCCTCTCTCTCTTTCTGTGCCTCCTGAGTGAGCACACACACCCCACTGCTAACTAAATAAATAAGTAATTAAAATAAAATAAAATAAAACTATGTTTTTACCAATCATGGCTGGGAAAAACTATGGTTCCCTAACACCGTAATAAGAAGGGGTTGTAAGGAGACAAACTAGTGATTTCTTTTTCTTTTTTCCATAATGTGGTTATATTGTTTTTATAATTTAAAATTCAAGAATTAAAAAGATGAATAGTAGAAAACAAAGGTTAAATTATTTCTCCTTGGAGCCAGCAGGTGGAGTGGTGGTTGTGAACACCGGACTCCACATGGCCGACCACAGTTCGAGTCCCAGATCTGGCGGCTTGCTTTCTCATTCTCTCTCTCTCCTTGTCCTTCTCTGATTAAACTAAAATAAAGAAATAAAGTTAAATAAAACAATCATTAAAAAATTATTTCTCCTAATAGTTTAATTGGGTTTAGGGCTAACTACTCAGAAAATTCACATAAAACAATTTCTATTCTGGAAATAAAACATAAAAATTTTTTTCTTTGCCCGGCATGAGTTTAAGCCACCGGGTCCTGGACTCGAACCGCGGTCGACTACATGGGAGTCCAGCGACAGAGCCATTACGCTAGCTGCTGGTCCCAAAAAATAAAGATTTAATAGTGTGCTAAAACATCAAAGAAAATTTTTTTTTCCTAGAGAAGACTCTTATTTGGAAATAGACTTAAGGGATTAAAACCCTAAAAATGATGGCATATTTATACCCCAAATATACTCTTCCTATAAAACAAATTACAGGCAAGACTGCAACATTCCAGGAATTTCAGGATTTTTTGGGAAAAGAAAAACTCAAATGTTAAAAATATGGGAAAGTCAGGGAAGAAGGAACATTATGTAAAAGGGTAAATCTGAGCAGGAACTCTGCTGTCAAGAAAGAGCAGGGAGAGTCTGCGCTGGCACGGCAGCGGGTGAGCCAGTGTGCTTGGCAGTCTGAACACTTCTCCAACATTTGCAAAATGCTGAGCAGAAAAGCAATGTGGAACTCAGCTGCATTTACAATTAAATTAACATCACCCAACAGAAGCATTAGCACCTGGAGAAGCTGCAAAAGCGATCTATATTGCCCCATTGCCACTGTGAAGAGCCCTCCCTGCATGGTGGGCAAATGGGCATGATGAAAGCGGGAGCTGATTTGAGTGTGAAAGGAACTTGGCACTTTTTCCAAGGCAAGTTCATTTTGCCGAATATTTTACTGATTATGCAAAAGTTCAAATAATGTTAACCATTCCCAGCACTTCAGAGACTTCAGAGCTGGAAGGCAATAGGGAGACTGTCTCATTTAATCTCCCCAATTTATAGTAGGCAACATTTCGCTTGTATCTACTACTGCTTTCCAGCTGTGAGAACTTGGACAGCTTATTTCTGCATAAGCCTTACTTTCCTGACCACTGAAATGGGGAGAAAACAGTATGTAAACCATTTAAATAATTAAATATGATAAAAATAATAACTATGGCCAAATAATACATATAAAGAACATAACTGATATAAGAAAGGGACTGAATGTTATACAGGAACTCCCTCGGTCTTGCTAGGTCAAGAATCAGGTGTCCCGCAGGAGTTGCGTGGGTGCACAGACCAGCTCAAGAATAGCTACCACAAGTGAGAAGGTTTGCCTTCCAATCCAGGCTAGAAACAAAGAAGGCTGGGACCAGCAGATGGCATAATGACTATGTTGCTGCACTACCATGTAATTGACCTTGGTTCCAGTCCCGTTTCCGGCAGCTTGAAACTCATACTGGCGTGTGTGCATGTGTGCCCAAAATCCCAAGAGGGGAATGGAGGAGAGGAGACTACGGTGTGGTCATCCACCTGGGGGGAGGGGTGATTTCTCACTTTCTGTCTCTCCAGTAAGAGCAGGTACCCTATACCAAAAATCTCTCTAAAAACCAGACAAATAAACAAAAAACAAAGGCAGCTGCAGGGTACTCTGGTTCACCCTATACTTCAAAAACCAAAAACAAAACACCGTCATGAATGCACCATACAGTACATATTACAGTGCTCCTTACAGTAACTTTTCAGTAAGACACACTGGAATAAAAACAGGAAACCATACATGTATACCTTGCTCTAAAAAGCAATAAATACAAATTCAGTTGAATGTGACAGACATTCGGGAAGTATTTGCCATGGACAAGGCACCAAGTTGGGAGCTAGGAAGAAAAGTTCACAACAGAATAATCCTGGCTCCTAACCTAAAAGAAGTATATAATGTACACCACTTAGTAGGAAAGGCAGATAAGTAAAGAATTAGGAATGACAGGGCTAGGGAGCACAGACGACAGACTTGAGAGGAGGAAGGGAACCGAGAGGGGCTTCGGTAATCAGGTAACACTCGTTTGCACTCGGAAGATGGCAAGATAGGTAGGACTTTTATCACTAGCACTGAGTTATTCTATTTTCTTTGGAGTGCATATAATAGCTTCAAAAAAATTACTTAATTTGGGATGCCTTGGAGTGAGCAGTGAAGGGAGCTGAATCTCATGTGCTGAGTGCAGTCTGAGTCCAGGCTTGCTGGCTTGGAACATGCTGGGCTGGTATGCATACATGCCCAAGGTCCTGAGGCATGCAGGCTTGGAGGAGAAGAGACTGCCGGAACCAGGCCCCATGGCGAGCTTTCTCTCTCTTTTCTTCTCTCTCTGGCAAGTGCACCCATGCTCTGACAATTTTAAAAAGTATTTAATTTATGAAAATTAGTTCTTTCACATTATTTAAAAATATATACATTATATTGCCACTTTACTGAATGTAAGTTATAACTAAAAAATAACTTAATACCACTTGTCGTAAAAATGGGTCAGCTCCATGGGGCAGTGGTAAGGTGCTGCTCAAGAGAAGCTGGGTTTCACAAGGTGAACCCCAGCCGCATCGGCCCGAAGCGTGCCAGGCATGCACGAGTACCCAAGGTCCGACGGGCTGGAGGGTTAGAGGAAGGAGACTGTGGTATGACCATACTCTGTGGAGGGGAGTCTCCTCCCTCTCTCAGCTTCACATGTGCATATACATACTCTTCCATAAGTAAAGAAATAAAGAGGAAGAAATGCTCAGTTTAATACAAGGGAAAGTGCATCTAAGGTTTGAGAAGAAAAGCCACGTACATAGCAAAGAGATAAGAGAATTCGGGAGCTTGATGTCGGCTCTGGGCCAACACGATGAAGGTTATAAGGGAGGGGGAAGACTCATAAAAAGATCAGTACAGTTAAGCCATGCTGCTTTGAAGGTTCAAAGGCAAGCTGTGTATGACGGCAGCAGGTGGTGTAGTGGTTAAAGCATTGGACTCCCATGTGGTCAACTGTGGTTCAAGTCCCAGACCTGGCAGCTTGAAACTCACACCTGGCACATGCACGTGTTGCCCCAAATCCCAAGATGAGAAGGGACTGCAGCATGGCCATCCTCTGGGGGACGAATCCCAAGATGAGAAGGGACTGCAGCATGGCTATCCTCTGAGGGACTGTGGAGGGGGAACGGATTTCTCACTTTCTATATCTTTGTCTCTCTGTCTGGCAAGAAAACGTGCTCTATAGAAAAAAAATCCCCCCCCTCAAAAGTGAACGATACACAGTGAAATGGACTTTAAACAGGTAAGTATGATGAAATGACATGGCTCAGAGGAAAACAAGAGAGGTAAGATAGTCTTGAACTCCCTAGAGAAATATTTGGTGAAATTAAAGTTTTAGTTTTATCCGAAGGTCCAAAAGAGAAAGTTTTCAAACCAGGGTAAGGAATGAGCAGTATTACTGAGATAACAAACTCTGAAAAGGATTATTTTGATAACCCTGAATTCCTATTTTCATTAAAATTTGGGGCTGGCAGGTGGCGTGGTGGTTAAGGGCGCTGGACTCTCACATGGCTGACCATGGTTCCAGTCCCGAACCTGGTGGCTTGCTTTCTCACTTTCTCGTCAAATTAAAATAAATAAGTTAAATAAAATAATTCTTTAAAAACAAAAAAACTTTCCTTCAGGACCCAGCTGAAATCCTACTTACATTTGGTGAAGTTTTTCCTAATCACCCTACCTTCTAAACACGTCCACTCTCGGGGCCAGGTAGTGGGCAGCAGTAACACGTGAAGCGCTCTGAAGCTGAGCCACGTGCGAAGGTTTCAGTTGTGTGTGGGGACCTTCCTGAGTATGCTGGGCAAGTGTGCCCAGGGTCCAGGG
Organism: Tupaia belangeri chinensis; assembly: GCF_000334495.1. Classification (NCBI taxonomy): domain Eukaryota; kingdom Metazoa; phylum Chordata; class Mammalia; order Scandentia; family Tupaiidae; genus Tupaia; species Tupaia belangeri. The sequence goes on along the minus strand of NW_006159756.1, from coordinate 2,140,118 downwards.
CTGACTGAGGATAGGCTGGATTGTGGCACTGATACTCTTTCCCTCACGGAAGAAAAAAGAAAGAAACCTTTCAAATAAAAATGATCACTTGTCTTATCGCCCTTGCTATCATGACCTCATGCAGACTGCCTTGTGCAGGTGGTGCACATCTCACTAAGCCAGGTCCACAGGTACTCACTGCTACGCCCTCACTTAGACCTCCTGAGGGCAGTTTTCTTCCGTTCAGTAGCAAACACTCGCTGAGCCCGTCCTATGCAAGGCACATGAAGCCATACAAAACCAGACAGACTTGCCCTCATGTATATTAAACTACTATGAAATTTACAAATGGGAAAGATATTTAAAAACTAATGGACATTATTTTATATATGGTTCAATTAAGATGTAATGGGGTCATCTTTCCCCCAAATTAATCTGATGTAGCAAAGTCATCTTACACCCCACACTAACTGGGCTGGGGCTGGACGTGGCCTCACGACTCTACTGGGTATGCTGTTTCTCTTAATCTCGTTGAAGAAATGAATAAACTTTCAAAATTAAAAAAAAATAATAATAATGTGTAATTTTAGAGTTTTGCTTTGTCTTCTGACTCCTCGAGTCTTTCCACTTCCTGTTAAAAGCAGTTTGGGGGGCCAGCAGGTGGCGTGGTGGTTAAGGGTGCTGGACTTCCAGATGGCCAACCATGGTTCGAGTCCCAGACCTGGCAGCTTGCTTTCTTGCTTTCTCACTTTGTTAAGCAAGCAAGCAAGCAAGCTAGCTTGCTGTGAGAATGCATGTGGAGCGAGACACTGGTGCAGTAGTAAAACGCAACAGTCTGCGAGGCTGACCCACACAGGAGCATGCTAAGCTCCAGTCCAGGCCTCCTGAATACACTAGGCATGCGTGTGCCCACAATCTGTGCCTGGCTAAAGCTGGGGGCAGACTGCAGTGCTGCAGCCCAATTGGGGTGCTGTCTGTCTCTCTTGCTCACGGAAAAAAAAATTTTAAAAAGAAAGGAAAAACCCCACACCTACAATGAGTCAAAGATTTTTTTCCAGCTCTGTAACTGAATTACGTCTACTTTAAGGTATTAATTATTTTCACTGGGTAAAACATCCCTCTTGAACTTTATAAGCATGTCATAAGGATAAATAGAATGCATATAAATTTTTTGGAGATCTTCAGATGGAAGGGCCTATAAAAATACTAACCTTTATTCTCATTTTTAAAGTCTCATCATCTAAAAATAAACAATATGGTGTAATTTGGCATACACTGAACTTACACAACAGGAAATCAAAATTGCTCAAAACTCAACTTTAGACACTGTTTTCATTATCTACTGCTGAGAAGCCATCCCAAAGCCTATGATTTTAAAAGACAACTTATTATCATCTTTCATGGGGACAATGTGATCAATGAAAGGTACACAAAGGCTTAAATGTATACGTCAAGATTACAGCGGGCAAGGAAAAGGAGGAAGGCAGACTGGAGCAGGAGTAAACACGACCACACACCTACCAGCAGGGCCACAGTGAAAAGACTGGTTCCGAGTGCTGGCAAAGACACAGATCAGGGACCAGCAGTTAGCGTAATGGCTATGTCGCTGGACTCCCACGTAGTCGACCACAGTTCGAGTCCTGGACCCGGTGGCTTAAAACTTATGCTGGACGCGTGTGCATGCATGCCCAAGATCCCGAGAGGAGAATGGAGGAGAAGGGATTGCAGTGTGGTCATTCCCCCTGGGGGGTGATTTCTCGCTTTCTATCTCTCTGTCTCTCTCTGTCTTTCTGGTGAGCACATGTGCCCTATAGCAAAAACCTCTGCAGAAAAAAGAAAAAAAAAAAAAAAAGACACAGATCACATGCTGTGAGTGTAAAATGGCACCACTGCCCTGCAAAAAGTTCTGGCCGTTTCTAATAAAACTAGACATACCTAAGCCCGATTATCAACTAGTGCCATCCTAAGGCAATTATCTGAGAAATGAAAAAACTATATCCACAAAGTGACTTGTGCAAGAACACTCATGACAGCTTTATTTGTAACTGCCTGAACCTGAAAACAGTCAGGTGTCTATCAAGAGGAAAACGGGTTCACATTTGAAAACGTGGTATTTTCATGTAGTGGAACATTACCACGAGCAGTATGGACGGATCTCTAAAACATTATGCTAAGGAAAAAACGTTTTACACTGGATAGTATATATTAGATGATTCCATTCATATACAGTTCTAGAACAGGCAAACCTAAACTATGGAGGGAAAAAATCAGAACACAGCTCGCTAGAGAAACGGGGGGAAGGCAGTCGGGGGAGGTGGGAGTTAGCAAGGAAGGGTATGAGGAAACGTTCCTGGTGGGTGGTATAGCTGCATATCCCTTTAAAGAATTTCTAAAATTCCTGATAGAGCACATGTATGTACAAGAAGGAGGGGTGCCCTCCAGGGGGCTCAGTCATGCCACGATCCCCTCCCTTCAGCTCACAAGGATCCTGGGCACGTGCACATGCGACCAGTGTGTTTTCAGGCTGACCATTCCAGGGACCTGAACCGTGGCCAGCATGTGGCTTCTAGCTGTGGTCTAGTATCCTACTAACTGTGACACAGAGGGTGGGTCAGGGTTTCATATCTTGCTAGGGGTTCAGCTACACAGGTGCATGGATTTCTCAAAATTCAGCTAACAGTTGTACATTACAGTGAACGTAAATTTCACATCAAATTTTTTAAAAAATTATAAATAAGTTAACTTCAGTTAATGATATGAATGCTGAAGTCCTTAGAGGAATGTATACAGTTATCTGAAATTTACTTAGAAATGTGTCAAAATGTGAAAAAGTAAACTGAACTGACAAACAGAAAGAGGAATGGGTAGATGACTAGACATGTGATAAAACACATATGTCACAATGCGAATGGTAGAACCCAGGCAGTGGCAGAACAGATACATTCACTGCAGAATTCTTCCAAGTTTGTTGTATGTGGGGAAATTTTCATTTAAAAACCTATCAAATATATTTACTTTCATTTTATAGAAAATAAACTGATATCAGGAATGACTGAGTGGTTTGTCCAGAGTCTTGGAGCTCAATGGACAAAGTCCAGACTGGAATCTTGGTTCTGACTGCAAGCCCACCGGCCTGTCCATCACACCATGCCTTCCCCCACAGTAAACGTCTAGGCCTTTCACGCCACCATACATTGCTTTTACTGTCTTGTGGGCTCTATAATTTTACCGTGCCCTGAAATGTTTCTTTATGCCTTTACTTCTTGTGAATGCCCTCTGCACTATGAGGTGAGTTTTTGCCACTGACTGGGAAATAGCTGGCAAGTGAACAAGGGGAGAACTCCCAAATCAAAGAGAGAATGCGAGACTGTAACCTGAAATATAACAAAGTACTGGGCAAGACTTTCGTTTACATGTCTACTATCCTGGGTATGACAGCGCAGTAAAGTTCCTCAAATGACCACTCAAGGAGTTATACCCAAATACCAATTTCTAGTCCACTAAAATTAAATCCATTATTTCTTCCAACGTGAATTACTACATTCTTCATAGTTAATATCTTGGAAGACCTGGTTAATGCTGAGTAAAGATGAGACTTCAAAATGGACTCAGCTGGACTCAGCATGTGGTGTGGTGGTTAGGGTGCTGGACTCCCACACAGCTGACCACGGTTCAAGTCCCAGACTTGGCAGCCTACTTTCTTACTTTCTCTCTCTCTGGTGAGTCCATCTGTCCTAGAGCAAAGCAAATAAAAAATTAAATTTTTAAAAAATTCTTAAAATCAAAAGCAAAAAAAGAGAAATGCACTCTGTCTTCAAATACTCACTAAGCTCAATTACTAACTACAGACTTGAATCTAAAAGGTGGTTTGGTTTGAGCTTAGGAGAGGTATTACGAGCAAATGAGAATGAAAACGTGTGAAATGAAAGCGTTCGCTCTGATTCATTCCCTGGGGATGCTCATTTTCAAGCTTTCCTTTAAGTACAGTGTTTTCGGTCTGCTGTTACAGTGTAGGCAATCAACACCTACCTTGGTTTTCAAAGTTAGAAATGTAGGTTCTAGCACCAGCCCCATTGCCGATCTTTCTGAACTTGGCTTCCTTACATGTGAGCAAGGACAACACCTGTACCTCACAGGAAAACAAGACGCAGAAATACTTTCTGAACTGTAAAGCTCGCTTCTCCAAGTGTAGTCTCTATACCAACAGCAAAGCTGGAATCACCTGATAGCTTATAAGGAAGAAATGCAGACACTACGGTCAATTCCAGACCTACAGAACCAAAATCTGTTCTAACAAGTGCCGAGGCAATTAACATGCACACTGAAGTCTGAAGAGCACTGCTGTGAAGCTCTCTGTGGATGTTTATTATCATCCTAATAAACTAACTCATCCGAAGCACTTTTTGTACCGAGGAAGTCTTCTGACCTGGTAACTCATTAGCAGTAAGACATCAACAACACTCGCATCCCCATCCTTGGGTCCACGTTTCCCAGATGGATAACCAGTGCAACGCGGATTCCGGTCTAGGCATCCCCACGAATTGGCGACATAGCCTTGGGCAGATCGCTTTGTTTTTCAGGGTCTTTTTCTCTATCTGTAAAACGAGAGGGTTAGATGACTAGTCCCCACGCCAAGGTCCCTGGACTGGGGTCAGAAAATGTGATACTGGAGAAGAAGGGTAGTGGACAGTTAAGCACGCAGCTTTGGAATGAAGAGGCCTTTGGATCACTTAGGTTCTGCCGTTTAGTGGTGTGCAACCTTGAGTAAGTAACTAAATTTTCTTAAATTTCAACGACTTCAGCTGTAAAAATCAGCACTGCATAGCACCTACCTTGGAGATCAAGCAGTACAGCATAGGGTTACGTAGGAATGTTCTGCTGGTCACTTTTTCAGGGTGACAGAAATACAGTAGTTTACTTGTTGACTGGGATAACCGTTACACAGGTATACAGACCTGTCAGAAACTTTTCAAAACGGGCCAGCCGGTGGTGTGGTAGTTAAGGCAGCAGGATCCCAGATGGCCAATGTACAGTTCAAGTCTTGAGGCTTGAAAAACACACCAGGCATATGTGTGTGCACGCTCAGAATCCCACAAGGAGAAGTGGAGGAGAAGAGATTGTGGCGTGGTCATCTCCCATGAGAGGTGCTGTCTCACTTTCTCTCTCTCTCTTTCTCTATGTCTCTCTGGTGAGCATAAGTGCCCTCCAGCAAACTGAAATAAACAAGCAACCAAAAACTTCAAAATACTGAACTGCCCTAGCCTCCCAGGCAGCGAGGATTACAGGTGCGCATTACACTAACTGCTGGTGCCTGGTGTGTTCAGGTTGGCCTGGAATCCAAACCCGAGTCTCTCATGTAGTTCCAGCCATGCACAAGGCTCCATCGCTTCTGCCACTACGCCTGGGCCTGAGCTATTATTACTCCTATTGGCTGTTCTCAACATTTCAAAGATGGCATTGATCCATAAGAAGACTGTAATGAAAGTATTACACTACTTAGCTTGTTAGAACATGAAGGTAATTAGTGACTGTATCTCATATGGATCGACAGAGTATGATAGCGATGACCAAATCTGACTGACAGCTGTATGTGCCTTTGATTAATTAAGATGGAAATAATTTTTGTAGGAATAGGTTACAATTTGTGTAGGACTGGTAATAAATGCATGGACCCCATGGGGAAAACTAGTGGAAGACTTCTTTCTGATGGAAAGGTTAAATAGTTGCTACGTTGTCAGATAAGCCAGCAATCCTACTTTGGGGGCTGGAAAGATTTGTATATCCATGTCCTTAGCAGCACTATTCACAATGGCCAAGAGGTAAAAGCAGGGCCAGGAGGTGGCATTGTGGTTACGGTGCTAGAATTCTATATGGCCGACTGTGGTTCGAGTCCCAGACCAGATGGCTTGCTTTCTCACATTCTCTCGCTCTCTTTCCCCTTCTCTGAAAAAAAAATATATATATATATATATATATATATGTAAGTAAAATTAAATAAATTAATAATAATAATAATAATGATAATAAAAAGAGATGAAAACAACCCAAGTATTCATTTACAGAAGAATGGATTAAGAAAATGTGTGTGTGTGTGTCTAAGTAGACTATTCAACAGCCTTGGAAAGGAAGGTAATTCTGATACACGCTACATACAACATGGGTGAACCTTGACAACATCATGCCAAGTGGAAGTAAGATAGTCACACAAAAAATACTGTATGATTCTACTTATGTGAGGTGCCTGGAATAAACAAATTCAGAAACAGAAAGCAGAAGGGTGGTCGCCAGGAACTGAGGGGAGGAAGGAATGAGGAGTTGTTTACAGGATGTAGAGCTCAGTTTCGCGAGATAAAAAGAGTTCTGGAGATGGGCTGTAGAGTGTGAGTATGCCGGCACTACTCAACTGTATATACACTTAAAACAGTTCAATGGGGTCAGCAAGTGGCATGGAGGTCAAGGCGGCTGGATCCTACACGGCTGATGGCACGATTCCCGTTCCAGACCTGGCAGCTTGAAAAACACACTGGGCATGAGTGTGTGCATGCCCCAAACCCCAAGAGGAGCATGGAGAAGGGACTGGGGCCCGGCCATGCCCTGGGGTGTGATTCTCACTTTTCTCACTTTCCCTCTCTCTGTATCCCTCCAGCACGTGCATGTGTCCTATAGCAAACTAAAAGATAAAGTAAATTATTAGCTGGTATGATGGTCCTTACAGCACTAACACTGTAAAGCCTTTATGAGCAAATTCTGTTTTTTTTTTTGAGAGGTTTTTGCTATAGGGCACAGAGAGTAACAGAGAGACAGAAAGCGAGAAATCACCTCCCAAAGGGAATGGCCACACCGCAATCCCTTCTCCATTCTCCTCTTGGGATCTTGGGCACGCACAAACATGCCTAGCATGAGTTTTTAAACCACCGGGTCCGGGACGCGAACCGTGGTGGATTACATGGGAGTCCAGCGACATAGCCTTTATGCTAACTGCTGGTCCCTGAAGAAATTCTGTTTTTAATAAGCACCCTTTCCCTTGCATTCCAAGGTACCACATATACATGTCCGTCACAGCGCCTAAAACAATTACGCAGTCTTTGACTTGGGTATATCAAATAGAAAGCCTTTCATACACTGAATTGGGCCTTTATTCTCCACTGACGATGCTTTTGAGCTACAAGTTGAAGGCAGTGCAACTTGCCTATCCAGAATTATATTAAGTGACAGAGATGTCACCTCTGCCAGCCCACAAAGTCCTAGGACCAAAAGAAGCCTGACGTGTGATCAGTTTACTTGAGGCCACTCATCAGGGAAGACGGGAGGAAGAAGTCTGAGAAAAGGAAAGGAGAGAAAGGCAGAAGAGGGCGACAAGCAGCCACATGCCTGCTGTGGTATGTGTGTGGGCAGGGCCGGCTGGTCAGAGCCTCACGGCCTTGTGCTGCACTTGCCCCATCTAAGTGAACCCCACATCCCACAGAGAGGCGTCAAGTCTGAGAGCTCAGTGGCTAGGAAGAGGATGGGGAGAAGGGCAGCAAACCCGGGAGAAGGGACAATACCTCGCTTGAGTCATCCTCCATCAAAGACAAAAAGATGGGTGGGTGGCTCTACCGGAAGTTACTCTTCATTCTTCCCACCCAAGAAGTCTTTTGAACCAGGTTACCTCCTCAGAATGAGGCAGCTCCTATATAAACAATAATTAGGAACTTTCATATTTTTGTTTTACCTCTTAGATAAGTAAACGCTCTCTCATACTATGTCAAATCTTGGATATTCTCCTATCAAAAATATAAAAAATGGAATTCACTTCACCTGAAAGTCGGAGTGTACCTGTTTTGTATTTACGTGTTTATACCCCTACTGGGCTCTCAGCTACTTTGAACAGGAAAACTATCTTCTAGCCAGCCAAGGGCATGGTGGTTAAGGTGGCTGGATCCCAGCTGAGTCAAGGCAGATGAAAAACACACCGGGCACATAGGCGTTCAAGCCCAAAATCCTGAAAGGAGGAAGAAATGCAGGAGAAGGGACGGAAGTGTGACTATACCTGGTGGGAGGTGCTTTCTCACTTTCCATTTCTCTTTTTCTCTCTGTTCATCCTCAGGCAAAGTTCAAAAAAAAGGGGGAGGTTACCTTCATTATAAGTTCTATAGTTCTGGGTCAGTGATAAAATAGGTGCTCAATAAATAGTTGTTGAATAAATGAAACATTCCAAATAATTGTTAATGGGGTGGGCATAATTAAAGCTTAGAAACCCCCTTCCTTTCTCCTTAGGTGTTATTTTTTTCCCCCATTAAACCAGTATCACTTAAAATTCCACTGCCTGTAGAAGTGTGCCTTGATAGAAAAAGGTGTCAGCGCTAATTTTTTTTTTTAGCGCTAAATTTGAATACTATTTTTTTTCACTTACTAGCTGTGTGATGCTAAGTAGATTACTTACCTTCTCTAAGCCTCAGTTTCTCCCCTCTTGAAAATGGGGTAACACCATCTACTTGATAGGACCTTCCAGAGGATTAGAGATACACAGGCTTTATAGGAGTCCAGTACGCACAAACTTCAGTTACCACGACTTAGTTAAATACCATACCCAGATGACACAAATCGAATTTCAGTTACTATAGCCTATTACAGGTGAATAACTGACTACTGTACAAACTTCACTGCTAGATCCTCAGTCCACAAGGCACTGTGTAAATTACAGAAGCACGTCACCATCAGTGACTGAGCAAGCCACTTCCTTCCAAATCTGCGGGTTAGTCTCAAGCACCTGTTACTCAGTTCAGGTACAGAGAGCAAAGCATACAGCTGAGTTGCCTCCTTGTCTCCTGGTGCTAAAATTATGTGACATTTTACAAAAACAAATACTAGAAAGAGGGAAGTGTCTCACAGTGATGAACAGGCAGCAGAAAAACAAGAAACAGTACTGTTGGAAGTGAAATTCCAACCAAATGTAAACAGAGTTATAGAAAAAATGGCTGAGCACGGGAATGTTGACACTGCCACCACTCGGGAGACTTGAGCTATATGGCCTGAGAAATTAGCAAAGGCAAACTTACTGCCATAAATGAACGAAGTGTTTATGGTGAAAAGAATGCTGATAACCCAGAAGAAGTGACACTGGCCAAAACAAAACTTCATATTAAAGGATTTCTTGGAGATATTTCACAATATTCAAAGTACAGCAGATAAAATGTCAGAAGCTGATCCAACCTTGGGAGGGGCTCACCAAAGCAGGGAAAAGATCATTTATACCTAAGCTACATGATAAGGAGGCAAGCGTTGTTCAAACCACCCTTGATAAGTTATTTTACGAAGAAACCAAACACTTTAACTCTCAATTTTTAAACATATTTTCAATTACAACGTACTAAATAAATATTTGTTTTACTTTTTTTGTAGCTGTACATATTTATAAACACCTGTAAGAGGATTTATAATGATTTTTTTGAGAGGTTATTTTTTTGCTACAGGGCATGTGCGCTCACCAGAAAGACAGCGAGAGACAGCGAGATAAAAACCGAGAAATCATCCCCCAGGGAGGATGGGCACACCACAACTCTTCTCTTCCATTCTCCTCTTGGGATCTTGGGCACGCCCGCACACACATGCCCAGGGTGAATTTAAGCCACCGGGTCCGGGACTTGAACCATGGTTGACCACATGGAGTTCAGCGACATAGCCATTACGCTAACTGCTGGTCCCAGGATTTATAATGTTTGACAAAAAATTTTAAAGGTCACACAGCAATCATAACTTTCCCAATTGATTATTAAAGCCACTTTGTTTTTATATTTGAACGTTCGACTCCCCAAGCCTGTCATGATCACTAAACACACACAATGAATGCTGAAAGATGACTGAATTGAAAGAGAGCCGAATACCTCTAATTCAGTCTGTCCTTTGTGACAGTACAGTTTTTCCTGTCTGTCCTCATCCCTTGAAAGTGGGAGCAGAACAACAAATGTGTGATAGAAGTAATGATGGGAGGTGATACGGCATGGTAACTTTACAGTCAGAACCCAACTTGAATATTATCTTGAGGCCGGCAGGTGGCGTGGTAGTTAAGGGTGCTGGACTCCCATATGGCCGACGGCAGTTTGAGTCCAGGATCTGGCAGCTTGTTCTCTCACTTTCCCTCTCTGGTCAAATTAAAATAAATAAATAAAGTTAAGTAATAAAATTCTTTTATAAAAAAAGAACTCAACTTGAACATTATCTCTACACCACTATTATAAGGTGGTATAATAGCTTAGGTAAGCTATTTCTTAGAGCTTCAGCTTCCTAATCTGCGAAATGGGGATTATAACACCTCATTATGGGAATTACAGGAAAGATCAAAATAGATACGTGATGTGCTTAATAAGGTGTGGCACCCAGTGGGCACTTAGATAACAGCTATTACGACCATTATTATTCTAACATCACCACCAGAAACATAAGTATTATAATGAGAATGAAACTGCCATTTGTTTTGGACACATAGTTTAAACATATGAATGAGGGTGTTTTTCAAAGACTGAATTCTCTTACGCCAAGGTAGGACAGACATCCACTGTGGTAAGACAACTAGACCTCAACTTCCTCCAGGCCGTTCTGCCCCTTGGCACATGCGCGAAGGTTGCCAGCATTCACTCATCCTCTTGCCACCTCTGGGATTCCTGTGACAAATGACAGAACCCTCTCGGCACTTGTCCATTTCCTCTTCTGAGCACACTGACAACGAAAGCTGTTTCCCATTTCTCAGAGCGATCCGCCAGAACACTAGTTTGTATCTTGCTTTCTCATAATCCACATGACTTAACTGCCAATTTTCTCTTTTGATTCTAATCCAAAACCTCAGTTCTAAAGCAAGAGCTATTATTATTACCTATGGAGAGGCATGAGGCTGCAAGCGGCCGGAAGGCCCACTAAAGCCATCTCCTTTTCTCTTCCAAGCAATTAGTTCCTTCTAAAACATTCACGTGAGTTGTTAGTTAAGCAATGTCTGCTTTAACACTGTCAGTGACCAAAAACAGTTCCACCAGCTCCACAACTAAATCATTGGATAGGAAGTTTTTCCTTACGGTGAAGTAAAATCTCCCCCCCTAGTTTCCACCCGTAGGTCCTAATTCCAGATTCTAGAGAAATACAGAAAGTTAACTGCTCTAAACAGTCTCGGAAGGCCCGTGCACTTCTCTTTTCCATCCATCGCATGTCGGGCTCAGAGAGCCTGCTTTTAAGTCTCTTTCTTCACCGGCATGTTCTCTGGATCAGGTGTGGGTAGCCAGAGATCTGAGGACAAACAGGTAAGGGGCTTCCTCTGCCAGTATCTAGCTGCCAAGTAACTATACTACACATAATCCCTTTGCCCGTATTTCTCCATTATTACATCAAAATGATTAAAGTAACAGTTCAGGAAAAGTGACTCTCAGCCTAAATCAAGGTCTCAAGGGAACAGTACTGAAGTCCCGAAAACTGCAAAAAAGAGTTCCATTTTTTTTTAACCTTTCTCAGCTAATCACTGATTAAGACAGAAGAAGACAGGGGCATCTGGCATGAAATGTTGCCTCTTTCCGTCAAAGCAAACGCACGTGCTCAGGAGAAGAGCAATGGGATGTTAGCCAGCAAGAGTCTTGCCTCCTGTCCTGAGAAAGTGGGTTCAGGTAAAAGGAGGCAGTTAATTACCAAAGGATATTCTCTGTACCTCGCCAGAGTTGGCGACAAGAACATCAAACATTGTGTTCTCAAGAGTTGACCAAAGTATTAGAAAAAGAAGTGGCAGATTCCTCCTCGCCTGGCTGGAGTCATCATCTAGGAAAACAGGCACACGCAGCCCTGGCCAAGCCAGCAAGCCAGAAGACGACTGTCCCTGAAGTCCTCCGAAGGTGCATTCAGTGTCCTCGGATGACCCCTAGCCCCTAGGTATAGGCAGGACCCACTGGAGCAGGAACCTGTCCCCTGTGCTCCTGGGAGCCTGGCAGGAGCAGTTAGAACAGCCGGGGTGCTCTGCCGGGGCAGGATGATAGCTGGACAGCCCTGCTGGGGGAGCAGACCATCTCCAGGATTTGGAGATATGCCCGGTGGGGGATCTCAGGCTTGCAAAACTGTCCCCTGAAGGTGAGCGAGGAGCTCCACAGGGAACAGAGAAAGAGGAAGGGGCAGAGTTCAGGGTTCCACGGATTTGGGTACGGTGGAGCTCGGAACTGTCGCGGCCCTCTGGCTGAGGCGCAGCGCAGGTGTCCTGGCCGTCGCCCAGCGGAGTCCCCACCGTCCCACCTGCCCCGGCTCCGCCCCTCGGGGTGGATTTCCCTTTCCCACCGGGGATCCTCCCGCTCCCCGCAGGTCCGGCGGGGCTCCCGCCTCCGACCGACCTCCAGTCTCCAGGCCCCTTGGGCCATCACCCCACACACTGGCGTCCCCTGGCCCCCGCGGCCTCCCTGGCCCAGGGCGGCCCCGCTCCGGCCCCCGCCGCCAGGCCCCGGGGGCCCCCCGCGCCCT
>NW_006159756.1:2114019-2127331 GCF_000334495.1 Tupaia belangeri chinensis | reverse complement strand
GGGGACCAGGCCTGCCCCGACACGTCCACGGCGGCGGGAGGGGGTTCCTGATACCCCAGAGACTACTTGGTGCTGAGGTGTGTCTGGACCTCCTGATGTGTAGTTTTTATTTAATTGGGGCGGGGGTGGGATGGAGTCTTTTATCAAGCCCTGGCTTGATTAAACCGGTGCAGCCATACATCTCAACCTCTCCTCGTTGGTCATAGGCCTCAAAGGGAACCCAGAAACAGCATCCCGCGATTCCCAGGAAATAAACGATACTTTTCTGACAAAGACATGTGTTTTGGGGGGACGAAGGGAAAGGACAACAATCCAGGACCAAAAAGAATAAAAGATAACTGTGAGAGAGCCTAAAAAGGAATTCGGCTGATGGATGGAGCTCTAGAGCAGTTTGCCCGCTTCTGGCAGTGCACAGTTGAGCGCTGCTCTCCAGGCACCCTGCAGCCTCCCCTACTTCTGCTTCAAACTCACCCTGCAGAGCTGCCAGTCATCTTCTAAAAACACGGCCGCAGCCACCCTTGCCCCTTGTGTTCAGACGCACCCAGGTTTCCCCTAGTTCAGGACGTGCTGGTCCCTCCCGAGTTCCTGCCTTTGCTCTCCCAGTTCAGACGCCCTGAGGGCACACCCCTCTTTTCCATTTGACTGACTCCCTACTCCTATAAACTCAGCTCCCTGAAGCCCAAGAGCTCTTGGTTCACCTCCTACTGTGACACCTCCTGATCAGAGATTGCTTTCCATCCTTCAGGGTCTCAGCGTCTTGGACTCCACAGGGCCACACCTTGTGAACTGAAGAGCACAGACTAAGGATAATATAATTGCTATTTTAGAAATAAGCCAGATGAGAAACAACCAAAGATAAAAGAGAAGACAAGGCCAGATGAGGAGACAAGGCCAGTCTCTCAAAAAAGCAACCCCAGCAGAAGACAGATGCAGAGCCCATGCTGCTAGGAACAAAATCAAGGAATAGAGGCAGCGTGCTCTAGTAGATATAGCAGGCTATCTCAGTGTCTCTTTTGAACAACAGACAGTGAGCTTCTGCTGTGTATCAGGCCCTGGTTGGCTGGGTCCTAGGAATACACAGAGGTAAACAGGAAAGAGCCAAGAAATCGGTCTCCAGGTACGTAGATAAAAGCCATTGAGGTTCAGGGAAACTTCTACTTTTAATCAGTTTTATCTCAACAATTTCTGTTTTGTATATATTTTTGTTGCTGTTATGAAAGAGAGTGTGGATGGGGAAGAAAAAGAGAGAGGTATCCTTGACAGGGTCTGCGGGTGTCTCAATCCCCTGCCCCAGCCCCCGGTTAGCTTGGACTGCAGGCACATACCACTGCACCCAGTCTGTTCAGGCCAGCCTAGGATCCAAACCTGGGCCTCATATGTGGCTCTAGCCTTCCGTGGCCATGCCCTACCACCATCATAGCTAGGCCTGTTTTATGTATGTTTTTAATGTATACAATAATCATACATGTATATAATATATAAATGAATATTTACTGAATATATAAATATTCAAAGTCAATTGTGATTTGGTGATGAAATGTTCAATCAAAACAGGATGGAGGTCCAGCCTCGGCACAGTTGGTAGCAGACTGAACTCCGGTGCTGGAAGCCACTGTGTGACAAACCTGGCCAGGAGCATCTCTCTCTCATGCACACACACACACACATACTTTCTATCACAAATAAAATAAAAACAGTAGAGATCACAACTGAAGAGATGATAGCATGTTACTAGGAATAAACCAGAAATTAGGGTGCTATGGGACCCTCTAAATGGAAAGAGCCCCTGGCCCAGCCGAGTGACTCAAGGAGCAGATAAGGCCTTGCTGGGTTAATAGTCTGCACACTATTCATCAGAAGTTAATAAAAGAAAAACTTTACCATGACCAGGACAGAACTTAGGAGAGAGAAATTCCCTCATTTATAAGAAAAGGTATACTGTAAAATATCACTCAGTAAACACAAAATAGGCCTTATATTTCTTTCAGCAACATCTATCTTCCTCTTTTTTTTTTTTGGAGAGGTTTTCGCTATAGGGCACATGCGCTCGCCAGACAGACAGAGAGAGACATAGAGACAGAAAGCGAGAAATCACCCCCCAGAGTGGATGGTCATGTTGCAATCCCTTCTCCTCCATTCTCCTCTCGGGATCTTGGGTACGCACGCACACGCGCCCGGCGTGAGTTTTTAAGCCACCGGGTCCAGGATGCAAACCGCGGTCGACTACGTGGAAGTCCAGTGACATAGCCATTACGCTAACTGCTGGTTCCCTCAACTGCTTTTCAACAAGGATGACAAAACCATTCAATGAAATAAAAGGTCTTTTCAATAAATGGTGCTGAGACAACTGGATATACACGGTCATGTCGCAATCCCTTCTCCTCCATTCTCCTCTCGGGATCTTGGGTACGCACGCACACGCGCCCGGCGTGAGTTTTTAAGCCACCGGGTCCAGGATGCAAACCGCGGTCGACTACGTGGAAGTCCAGTGACATAGCCATTACGCTAACTGCTGGTTCCCTCAACTGCTTTTCAACAAGGATGACAAAACCATTCAATGAAATAAAAGGTCTTTTCAATAAATGGTGCTGAGACAACTGGATATACACATTTTAGGGCCCTCCCTCCCACAACGAGCAAAATTCAACTCAAGATAGATCTTAGATCTAAATGTAAAAACAACTGAACAAACAAAAACAACCCATAACATTCTTAGACTTTTACACACAGCAGTAAACATTCATAACCTTGAGTTAGGCAACGGTTTCTTACATGAAGCACCAAAAAGCACAAGCAACAAAAGAAAAAAACTGGACTTCCTCAAAAGTAAAAATTTTGCCACAAATAATACCATCAAGAAAGTAAAAAGACTGGGCTGGTCCTATGGTGAAGTGGTTAAGTGCTGCACATTGGAAACTAAATCCCATACGCAAACCTAAGTTCCTACTCCTGTGGTTTCAAAAACATGCCAGCTGCATGTGTGTGCCCAGAATCCTGACCAGTTGGTAAATGGAGGAAGAAGGGTAATGGCCTGACCATAAACCCTTGGGAGGTCTCTCTCTGGTGAGTACACTTACCGTCTGGCAATTAAAGAATGGAAGGAAGGAAGAAAGGAAGGAAGGAAGGAAGACAGGCAACCCAGAGAATGGAAGGAAATATCTGCAAATTATATATCTGACAAGAGACTTGTATCCAGAATATATAAAGGATTTACAACTCAATAATCAAAACACAACCCAATTAAAGAATGAGCAAAGAATATGAATAACTTTTCTCCAAGGAAGTTATACAAATGGCCAACAGACATATGAAAATGTTCAAGATAAGGCATTTGAGAAATGCAAATCAAAACCACAGTGAGATGCCCCTTTGTACACACTAGTGTGGCTATAGTCAAAAAGACAGCAGCAAGTGTTGGCAAGAATGTGGAGAAACTGGATCCTTCATACGTTGTTGGTATATAAAATGGTGCAGCAGCTTTAAAAACACCTTTATGGCTCCTCAAAATGCTAAATAGAGTTATCACGTCACCTAGCAATTCTATTCCCTGAGACATACAAAAAAATTAAAACATATCTCCACAAAATCTTGTATAAGAATATTCATGACAGCATTATTCACAATAACCAAAAAAAGTAGAAACAAACTAAATATCCACCAACTGATAAAAGAATTAATAAAATGTAGTCTATTCATACAATGAAATACTTGGTAGTAGAAAGGAATGAAGTACTAAAACATACTACAACATAGTTGAGCCTTGAAAAAAAAAAGCTATATCGAAGCTAGACACAAAAAGGCATCTATCATATGATTCCATTTATATGAAACATCCAGAATAGAAAAATCTATGGAAATAGAAAATAAACTGGAATTGACTGCAAGTAGGCACAGGGTATCTTTTAAGGATGATGAAGGTGTTCTAAAATTAGACTGTGGTGGTAGTTACACAAATCCGTGAATGTTCATGAAACCCCATTGAATCACATACTGTAAATGGCTAGACTGTGTAGTACGTGAATGAAACCTTCATGAAGCAGTTTAGTTTTCGTTTTGTTTTGTTTTTAATGATATGTTCTTGGGGCCAGCAGGTGGTATAGTACTGAACACACTGGACTCCCATATGGCTGACCAAGGTTCGAGCCAAGGACCCAGTCGCTAGAAAATTACACTGGACATGTGTGTGTGCGTGCATGCTCACACACACATGTGCACGCATGCCAAAATCCCAAGGGGATAATGGAAGAGAAGGGATTTTGACGTGGCCATTCCCCTGGTGGTGGGGGGGGGTGAGTCCTTACCTTCCTTCTTTCTCTCTCTGTCTCTCTCTCCAGCAAGTGCATGTGTCCTATGGCAAAAACCTTAAAAAAGAAAAAACAAAAAGATATATTCTTATGTTGGAAAATTTTTAAAATACAGAAAAAGTATAAAGAAGTCATTCATAATCCCATCCACTAGCAATAACATTGTCAACATTAAAGTGTATTTTCTTTCAGTATTTTATCTATAGTTTTTATGATGGAGCTAATATTGTCTTTCTATTTTATATTTTTATAAGCATGTCTCTTACCATTAAAAGTTCTCATAAGTATATTAATGGTTATATCATGCTCAATTTTAGAGATATGCTACAATTCATGTAATTATGACTTAACTATGAGGAGATCTCCAAAAAGTTCATGGAAAATGTGTATTATGAAAAAACTGCGCATAGACTTCAAAATATTTTTGCACCAAACACACGTGTACTTTAATTCTGTTTCCCCACCAACTCTTTGAAAACTCCTCATATTTTATTATTACCCTACTACTGGGTATTTCGGTTATTTCCAATGCCTATACTTTTCAACTAACAAACAGGGGCCCGATGTTTGGAAGCTTTTGACCAGATTCCTACCAGTTCTCGAGATGGCAGAAGAAATCTAAACTAAAACTCTGCTTACCATTATTTGAAACTATGAAAACCCATGTGAAGCCTCACCTGAGGTCGAGTGGTCTGTCTAGAGGTTACTCATGGTCTCTCCTGGAGCTCAGCATGTTCAAGGCAGCCCCTCGACACTGCCAGGCTGCCTCCCTGAGGGAGACCAAGAGTGTCATCAGAGTGTATCCAGCCCAACCCGGGGACACAACCCAGGCTCTCTAGGAAGGGTCCCCTGATCTCAGACTGGGCGGGGGCTCCGTCTCTGTGTCCTCTCCTCCTCGGTTTCCCTCTGCCATAGCTCCTCTCATATTTCCTACTGGTCTGTTTAGGACTTGGTCGTCCTGACCTGTCCCACTCCATCTCTGTGTCTCCAGTGCCTGGCTTGGACCTGACACAGGACTGGTGCTCGGGGGATACTCAAAGAACAATGACGATAACATTCGTTGTAAAGAATTATTTCATTTAGCTTTATTTATCCATCTATTTATTTATTTACTTTAATTTGACCAGAGAGGAACAGAGTGAGAGAGAAAGACAGAGAAAGAGAGAGAAAGCTGCCAGGTCCATGATTTGAACCGCAGTGGGTCATGTGGGAGTATCCAGTGCCTTAACCACCACGCCACTTGCCACCCCCAACAATTACATTTATTGAATATACGCCATGGGCCAGGCCCTGCACTGAGTTTTACATATAAATACATAAAACCAGCTCAATCTTACGCAATTCTATGAGGTCAATCCTAGATACTGACTTGAGAGCATAGGTGCCTAATAACTACAGTAAGAAAATTGGGCTGGCAGTGGTGGTACAGCAATAACATAATGCTCTGTGATGTTGGGCCCACATGGGTTCGCATCCAGAGGTCTCCCTTTATAAGTTGGGCTAGTACATACATGACTGACTGAGGCCAGGGGTGGATCACGGCCGGAAGACCCTAACGGAGGTGTCTTTCCCCTCTCTCTCTAAAGAAATAGAACATAACAGATTTTTTTTTAAGAATTATTTTATTTAACTTTTTAAATTTATTTTTAATTTGACCAGAGAGGGACAGAACAAGAGAATGAGAGAGAGAGAGAGAGAGAGAGAGAGAGAACAAGCCGCCAGGTCTGGGACTTGAATCACAGTCAGCCATGTGGGAGTCCAGAGACCTTAGCCACCACGCCACCTGCTGGCCCCCATAATAGATTTTTTTTTAAAATAAAGAAAATTGCTAATGAATTTGTAAAATATTGATGATGAAGCTTACTCTGAGAATTTATAGGCTTCTAGAGAGTTCTCATGACAGTAGCCTCCCTTAGGGTAGCTCTAAAATGTGGCAAACTCACCTGCTAAGTATGCTGTGACTCTGAGTCTATGAACTTCTATGAGCCTCAGTCTCCTCACCCATAAAATTGGAGAAGCAGGAAATTACCTGCTTCATGTTGGAATTAAATTTTTTACAATGGATGCAAATGGCGATGCCTAGGTTATGGAAGGAGACGGATACATCTCATGGTACTGCACTGGCTAGCATTATTACTCTGAAAGGAAGAAAAAGCTTCCTCAGTGCAGCGTACGGAATGTCCGTTTTTTTTTAGGGAATGTCCGCCATGCACAGGGAAAATGGATGCATTTGGGTCTGATTTTCTCATTAGACTTTTTTTCTAAACTGAGAAGAAAGTTGGATTATAGAACAAGTAGTCAATGTTGAGCTCCTTGAGAGAACCACGCTTCCTTGGCCACTGGTCTCCCAGCATTTCCCTCATGGCTGTCTGGGGTGCCCAAGCCACCAGACCTCTGCTTCCCACGTGCTCCCTGCCTGAGGCTCCACTGTCGCTTGACACCTTCGGAAAACTTGAGTAAGTGAAAGTCAGTGTACATGGAATTGGCAAATATGAGCTGGCTATCGGACCCAAACTTAAACCCAGAAAGGAAGGGCAAAGCTCTTATTTTTATGTTTTATGCCTGGCAATAATTTAACCAGTGAAACGAAATATGACAAGACACCGTAGGACCAGCTGGTTGCATGGTGGTGGGTAAGGCAGCTGGATCCCACTTGGCTCACTGCACGGTTCGAGTCCTGGACCCTGTGGCTTGAAAAACATAGTGGCCATGGGCATGTGTGCCTGCATGCCCCAAATCCCAAGACAAGAAACGGAGGAGAAGGGATTGTGGCATGACCGTCCTCCATGGTAGGGTGGTGGTACTTTCTCAGTTTCTCTCTCTCTCTCTTTCCAGTGAGTACACAAACCTTCTGGCAAATTATTTTAAGAACAAAACAACAAAAAAGAGACAGTGACCAGGCAAAGCTGGCAAAATCATTTTCTGTAATATTTACCAAGTCCCTACTATGGCCGAGCATGGCTCTATACAACAGATTTACAACAGGTCAACCCCAAGGGCTGAAAGGACAGGACAGTCTCAGTAGCTCATGCATGTGACAATGTACTCGGTCTGACGGGAGTATTCCTCAGGATTACCTTCTGAAACCTTTCTAACAATCGAATGGATTAAATACTGCCTCTGACCCGCATTTACAGGTGCTAAAACTGTCACAGGGAGGTTAGGCAGCCTGCCCAAGGGCCCAGGAAATAAGTGGTTGAGCTGAAGCCGGAATCCAGGCAGTGTGGTCCCAGGGACACCTTTCCACGTGCTCCCAAGCTGGGCCTGCAGGAGCTCAGAAGGGCCTGATGTGTAGCAAGTCAGGCTCTAGAGGTCTGCGGGGACAGTCCCATTAGGGACTTAAACATTTTAAGAGGCCAACATGGGGGAAGACTGGAGATGGGGAGGTGCCCAAAGAGAGTTGCAGTGATCTGGTGAATACTGGGAGTGACAGAGAGGAAGGGGACACATTTGCAGGTGTTTAGGGGTTTAAAGTCAACAGGATTTGGAAGGATGTTGTGGGGGAGGGGTTGAGGTAGAAGGGGAAGGTGGGCTTCCAACCATTCCAGCTGGAGAAAAACAAGAAAATCAATCTGGCTGCAGTGGGCAGGAGGGGGTAGTCAGAGCAGAAGGCGGAGAAAGCATTTCTGGGCAAGAAAACAGCCTGCAAGGGCTTGAAAGGGCAAGTGGCAGGCGGTAGAGAAATTCAGAGCTACTGAGCTTGTGAGCAGACATGGGGGAGGAGCCAGGGCTGATGGGGGCCAAGGACCCAACACTGTGATAAGGCATTTGGGGTTTGTCCTAGGGACTGCAGGAGTGTTTGAGAAAGAGTAACACAGTCAAATCCGCGGGTCAGGGTCCGATCAGTTTTCGGGGTTGGGACTCAGGGAGTGGGGCAGCAAGGGGAGGAGAGGAATGAGGCAATGCCGAATCATCTTGGCAAAGGATCGGGCAGTTAGGATAGTGCCCCACAGCTCAGGCAGTCCTTGCATCAGCCTTTGTGGAAGGAACTCCAGGTTTCTTGCCTCCTGGAGAACAGACCAAGGCCGAGGGTTACTAGGTCTGCTCTGAGCCCCAAACAAGCCACACCCTGAGAGTCAAGTCACCACATACAGGACCAGAGTCACCAGCCCTTGGTCAAGCACCTGCAAAGTGGTTACAAAATAAACCCGCAAGGGGTTGAATCTTAATTGAATAGCCCTAAATTGATTGTTTTGTTTTGAATGAAGTTGTAGAAACAAAGACAATGAAAAAGTAACCTAAAGTCACTTGCCCTGTGAATGGAAATTCTTCCTTTTTTTCCCTTCAACTTTTTGTTATAGGGTGTGCACATTTGCTGGAGAGGAGAGAGAGCAGGAAAGTGAGAAGTCACTCACCGTCCTCAGCAAGATGAATTTGCTCAGCCATGTTTGCTTGCAAATGCTAGTGTGATTTCCTACAGAGGTACTGCTCCGAATATTTTTCAGTAATAGCCGACATGCTGTGCGGCATAACCAATTACAGCCCATGTATGAATACAAATAAAATAGCAGTTTCCCTCATTCTCTCTTATTTTCTATTCAGAGAAATCGGGAGGTCAGAGCATTATGCTCAGAAACTACAGAGATCTTCCTTGAGACTCACAGGGTACACGCACCTTCCTAGCACACATGTGGTCACGTGTGCAAAGACCCTTCTTTCCTCCCACCCCAGGGGGTTGGCCATGCTGCAGTCCTTCTCCTCCATTCTCCCCTGAGATTTTGGACATGTACATGACATGTTGTTCAAGTCACCGAGTTGGGGACTTGAATCACACAGCCAGCCATGTGGGGATCCAGCAGCCTTAACCACCACACCACCAGCTGGCCTGAAATTCTTCCTTTCAGCTTTGCCTACAAGCCAAGCCCTCTGTGCCCTGTAAGTCGTAAGAACCATTTACATTGTGCAGATTTGGGTGCCTGGTTTTCTTGTCCCCACTAAACACTGTCAGTTCCTATCTAACACTGACCCACATCTCTGTCTCTAACCCAGATCTGTCCCCAGAGCTTTAGCCTTTGAATTCGTTAGGATCATATTTTGCTGCAGGTGACAGAAAGTCGGTTCCAGAGCTTTCACCAAATAAGGATGTATTTTTCTCAAGTGGTAGACAGCGCAGGGGCCTGCCACACTCCACAGTGCCACATCCTTTTGTCTTTCTGCTCTGCCTCCTGTAACATACAGCTTCCATCCTCATGGTCTCAGGATGGCTGCTTCCTACCCAAGCATCACATCTCTGTCTAGGGAGGAAGAATAGAGAGGCAAGGGTAAGGCGTATGCCAGCCGGGCCTGTCCTCTGTTATCAGTAAAATAACAGCCTTTCCAGGACCTATACCCAATAATATCCACTTAGAATGATTTAGTCCTAACAGGGTACTCAGGTACTCAGGGGCAGCCATGGAGAGTCTGGAAAGATGGTCCAGAGGGTCTAGGAGAAGGGATATTTTAGCTGGGCCATCACTGTCCCAAACGAGTTGGCTTCTGTTAGAAAAGGAGGGGGAGATGAAATGAGTGACTAGATATCCCACAGACCTCCATTTCCAGCTGTCTTCCAGGGAGCTGTGCTTTGATATTGCAGAAGGGTCATACATTCAGCATGTTCTAGAGCGATCTCTTGTTTTCCCTTCACATTGGCTTCCCTTCCAGTGGCTTACACAACAGTGACATTCTCAACCTTCCACCCAGTTTACCAAAGAAAGCAGCCAGTCAGTTATCAGCCCCCGTGGATCCCTCTGTCTTCCACGTCTCTCCTTCCCACCACCACTGTCTCAGGCCAGATCGTCCTTCCCGGTGCCCTACATCATAGCCCTGAGGAAAGTTTTGCTCTGTTCCAATTCCACAACCTATTCTTTTACAGTGTGACAGCCAGAGCACGGGCAGTTTTTCCTTCCTTCCTTCCTCCTTCTTTCTTTTCTTTCTTCCTTCCTTCCTTTCAACTTGCTATAGGGCACATGTGCTTACCAGAGAGAGACAGAGACAGAGAGAGAGAGAGAGAGAGAAAGTCAGAAAGCAATCCCCCAGGGGGATGACCAGGACACAACCCCTTCTCCTCCACTCTCAAGATTTGGGGCACACACACACGCCCAGTGTGTTTTCCAAGCCACTGGGTCCTGGACTTGAACCATGCAGTTGGCCAAGTGGGATCCAGCTGTCTAAACCACCATGCTACCTGGCTGGCCCAGAAGGCTCTTTCTCAAACTCAATACTATCAGTTTCCTCCTCCAAATAAAATAACCACTGGTGATTTTCCACCGCTGTAGGATAAGGCACGGATGTTCTGACATGACCAGCAAGGCTCTTTGTAACCAGTCCCTGCCCACCTCTTAGCTCTCACTGCTGCTTCGTTCCTCAAACGCTTTCCTTTCCCTGAAAGGGTCACTTCTTCAGTCCTGAACTTTCACAAACACTTTGTCTCCAGCTTGAATCGCTCCTTCCCTTCCTGCCCTCCTCGTCTAGCTCTTTCTCTTCCAGGATCTCTCACTGTCACCCTTCTCATTCTCCATGGCCGTCATCGGTGTCTTCCTCCCCTGCAAGATCAGTGGCTCTTACACGAAGAACATCAGGATCTCTGTCTGTTTGCTTCCGCTGGAAACCTGGAGACTCTGAATCTCTGGGGCTCCCTGGAGGCTGCTTGTTGAACAATCAGCTTGGGCTACTGTGAGCAGATGGTCCAGAAGCCACTTCTGAGAAACACTGAACCAGGTTCCAGGTAGTCACAGGACAAGGTTCCCATCGTGTCCCTAGAGGCCAGCAAAAGGCCAGGCATAAAGTGGTCACCTGTCTACCCCCAAACCCTTTCTGCTTTCTCTCTGTGACATGCCTTATGCACATAAGATGCTGATTACTAGTTAAAGGGCAGCGAGATCTGAGCTCAGGCAGGTGGGTCAGTCAGTCATTCCCCATTGCTTACAGGATCAAGTTCAAACTCCCTGCCAGACCCGGGATTTGAATCCCGCAGTGCCCCTTGTGACCTCGGTGACTTAAAGCAATTTGCTTGAGCTGTGTCTACGGTGGCTTCTCACCTGAAAAATCAGCTATCTTGTACCTTGCAGCAACCTTGCGAGGTTGCTATTAGGAATGAGTGAGATAAGGAGTTTAAAGTGCTTAGGGCTGCCAGATGTGGTGTGTGTGGAGGAGTGGGGCCTGGGGAAGAACATTTGGAGGAGGGATACGAAGACAGCAATTGTTGAGACAGGGAGGTAGTGTTAGATTTTGATCAACTCGACTGGGGAGAAATGTTCTTATATTGAAATGATCACCTTGTAAGCTAAATAATGTGATTGAATGTATTAAAAAAATGTAAAAAAAAAAAGTGCTTAGGGCAACGCTTTGACATATAACGAGAACTCAGTGCAGATTGCTGTTTATTATTATTATTTTTAGTCTTACTATTGTTACTATTTGTGGAGTGCCTGTTAAATTCCAGCCAAACATTATGTAAGTAAGCATTTTTATATGCAGTGTTTCATTTAACTTTTCCAGTCACCTAGCAAGTTAAGTATTACTATTCTCTTTTTATAGATAAAAAGCAAAAACAAAAACAAACAAACAAAAACCAACCAAGGCTTAGAGAGGCAAATGATTCATACGATATAAAAGAAAGAACAAGTGGAAGAAGTGAAGTTTGAACTTGGTTAGCAAAGGCTTTATTAACGGTAAGTCGCATCTGGCAACCAGGTAGAAGAACATGAATTTTCAAACACCACCAAGGGGAAAGTAAATTGATATACAAGCACGGCAGAGGACAATGTTTGGCCGAGGTGAAGTATGCATCCTTCAGGATTCAACAAACACATTCCTAGGAATATATCCTAAAAAATCCTCACACCTTTGTAGTCAAAGAAATGTCCAAGAATGTTCGTTGCATTTTTTTGTTTGTTTGTTTGTTCTTTTTTTTACTTTGTTTTGGCTCTAGGATGTATGCTTTTGCCAGAGAGAGATAGAGAGAGAGGGACAATGAGAAGTCATCCTCCACCCCAGGAGGACACGGCCACACCGCAGTCTGAGACAGGACTCTAGTCTCCTCTCAGGCTTTCGGGTACACAGAAATGCACCTGGTATGATTTTCAAGCCACTGGATCCTGGACTCGAACTGCATAGTTGGCCATGTGGGATCCAATGCCTTAACCTCCATACCACCTACTGGCCCATTGTATTATTTTGTTGAACAGAGAGATGTTTAAATGGAGTATAATCACAAAGTGAAATAGTATACAGCAGTTATAATGAAGCATCTTAAGAAATAGAGGAAAAGAAGAAAAGAATGTTGTGTGATAGTCACAGTAGATCACTGCATACACAGTTTACAGCCAGCAAAACAAGCCACCCTCTGTCATGGGTTCTTACATGTGCGCTAGACAAGCGGGAAAAAAACTCAGAGAGGAGACATAAACTGCACACTAAAAATGACAGTCCCTGCGGGGAAAGAAGGGCCTGGACTTAGGAAGAATTGTAGACACTCATCTGTATAGGTGGTGCTGTATTTCTTACAGAAGAGAAGAGCTGACGCAATATAGGAAAACACTAAGAGCTTTCTAAGCTTGGTAACGGGTATGCAGAGGCTAAGTACCACATTCTATTTTTGTGTATGCCTTATCTATTTTATAACTTTTTAAAGGCTTCATGGAGGACATGTTGAAGGGGGATTTGGAGGTCCAGAATTGTTCCAGATCTCCCTTCAACCATTCCACAGTCTTTCCTAATGCTAGCTGCCCCCCTAAGCCTACTGGCTGCCTGAGAGCTTCCCTTTATGGGACCCTTTGCCAGTGTAGGAGGGATGACCCGGACCTACAAGCGCCCATGGGCCTGGAGTCCAGCAAGCTCTGGGGGTTTGCACAACCTGGTCTGTAAATTCTCCCCACAGGGATGCCTGATGCTGAGTCTCTGCCTAGAGCCAGCTTGGTACCTCCTGAGGCAGGACCAGCCAGAATCCTCCACAGTGCAACCATTGCCTGGCCCAGCTCCTAGCAAGCTGGAGACCCTCGGCAGACACCCAGGCCCCCGCCAGCAGTCCA
>NW_006159756.1:2084433-2113988 GCF_000334495.1 Tupaia belangeri chinensis | reverse complement strand
GAGGATATACAGGTTACTGCAAATTCCCATTTTAAAAGAGGTCATCTTGGAGCCAATGGTGGTGCAGTGGTCAAGGTGCTGGACTCCTATATGGCTGACTGTGGTTTGAGTCCCAGACGTGCTGGGTACATGGAGAGAGGAGACTGGAGAAGGGATTGCAGCATAGTCATCCTCCCTGGGAGGGATTTCTCACTTTCTCTCTGTCTCTCTCTGGCAAATGCACATGCCCTATGGCACAAAACTTAAGGGAAAGTTTATCTCAGCATTTTCATAGATCAAGACCTTATAAACCACCCACATTCCATCTGTGTCATCAGATCCATACTCATGGATGTGCCCAGACACCGTGTGAGGAGCTGCTGGAGAGCACAAAACGTGGGTTCTGAAACCGGGTGTGCAACAGGTGTGGGAATGCATGCATAGGAATGGTGTCTGTGTAAAGTGAGGTTAGGCATAATTTTTATTACTAACTGTATTTGTGAAACATTCTTTGTTTTAATTCTTTTTTTAAAACTAGGCTGAAAACAAAGCGAGACAAAGCAAAAGCACTAGGCCATCCCCACGGGCAGTGGTTAAGTGCTATGCTGGGGAGGTGATCCCACGTGGCTCACTGCAGCTGCACTCTGGTCCTGGTGTGGCATGCCAGGTGCCTGTATCGAGAAATGCAGGAAAGGGACCAGCAGTTAGCATAATGGCTGTGTCGCTGGACTCCCATGTAGTTGACTGCGGTTCGAGTCCCAGACCCTGTGGCTTAAACTCATGCCGGGCACATGTGCATGCGTGCCCAGGATCCCGAGAGGAGAATGGAGGAGAAGGGATTGCGGCGTGGCCATGCCCCCTGGGGTGATTTCTCGCTTTCTCTCTCTCTCTCTCTGTCTTTCTGGCAAGTGCATGTGCCCTATAGCAAAAAACCTCTCAAAAAAAAAAAAAAAAAAGAGAGAGATGCAGGAAAGAGGACTGTGCTGTGACCAGACCCCACTGAGGGACGCTTTCTCTCCTCTCTCTTCATTATACATATGCACCCTCTGACATTAACAAAGAAAAAATACAGGCACCAGCAGTTAGCGTAATGGCTATGTCGCTGGACTCCCACGTAGTCAACCACGGTTCGTGTCCCAGACCCAGTGGCTTACGGTCACTCCAGGCACGTGTGCATGCGTGCCCAAGATCCCGAGAGGAGAATGGAGGAGAAGGGATTGCGACATGGCCATCCCCCCTGGGGGTTGATTTCTCTCTTTCTGTCTCTCTGTCTCTCTCTGTTTTTCCAGTGAGTGCATGCACTCTAAAGCAAAAACCTCTCAAAAAAAAAAAAAATACACATGCACACACAGCCCCCCTCCCCACGTTTAAAAATTCACTGAGTTCAAAAGAATACTCAAAAGAGTCCTCCTTTCATGCCAGTTCCTTAGCCTCCCTCCCCAGAGAAGGACTTTTATATTCAGAGCCTCTTTTTATAATCAGAAACAAAAGGACATTTGCATCTTGATAAATGAATACACTCTTTGTTTCTGGGTTTGCAGCTTGACTGTGGAGAGTCTTAGGGCTGGGAAAGATGTCCGCATTGGAATCTGAGACTCAGCATTTTAAATAATTGCTCTGCCACTTGGTGTGGTCAAACAAGTCACCACAGCTCTCCAAACCTGGGCTTTCTCCTCTTCAAGATGGAGGCAAAGCCGCGCTCAAGGCTGACTGAGATTAGATGTGATGCTCTCAGGGTCCCTTCGTGCCGTTGGGCTCACACACACATGCAGTCATTACAGCGACGGCTGCTGGCGTGTGGCGCGTGAACCGATGGTCCTCAGGAGTGTGGATCAGACAATGGGACGTCCGTCCCTTTACTTGGCACGGAACAATTTCTGAGGTGGAAAGCAGGAATATGAAAATGCCCGGCGTTGATGTGGGCTTTTGGGAACCACAAATCCCTCTGTACCCGGGTCCCTGGGGGTGCGGAGGTTCAGTGAGGAACCGGCCGAGATGAGGTTCTGGGGCTAAGCAGGCCACGATGTGAGGCTATGGGCAAACCGAACACGCATGTTCTCGAACACTCAGAGAGAGTGCGCCCCAACCAGTCGGGACCTCGAGCTGCACCCAGGAGTAAGGAAGTGAACATGCAGCCATCCTTGGTGCTGAGCCCTGGGGAGCCGTCGCCCATGGGTGAGACCCTGCCTGCGTGCACTGACCTCTGCTCTGGTTTGGGGAACAGAACTTGGAGCTCTTGAATGACCATCAAGGGGCTGGGGGCCGAGCAAGGTCAGGCGGGGCCAGGTGCTGAATGTGTTGAGCCCTGACTACATGTGAGACAACTTAGACACTTATTTTATTTACTTACTTACAATTTGACCAGAGAGAGGAGAGCAGGGGAAGGGAGAAAGCAAGCCACTAGGTGTGGGACTCAAACCATGGTTGGCCATGTGGGAGTCCAGCGCCTCAGCCGCCATGCCACCTGCTGGTCCCATACACATATCTTTCTCTTCTCATTTTTTTACATTAGAAGGTGCTACTGCGCCGTTTGCAGATGAAGCCCTCAGGCTGGGGGAATTAGTGACTTTATGAAGGCCACCCAGCTACCAAGTGACGGTGCTGCCACCCAGACTCAGGCTGACTCACCTCCAGCTGGCACCTTTCCGATCACTCCGAGCTGGCTGCCAAATTCCATCGCCTCGGCTTGGGCTTCAGGGAGGAGGTAGCTTCGTACCGTGGAAAGGCAAAACCGCTCTCTGAAACGAGGACACTCGGAGTCAGTCCTTCCTGTTGGGGACCAGGGGGGATCTCTGGGACTTGGCTCTGTTTTCTACAAAGCGGGGATCATGACACTTGAGGCACTGGTTGCCTGACAGATCACATAGCCCTGAAACGTCAGAGCTGTGTAAATGTTGGCCATGCTGCTTAGGAGCTAGCCGTTTAGGATGGCTCCGAAAGAGACCTTGCCGAGCAAGGTAGGAGAGGCAGGGGCTGCCCTTAGCTTGAGCCTGGAGAGACCAGAGGAGAGTGGCCTACGTCACCTGGACCAGGCTGGCTTTGCACTGTACTTGGTATCCTGAAGAGGATCAGTAAACATTACCTGAAATTAATCCAGGCACTGCACAGAAGTGGTTTGGATAGAATTAATCCTTTGGTTAAATATTTGTTATTTACTATGTAGGGTTCTGAGCTGGCCCCTAGGGAGACAGAAGAAAATGAAACAGTTCTTTATAACATGAGGGAGAGGGGGAGAAATCGAACTAGAGACTTTCTAGAACTGCTGAGGAGCAGAGATGAAAGCGCTCCTGTCTGACAGAAGGTTACCCTGCAATCAGGGCAGAGAAACCAGAGCCACCACAGAGTGGGACACACCTGCAGGTGGTCAGAGGGAGGGAAGATGCCTGCGTGGGGGCAAGAGAGGAGAGGCAGGCAAAGGGGACATCGCTGGGAGCTGAAGATCCACGGTCCTTTGACTTAACGTGTAAGTGGTCAGTGGAGTTCAAGACCCGGGCTGTGGGGAGTTCTGAGGATCTGGAGGAAGGAGGCGGGCCGGGAAGAGGTGGGGTGGGAGGCATGGGTGGGATGCTGAGGAAGGGGATGAGAAGGAGGGAACTGAGAATTGTTGAGCAAGGAGCTCTTTGGGTAGGGAATGGGCCAGTAGGTAGGTTTCCCTTCATGACATGGGGAGAGCCAATGCATGAATGCTTTATATGTCACTGGTCATTTAATTTTTCTGAAACTCAATTTCATCCATAAAAGGAAGCTGATTATATGTATTTCTTATGGTCTTTGTGTGAAGATAAAGTTTATCTAGAAAAGAGATTGTTGTATGAAATTTAAAAGTAGGAGCTGGTGGGGCCAATGAGTAGCATGGTATTTAAGGTGGTTGGATCTCACTATGGCCAACTATGTGGTTCAAATCCTAGACTAGGCAGATTGCAAAACACACTGGGTGTGTGCGTGTGTGTATGTCCAAAATCCCAGAAGAAGGGACAAATGGAAGAGGAAGAGGAAGGGCTGTGGGTGACCATGAAGAAGCGCCCCATGGGGGATGATTCTTTCTCACTTTTTCTCTTTCTCTTGTCTCCAGCGAACCTGGTGCCCTCCAGCAAATGACAAAAAGAAATACATATGGCCTGGAGGACCACCAGGAAGAAGCGGGCTGCTACCCTGCTTACCGGCTGACTATGTGGCTGTCACGAGACTTTCTTTCTCAAGGTAAGTCCAGGCCTGCAGGTCCCTAATCACTTACCCTGCTCCGCATACTATCGTCACTGCCAATCAGTTGTTTGAGATGGCTCCTGCCAACCGACTCTCATCCAATCTTGTCCTCCCACATGTCCACAAGACGCTCCTTTCTCACCTTTGCCCAGCGTTGCCTCTTTCAGAACGCCTTAATGTACTGTACCCTTTTACTAGTATGAAAGACCCTAGTTTTTTTCTTTTCTTTTATTATTTGCCAGAGGGCACATGCACTCACCAGGGAAAAATAGAGAAGAGGAGAAAGCACTCCTCCCAGTGGGTTTGGTCATGCCACAGTCCCTTCCCCTCCATTTTCCTATCTTCTTGGGATTTTGGACATGCACACACATGTACCTGCTGTGTTTCTCAAGCCTCCAGGGCTGGGATTCAAACTGTGGGAGACCATGTGAGACCCGGTTCCCTTAACCATCAGGCTGTGGGGCTGCTCTACAAGACCCTAGCTTCTCAGCGTCAGTGGGCATGTTGCCATTCCCATCTGGCCTTGCTCCTGGGGTCTGACTGCACATCCCAGAGTCTGCCCCTTATTTGATGCTAGCTCAGTGAGGCCAGGAGATTCCCTTTTCCCTTTTAGCTTTTGCTTTACAGTTTTTCATTCTGGCTTGACAGCTGGAAGGAGAGAAGGAGATCTACGTCAGAGCATACGCGCCCCTGCGGGCACACACAAGAATGTTTCAAGCCTGGCTGTGTAATGCAGAAATACTGGAACCATCTCACGGCTGAAAATCACTCAGGTGTGTGTGCCTGTGTGCCCAAAGTCCTGAGAGGAAAATGGAGGAGAGAGGATGGCAGTGCAGCCAAATCCACTGGAGGGGAGAGTGGTTTCTTACTTTCTTTCCCTGTCTCTCAACTCAGTGGATAAGTGGATTCTAATGTGTTTACAAGATAGAATACTATGCAGCCAAGAAAAGGAACAACAGAACTGGAGGCATCAAGAAGAACAAATCCCAGGAACATAACGCTAAATGAGAAAAGTCACAGAAAAATACTAATTCCTTTTATCTAAAGTTTAAACACATGCAAAACTAAAAAGGTACCTTTCAAGGACATAGATATGAAGCAGACATATAAAGAAGAGTAAGAGTAAGGCAAGTAAAAGGCAGAAGATTCAGAAATGTGGTCATCTTTGTGGTGAGAGGAAAGGCAATGGGGTGGGCCAGGCAGGTGCAAGGAGGTTCCAAAAACTGGTTGCAGGTGCAGGAGTTTTATTTTACCATTATTCATGACACTTTGTACATATTTACTAAGCATTTAAAAAATCTACTTAATAGCAATACAATTCTTTTTTTAAGAGATATTTTTGCTATAGGGTGGTGTGCACTCACCAGAGAGACAGAGAGAATTAGAGAGACAGAAAGCCAGAAATCATCCCCCAGAGGGATGGCCACAGCACAGTCCCTTCTCCCCCGTTCTCCTCTTAGGATTTTGGGCACATACACACACATGCCTGGCATGAGTTTTAAGCTGCTGGGTCTGGGACTCAAACCGCCATTGACTATGTGGGAGTCCAGTGACATAGTCATTAAGCCATCTGCTGGTCTTTACTCTTAGTTCTTTTTTCTTTTCTTTTCTCTCTCTCTCTCTGTGTGTGTGTGTGTGTGTGTGTGTGTGTGTGTGTGTGTTAGATTTATCTTTAGCAAATAGCAGATAGTCTTTTTTTTTTTTTTAAACTCATCTGAGGCAGATAACATTTTTTGAAGGTGACTGTACAACCTCTGCCTATCCCAGAGTGTCACTGACATTCCATTGACAAGGGAGTGTATGAGTCTATGTTCTCTGCCCTTCATCTGGGGAGGGGCCGGGGAGGTGACACACGAGACTCAGGTGGGTAGGCTGCAAAAGGGGGTTGTTCTCAGGACACACACCTGGAGCCTGGGGCTGCAGGAAAAAGGAACAGACACCCTGTGGCTGCCGTGCAGGAGGCACCATGCAAGGGCCATAGCCAGCCAGGGAAAGCAGCCCGAGGGACCTGACTAGCAGTCGCCTCAGCACTGGCGCCTGGAGGCAAGTGAGGAGCCTTCGAGGTGAGCCATTCCCAGCCAGCACCTAAATGCAGAGTGAGGAGGAGACTAAGGGGCGAGGGAAAGGATTGCGCATGGAAAGGAGAGAGTAAGGAGCAGTGAAAGGACAGAGAGATGACGAAACCAAAGCATATACTCAGGGGTCAGCCCTGTAACACAGGGGTGCAGTGCATTAGAAGCCGGATACCTCCTGGGCAACCAAGGTTCAAGTCCCAGCCTTGGAAGCTTGAGAAACACCCCGTGTGTGTGTGTGTGTGCTCCAAATCTCAATGGGATGGAGAAATGGAGGGAAAAGGGATTGCAGTGTGACCAGGCTCCACCGAAAGGGTGCTTTCTCTGCCTCTTTTTCTCTCTCTGGTGAGAGCATATGTCCTCTGGCAATAAAAAAAATCATAATATTCATAAGAAAATAAGTATTCCAGAATGTAGGGGGTGAGAGAAAAAAGTAGCGGCCCCCTTGGGGCTGCCGTGCAGGAGGCACCATGCAAGGGCCATAGCCAGCCAGGGAAAGCAGCCCGAGGGACCTGACTAGCAGTCGCCTCAGCACTGGCGCCTGGAGGCAAGTGAGGAGCCTTCGAGGTGAGCCATTCCCAGCCAGCACCTAAATGCAGAGTGAGGAGGAGACTAAGGGGCGAGGGAAAGGATTGCGCATGGAAAGGAGAGAGTAAGGAGCAGTGAAAGGACAGAGAGATGACGAAACCAAAGCATATACTCAGGGGTCAGCCCTGTAACACAGGGGTGCAGTGCATTAGAAGCCGGATACCTCCTGGGCAACCAAGGTTCAAGTCCCAGCCTTGGAAGCGCTTGAGAAACACCCCGTGTGTGTGTGTGTGCTCCAAATCTCAATGGGATGGAGAAATGGAGGGAAAAGGGATTGCAGTGTGACCAGGCTCCACCGAAAGGGTGCTTTCTCTGCCTCTTTTTCTCTCTCTGGTGAGAGCATATGTCCTCTGGCAATAAAAAAAATCATAATATTCATAAGAAAATAAGTATTCCAGAATGTATTTCTGAGCATGTTATTCATAAATATGTTTAGGAAAAGGGAACATTCTTCGCTGATACATTCTAATTCAGAAATACACTTAAGCATGTGTTTACACTAGAATGTGTTCTGTAATATTAAGGCTTCTTCTGGATATATTCTTTTCTGTCCCCCCTTCCCCTTCTCTTTGCCCCTCAGGCTTTCCTGTGCTCTGACCCGCCAAGTTCCCCTTTCTCTCATTCAGTCTTTTCCCTTCTTGCCCCAATATGTCCTCTTGTCCCAGAGCGGGTCGCTGTCTGCTGTACTGAGTCCCTGTCTTTGTCCTGACAGCTGATCCTCTCTGTCTGCCCCAGCTCCCTCTAGCTCCAGGGGCCAGGAACTGGGACAAAATGAGACAAAGTGAGTGTTCCTCAAAATACTGTCTTGAAGACAAAATGAAGACCAGTCCGCCCAGAGCAAATAGAAATCCTAGGAACTGTCAAAGCCACCCCGGCCAGCGACGTCCCTGTAACTGTTTAGTAGTTGTACCGCCTAAGTTTGGAGACTGGCTCGCTGCGACTTAGCTGCGTGGTGCTCGCCCATTCAGCTGCCCGACCCGCTTCCCCAGACAGGGCGCTTCTCCAGGGCAGGAATTGGGTCTGGTTTATCTCTCTGTCCCCAGTGCCAAGCACAAAGTGGCATGGGCACAGCTTTGTGAAAGAGAAGAATGGCCGCATTGATGGTTTGAACACTTGAAGCCAGGGCCAGAAACTGCTGACTTCCTGCTACCCCGACAGTGACGAAGCTGCAGTTTGCAGTGTGCCTGGCGGTTGGTAGCTGCATAACCTGTTCTTTCACCCAGCGTGGTGGGGAGGACGCTTTGCAGGGACATTTTCGAGGACTGGGCCGACCAGAACCACTCAACTGTAGCTTACACAGGGGCCTCAAGACAGTCAAAGTGAAGCTCCTTCTTGCTGTTGACCAGCAGGATCCTGGGCTCGAACATAAATGCAAGCGACCCTGTCAGCCAGGCCTGGGATGTTTGCAGTTGTGCCGCCCTGGTCCCCACCTGACCTCCTCCCTTCCCCACCCCTTGCACACACAGTGGCTCATGGATGGATCTCCCACCTCCGCCCACCCTGTGGGAGGACGCGGTGTCCTGAGCCAGAAACAGCCCTGACCTCGGGCTCTCACCCAGGATATGAGGCAGGTGGGAACACCGCTCTGTTCATACTGGGTGCTGGTGTAACCACAGGACTCTCACCATGCAGCCGTGACCCAGCGAGGGCCTCTGGGGCAGAGTGGGTGCCCAACTGCATCATGGGCTGGATGCACGGTTAGTGGGGGGACGTTCCCGCCCACAGTCAGCCAGCTCCTCCTTCACACAGGACACTTTTCTCAGAACGGAGCTCTGAAGCATGGAAGCCATCCATCAGATGAGGGGGGCCAGCAGGGGAGCCCCTTGGGGTTGAGGGAGCGTAGGGGCTGAGATGCAGAGTTCTGATGCAGGGTGAGGCTGCCCTGGACTTCCGAGTGGCTCAGGACGGGTGCAAGGCTCTGGGGTAAGAGGGAGAGGGGGACGTGAAGGATAAAGCTAAAAGCACCTGAGGCTGTCACTGTGGCTGTGGGGAGCTCGGGAAAGGTTTCCAGCGGAGGAAAGGCATGAGCAGCTCTTCATTTCAGAAAGATCGTTCTAAGGCCAGCAGGGGCATGACAGTGAAAGCGGCTGGATCCCTCGTGGCCGACGGTACTGTTGGCATCCGGGCTCGGCGGTTTGAGAAACATGCCAGGCTCATGTGCATCTTGCAAGATCCCAAGAGAAGGGGATGATAGAGGAGAAGTACTGGAGCACTGCCGTATGACCATTCCCATAGGGAGTGCTTTCTCACGTTCTCTGTCTCTCTGGCGAGTGCACGTCCCTTTGGGAAACCAAAAAAGAAAGCAAGCTCACTCTGGCCATCTTCATGGAACTTAAACTTTTCGAGACTACTGCCCCAGTCCTGGTAAAAGACGCTGTGGCCTGCCTAAGGGCAGGAGCAGCAGCCAGGGTGTAGGAGACTGAGTCAAGGCCCCTTTACAGATCGGAGCAGACCAGACCTGATGACTCACCTGTTAGGCGGGTATTATGTTCCTGCTGTATTCAAGAGACATGTAGCTGTGTGAAGGAGAGGGGAGGTAGCGAGGCAGGAGGCACGCCATTGTCCCTGTGGGGAGACACACGTATACTCCCCCTCACATGTTCATGAGTGCCCACTGGACTCGTGCACACGGGTGGACACAGCACCGGGACAAAGTGGCAGGTGTGCAGGGAGTGCTCTGTGGGAAGGTGGGGGCAGGAGGGCCTTGGTGTGGGCTGTGTGATGCTGTGGGGAGGCCACCCAGGCAGAGGAATGCATGAGCAAGGAGACAGCAGGTCTAAGCCCAGAGAACCGTGACGGGAGGGAGTAAGAGGGGGACAGAAAGAGAGAACATGGCAAAGACAGCCAGGGTGGGCTGCAGTGAGCCTCGAACACCAGCCAAAGGAGCAGGGGCAAGTAGGTCAGCCAGACACCCACAAGGCTGTGAATAAGACAGAGGTGTGGTCTGAGTGGTGTCACGGTCACATCTGTACCACCCTCAGTGCAGTAGAGGGGACAAGCAGGTGGCTGTTGGCACAGCTGCCATGGGAGACCATGACGCTCTGGATGGGGTTTCTGGCAGGAAGAACGACGCTGAGGGGCAGAGAAGTGAACCGTCGCAAAGGCAGCCTCGAGGGCGCACACCTGCTCATGCTGCTCACTGGGTTCTGCGCCGGCTGCTGAGGACGTGGGCAGACTCAGCTAGGTAGCGAGGACCCTGGGTGTGGCAGGCTTGCGGGCCGGTGGGAGGAAGAGAGAAG
The DNA here is from genome assembly GCF_000334495.1 of Tupaia belangeri chinensis. Taxonomy (NCBI): domain Eukaryota; kingdom Metazoa; phylum Chordata; class Mammalia; order Scandentia; family Tupaiidae; genus Tupaia; species Tupaia belangeri. The sequence goes on along the minus strand of NW_006159756.1, from coordinate 2,103,907 downwards.
GAAGTGACGTGTGTGGCCTTTGGATTCAGGGCTGGGCACTGTGTGGAAACCTAATGTGCCTCATCTCATTTCATCTCAAGCTGCACGAACGGGGTAGGATTCTCGCCATCTTTCAGAGACCTGTCTAAGGCCGTGCTGGCTAATTAGGGGTGACCGGCAATGGGACGTGCATTGGGCCGTTCAGACCTCTCTTGCATTCGATTTCCTCAGGGCATATGCAGCTGGCACTGCTCGGTTCCCTCCCTGCAGTGACTTTCCGTGCTATCTAAACTCCACGCCATGGCCCCTAGGATCCCGTCTCCCTCCACACCCAGTTCTGCAACTTTCCCCATCTTTGACATACTCCAGCCGCCTCGGACTTCCTTCTGTCCCTCAAACAGTCAGGTTCACTTCCACCTCAGGGCCTTCGCACCTGCTGTTCCCACGGCCTATCACTGTTCCCTGGATCATCACCTAGCACAGTCCTTCTCAAGCTTCTGGTCTCAGCTCGCATTTCAGCTCCTTAGAGAGGTGACTTCTGGCACCTTAATTTCCATGGGCCCCTTTCACACCAGATCACTTCTCCCTGTATATATTGTCCTAGAACTTATAATTAGCTGAAATCATCTTAATTTTTGTATACCGTTCTCATCTGTCTTCCCAGTACGACGTCAGCTCCATGAAAGCAGAGGTCGTCTGTCCTACTCACTCCAATGTAACCAGCGCCTGGAACAACGTGCAGCACACAGTACTCAGAGCGTGTGCCGCACGAATGAATGAGTCATCGTCGACTTTTTTTTGTTTTTTTAGAGTTTTTTTTCTGCTATAGGGCGCTTGCGCTTGCCAGACAGACAGAGAGAGACATAGAGACAGAAAGTGAGAAATCACCCCCCAGGGGGGATGGCCACGCCGCAATCCCTTCTCCATTCTCCTCTCGGGATCTTGGGCACGCACGCACACGTGCCCGGCATGAGTTTTAAGCCACCGGGTCCGGGACGCAAACCGCGGTCAACTACGTGGGAGTCCAGTGACATAGCCATTATGCTAACTGCTGGTTCCCTCGTGACCTAATCCTAAAATCATCGCCTTGGGAACTAGAATTTCTTGTCCCATTTCCTTTTTTTCCCCTCAAGTTTATTATTTCTTCTGTGGAGTGAAACGGAGAGAGACAGAGAGGGAGAGAGACAGCACCCCTGACAGGTCTCAACACTTCAATCCACTCCTAACCCCACCAGTCCCCGATAACAGGCACCTGTGTCCAGCATAATCAGAGAGGTCTCCAGCCTCGAACCCAGAATCTCCCCATGTGGGTCAGTCCTCACAGAGCATCACAGTTGACTGTGCACCCCTGCCCAACCCCTAGGGATTAGGATCTCCACATTGGCATTTTGAAAGGGTACAAGCATTCAATCCCTAACAGTCTCTGTTCTACACACAAGGAACCTACAGCCCGGAGAGGCACAGTGCCCGTCCAGGTGGCCCATCACTCGTGCGGCCAAGCGCGGCTCACAGCATGACTCGCGTTGCCCAGGGCTTCTCAAGCCTTCCTTACTCTGGCCTGTTTTTTCCCCATTGTTCACACAGCATTCCCATCCATCCCTGGGCTTTGAGTCCGTCAATGCAGCTCCCAGGGAACAGGCATTTTTAGGCTGCGAGGAGCCTGAGCCAGAGGAGTAAACAAAGCTGCCCGACTTCACGAGTTTACACCAAGTGTTTACACGTGGGCTTACTCACTGGCTTAGCATGCAAACCGCCCCGGAGTAAATTCTGATGACTGGAGGTACAGGCCGAGAGTCACACCGCCAGCTCCGCCAGCCTCCAGCCTCCAGCTGGCTGCTGTATCCTCCTGATACCACCCCAGAGCTGACCTTGTGGGGGCCCTGGAGCCCTGAAGACCACGGAGGCCAGGTCGGAGGCCAGGTTGGAGCAGACACAGACATAGGCAAGGAGCTTACGGTGTAATCTGAGCTGAGACAGTGGGAAATACAGGAAACTGGGGGAGCCTCTAACCCAGCCTGGCCAGAAACCTGCAGCGAGGGCTTCCTGGAGGAGGGGCCATCCGAGTGTCATTATTTTTTATGTGAGATGAAATCTCTTGTCCTGGTGACATGGACAGCTTCCTCACACCTGGAAAACTTGTGGTGGAGGAGAAATAAACTCCCCTGAAAGTATTTTTGTGTAACGTCTTGGAGGTTTGGGAAATTCAGATTATCCCTGGGTCCTGATGCTGGCGTTTCTGCCAGTGCCAGGATGGCGGGCATGATTCTGAAAACAAAACGACATCATTTCGCAAAGTTCTAGGGTATAAACGTGGAAGGACTTAACGAAGGCATGAGTTTGGAGATGGTCACATAAGGCCAAGGAGCCTTTGTGGCTCTGTCGCTTAGGAAACCAGCACGGACCGGAAACACCACCGCAGGCTCAAGGGTGGCACACCTGTACCGCCATGCTGCCTCTCCATCCCGGCAGCTTTACACTGCGGCTTGAGCATGCTCCCGGTGGGGGACCTTCACGGAACGCACTCGTAATAAGATTGCATTTAGCAAAATGGGAAATCTGATCTAAGGTTTAGACTTCTTCAAAACGACGTGTTTTTCTAAAACACAAGAGGAAATGTCTGCACAGCCCCTCCATCTGCACTCTCCACTTCCCCTAGAGCCCGGCGCCGTGGGAAGGGCAGTGTCCCTGAAGGGCTCAGACAACCACTGCTCCCACCAGCAAAGGCACTTCTGTCAGTGTGCATGTCTACACTGTCTCAAACTGCCATGGTTTCCTCCTTAATTGACAGAAAACTTGCTTCTGACTGCTTTGAAACAGGAACACATGGGCCAGCCAGTGGCGTGAAGGTTAAGGTGGCTGGGTCCCAAATGCCTGACTGTGGATCAAGTCCTGGACCTGGCAGCTTGCCTGGTGCATAGTTGAAGTTAGAGAATCAAGAAGAGACCATCTCTCCAGATGTCTGGATTCTGAATGCTGCCCCTGGGGCTAGGACCCCTTCAGCTGGGAAAGAGGAGGTTGGCCCACACTTGAGTACCCAAGAACAAAGCCCCTGCCTCACCAAGCCCCCTCTGCAGCCTTTAGGAACTACATGGGGGTCATGGGGGAGAGAAAAGAGGAAAGAGAGCGGGGCCTTTGGCTTGGTAAGAACCTCACTAAACATGGTGCCCATGCCACCACGTTGGGGTGTTTCTGTCCAATGTCAGTGGCTCTCAGGCAAGAGAGACAAGAAGACATGGCCTCCAATTCAGTCTGCAGCCAAGGTCGCTGAGAGTCCAAGCCGTGGACCTCTTGTATTGTAGTAAAAACTCTCATGCCCGCGAGGTAGCGGGGCTGAGTACAGGACAGCCAGGGGTGTGCTAGGATGGGGTGAGCTGATGGCCACCACTCCCAGGCAGGGAGGACAGTGTGGCAACTTTGGAACGGGAAGTGCTGGCATCGAAGGTGAGTCAGTTGTAGCTGTCACGTCAGCCCTGTGGGACAGGACAGGGCGGCCTATGCCGGTGGTCATCGCTGCATTGACATCCAGCACTGCTGAGCATTGATCTGGTCCAGTGGGAGAACCTCGGAGCACACGGTGGGGTTTCCGGTGCTCCTGGGGTCCCAGATTACCCTCGTGACCAACCTTGCGTCCGACAAGGGTGCTGGGAGGTGCTGGGAGGTGCTGGCTCCAGCAGACGGTGAGCACCGTTCTTCTGCAGCAAGTCGGGAGTGCCAGGGATGCCCTCCTAGAGGAGCTGAGCCTCGGCCTGGGGGTCGAGGAAGGGCCACGCCGGGACGGGTGATAGCCGTGGGTCCTGGGGAGGCACTCCAGAGGCAGCGGAACCCCAGGGTGGAGGCCATCAGGGAGGGCATAGGTGTGCCGGAGTAGTGGCAGTGCCTGTGTGACTGCCCTTGCAGCATCACAGTGACCTGGTCCTGACAGAGCAGGCTTTGTTATCAGCACAGCCGTTTTCACGGCTTGCATGGCAGAGAAGCGATTAGAAACCCACTTGGGAACAGAGAGCCATGGCTTTTTGAGCCACACAGGCACCTTCTCCTCACTCTGACCCGTGCTTTCAAGGTAGTCGGCTTTAGAAAAACGTGTATGCGTTTGTGTGCACGTGTGTGTGCATGTGACCACACGTGTGTGCATTTGCATGCATTTGCATGCACACGTGCGTGCATTTATGTGTTTGTATGCATGTGCGCACATTTGTGTGCGTGTTCGTATGCATGTGTGTGCATTTGTGTGCATGTGTGTGCACGTGTGTGTGTGCATGTGTTTGAGTGCACATGGCTGCCAGCTGCTTATTTCAGCTGCGCTCACGACCGTCTCAAGGATGTTCCCTGTGCTACCTAATTTACATTCGTGTCCTTCGTGTCTGTCAGTCCATCCCCTGGTGAGAGGATGTGACGACCTGGAGCCCAGGGGGAAGGAGGAGGAAGCTGGGAGCAGGAATCAATGGGATTTATCTCTGGGACTAGGCAAATGAGGTCTCTGCAGCTTTCCTGGCACTGCCGTCTTCCCTGTGTGACCACCCCAGCAGCTGACACTGCCCACAGTGTTGGAGGAGGTGGGGAAGACGGGGATCCCAAGAGAGAATAAAACAAAAAAAAAAAACAAAAAAAAAAGAGAGAGAGAGAGAGAGGCAAAGAGGTTTAGGATGAGTTTTTTAAAAATCCCTTGATAACTTATTGGAAACAAACAAGCAAACAAACAAACAAAACGACATCTCTAGGACCAGCAGATGGTGTAATGGTTATGGTGCGGGACTCCCACATAGTCGACCGCGGTTCCAGGCCTGGGCTGATGGCTTTAAACTCATGCCAGGTGCATATATGTGCGTGCCCAAAATCCTGAGAGGAGAATGGAGGAGAAGGGATTGAGGTGTGGCCATCCCCCCTGGTGGGTGATTTCTTGCTTTTTATCTCTCTGTCTCTTTGGTTAGTGCACATGCCCTATCTCAAAAAAAAGTTTCTTAAAAACAAACAAACAAAAAAAGAAATAAAGAAATCTCCACCTTTCAACTAGCTTGAAAGGGTCCCAATTAGAACACGAGCGTCCAGGACTCTCTGTTGCCTCTGGACAATACAGCAGAGGGCACTGGGCTTGGGTCAGAAAGATGGCTTGAATAACACCACTGCTTAGGGTGAATATAGGCCCCAGCCAGCTTATCTTTCAGAGAACAAGGATAAGAGTAACACTGCGAGGATCAGCAGTTAGCATAATGGCTATGTCGCTGGACTTCCATGTAGCTGACCGTAGTTCGAGTCCTGGACTCGGTGGCTTAAACTCACTCCGGGCGTGTGTGTGTGTGTGTGTGACCAAGATCCCAAGAGGAGAATGGAGGAGAAGGGATTGCGGCGTGGCCATCCCCCCGGGGGGTGATTTCTCGCTTTCTGTCTCTCTATGTCTTTCTGGCGAGCACATGCGCCCTATAGCAAACACCTCTCAATTAAAAAAAAAGAGTAACACTGCATAGGGCTGATCTGAGCAGAAATAAGATTATATATGTAAATATCTTAAGCTCCATTATTTTTAACCAGATGGAATTTGTTAGCTTTATTATTTCCACTTCTATTATTCCCCAAGTCATTATTTGAACACTTAGAACAGTGCTTGGCAAATAGCAGCCATCCAGGAGCTACTTGCAGAATAGGTCTCTGAATGAATACAAGATGAAATAATGAACACCAAATTACTGTGGGAAATGTCTAGAGCAAAGATACCTTTGCTGAGAAGGGACCAGCTCCCCCTTACGCCCCTGCCCCTGCTCAGCCAGGTGGCCAGGAGGCGGCTTTCCTGACCCAGGGTCTGAATACATCTTGGGAACCAGCGGTTCTGCTGGGGGCATCTCAGGGCATCCTGGGGGTATAGGAACTGGAAGAAGGTGACAGCTGTGCCCAGCCTCAGGGACTGAGGAGCCAGGACCAAAGGAGCTCTGAGGACACCCTGCAATAGCCGGCAGGGAACTGGCAGGGAAGGGAACAGTGACTCCTAATTCTGTGACCACCTCGACATCCCTTCCCTGCAATCATGACAGCATTAAAAACATGTTTTACCCTCTGGAGTCATGAAACAACTAGAATCAAGTGATCGGAGAGCTCCCAAGGTGTGCCAAGGCATGTTAAAGCCTTGCCTTGGGGACAATTGTGAGCTTTCTCCTGGCTGCTGGGGAACAGGAGCAGTTGGAAAGATCTCCCATCTATGAGCTTGTCCCTCGGAGGCATTTACAGGCAGTGAATGCAAATCTACCTCTGATCATTTGTTTTGGCAGAAAGCATCTGTCCAGTATCCACTATTGGGATCATCCACATTAAAACCATGGCTAATTTATGTATTAATAAAATAATGAACTTTTATTTATTTGTTGAATTTGATTAACTTTAATAAACGCTTGTGAAACTTTATGAATCACCATTCAATCACACATATACATCCTCTTCGTTTGCAAGCATATTTTTAGCAGAGGTAAGCGATTCAAACATGTCGCCCTTGAAGAAAAAATGGCTAGAAACTTGATAAATGTCTTGAAAACACACTTTCCGATCGGCATACTCTTCCTGGAAACAGCAGCTGCTCCTCCTCCTCCTGAGAAATCTAAAGTCAGTAGTCTGGATTGTGGTGCTTGGTTCTTGTTATTGTCATCGTCATTCCTTACTACCTCGCAGTGTCCTCGGACAATGGGAGAGGCCCAGGGGCAGGTCCCAGAGGGCTTGCAGTGGCGAAGAAAAGCATGGACGGGTCCTCTCTGCCCCCACCCTCCCGCACACAGGGACTGACTAGCTCTCACACCATGGGACTTTGCCCGACACCTGTTCTCTGCGCTCCCAATTCCCCTCCCTCCTTGCCTTGCATTCCGTGTGTGTGTGTGTGTGTGTGTGTGTGTGTGTGTGTAAGGGAGGTGTGTTAGGTATGGGGCTGTCCGTAGGGCATGAGAAGGTAAGAAGAAAAGACAGAGAAGGAAGCTGGGCGATGCCTTGCATGGTTTCTTCAATTTTAAATGATGTTCAAAAATCAGACTAAATTAACATTTGAAAAGTACCAGGTGACCCATACACTCCGCATAGATCCTGGCGCAGATTGTGTCTGATCACTGAGGACTTCAGAGGAGGCCCTTGGATGAGTCTATGCTGGGGCTGTTCTATGGGAGGCCTGTCTCCCCCCCGGGGCCTCCTGATCATCCTCTTCCTCTCGCTCAGGTCCCGTGGGGAGCGAGGCCCATGCGGGAGCGATCCTGCTTCCTGTCCCAAGGTTCCCTGGGAGCTGAGGACTGGGATGAGGCTGACGTTTAGGTACTTGTGAGTTTCTGTTGCCTACAGTGGGATGTCAGGGTATAAATGGTGCCAGCGACCGTCAAGGACGAGGCCTGTTCACGCTGGCCTCAGCCCATGCAGGATGCTGTAGGAGGCCCCACCAGGCTGAGGGCCCTGTCCGGCAGCAGGACAGGCTTGCTAATCGATGCCAAGGTTTCCTTGGGCAGCTGGTGTCTCCCGCCATGATTTCAGACTGGCACTCAGTCATCTGTTCTCCCCATGCCCTCCCTTGTCCCTCTCAGGACATCACTGTCCCGGGGCAGCCTGCCCAGCCCCCGGGACCTGGAGATGGTCCAGGTCATTGACGGATCACCTTCGGCTGTCCCAGGCAGAGCTCCGGGGGAGGTGACCTGCTCCTGAGGGCTGGCAGCCTGGGCTTTTCCAGTCGTCCTCACTGAGTCACAGGGGAGCGGATGTGACAGCGCCAGTGCAGCCTTGAGGTCAGGCGGGCTGTCTGGTTCTGAGGCCGCCTGTCTCTCCTCTTCATCTGGTTAATCTCAAGGACAGTGTCTATGTGAAAGCAGGATAAGGGCTTCATTTTCCCTTTATTTACCAGTTTTCATCATTTTGAGCTGGGTCATTACCATCTGTAAATGGCCACTCTGTATTTTGTCAAGTTTGGCTTGTTCGTAGTATTATTCAGGGTGTGAGATTTAAGGGTATTTCCATTTACCGCAGTGGGGCTCCGCTCTCACTTTTGTACAAGGATCCTTTTCCATCGCTTCTCGGCCTTTTTCCTAAGATCAAGTGCAGAGTCTTTTCAAGTTGGTTCCAGAGTCCTTTTGACCAAGTGTCAGTCACTGATAGCGTCCGCGCTGTCTGATTTGATAAGGTAATTCAGGTCACTTTTCAATGTTTCCTCACCTGGAATCGATCATTTAACCGAGGGACGCCGTCTTAAAGATGGCCATTGTTTCTGGTCCTGCAGCCTTCCAGTGCCTAGAACTGGGGGATCTGTACATTTTAAAGATCCAATGTATTAGGATTTCATGCTGCTAATTCCTACTTAAATTCCACTTAACCTCACCCATTTTGCATCTGTGCCTTTCTCCTGTGTCCCAAATTCTAAACGATCAATATTGATAGAGTTGATTAGCTCATTCTAAATGTATGATTTATCCGTGACTTAGGTATAAATCACATATTTATTGGATTGCATATGTTGCCTATGCATATCATCACCAACAAAATATTACAAGTCTAAGATACGTTCCTGATTATCTCTGCCCTTATTATACCCCTTAGCAATGTGAAGGCACAGTATTCTGTGTTAAAGTCACCTTAACAGTTTGTCTTACTGAGGATATGCCACCAATTAGAGTAGATTTAGATTCAGATTTGAATAATTTATTTTGGTTTTTAATTTTTGATGTTGCATTTTAAATTTCAATTCATCCTGTATGTAAATCTATTATTTAAAAAAAATCAAATCTAAAAAAGCAGATATAATTAGAAAAATCTAGCTTCTATCTCTGTCGTCTTCAGACTGTTTCTTCTACTTAGGCACTCAGATTTAAAAAAAATAGTTTATGCTGTCAATTTTAAATGTATGCTTTTTGAGATAAACTGTAACCTCCTCTTGCAATATTTATATAAACATTTTTTGCTATAGGGTATGTGTGTTTGTTAGAGAGAGATAGAGACAGTGAGAAGGAAAGTGAGAAATCACCTCCCTGGGGGGATGGTCACACCGCAATCCCTTCTCCTCCATTCTCCTCTCTGGACTTAGAACACACGTGTACATATGCCTGGCATGATTGTCAAGCTGCCAGGTCCAGGTCTCAAACCGCTATGTGCCATGTAGGAGTCTAGTGCCTTAACCAACATTCCACCTGCTGGTCCCTGCTTTATATTTTAATTTTTCTCTTTTACTCCAATGTTGCTTCTTGTACTTAACATTACATCGTGGAATTCATTATGGACTTGTACATAAATATATTCCATATTTTTAAAAATTTTAAGCCTTGGGACCAGCAGTTGACTTAATGGCTATGTTGCTGGACTCCTATGCAGTTGACCACGGTTCAAGTCCCAGACCCAGTGGCTTAAACTCACACCAGTCGTGTGCGCGAGCATGCCCAAGATCCCAAGAGGAGAATGGAGAAGGGATTATGGTGTGGCCATCCCCCCTAGGGGGTGATTTCTCACTTTCTGTCTCTGTCTCTCTTTTTCTGGCGAGTGCATGTGCCCTATAGCAAACAAACAAACAAACAAACAAACAAAAACAAACAAAAAATCTCTCCAAAAAAAATAAAAAAAGAAAAATTTAAGGCTTGAAGTTTTAGTAATAGTTTCCATTTGTTGAGTGTCAACTACGAATCAGACACTATTCTTGAACCTTCTCATTCCTTGTCTATTTAATCTTCACCACTGTCACTATTCGCTTTTTGGCAAAAACAAAAGTAAAAGTCATTTCTTTCCTAATCGAACTCAGAAAGGCATCACTGACATACTGTAAGCTGCGTTTGTTTATAGGTGCACAGTGGAGTGATTTCGCAGAGTACAGATACCGTGAAACCCTCTGTACAGCCGAGACTCAGAACAGTATCATCACCCCCAACAGTGCCCTGTGCTCCTTCCGGTTCTTCCTTGCTCCCTGTCCGGCCTTGGGCAGCACTGCTCCAGTTCCGTCACTGTAATTTTCATATTGTATACTCATACATGGAATCACAGTTTGCAGGTGTTCTGGTGTCTAGCTTCTTTCGCTCGGTGTTAAATATGAAAGTTCATCCTTGTTGCTAAAGCCATGCATCCATCCCTCTTTACACTGAGCAGTTTTGCATTTTATGGATATTCCTTATTTATTTATCCATATGCTTGTTGACTGGACATTAGGCTGTTTCCAGCTTTTGGGCTATTGTGAATAGAGATGCTATGAAAATTCATTTATAGGGCCAGCCAGTGGTGTGATTAAGGAGGCTGGATTCCACATAGCTAACTATATGGTTTGAATCCTGGACCCAGCATCTCGAGAAATATGTCATCTGTGTGTGTATGTGTGTATATATGTGTGTGCCCAAAATTCTGAGAGAATGGAGAAGGGATTGAATATGGTATCTCCCTGGAGGGGTGATTTATCTCTCACTTTTCCTGTCTTCGTTTCTCTCTCTCTCGCTCTCTGTGATGAGCACACATGTCCTATAGCAAAACTAAAAAAAAAAAATTCATTTACAATTTTCCTTTAATTTTTTAAAATAATGTCTTGGGACCTACAGATGGCATAATGGTTATGTCGCTGGACTCCCACATAGTCGACTGCAATTCGAGTCCTGGACCCAGCAGCTTAAACTCATGCTGGGAACGTGCATGCCTGTGCCCAACATCCCGAGAAGAGAATGGAACAGAAGTGCCAGCAGGCGTGGCCATCCCCCTTGGGGGTGATTTCTCGCTTTCTGTCTCTCTGTCGCTCTCTGTCTTTCATGCACCCTATAAAAAAGGTAAGTGTGCTCACTAAAAACCTCTCTTCAAACATAAATGAATGAATGAATGGATAAATAAATAAATAAATAATTTCTTTTCAATAAATACCTAGAAATGGAATGGCTGGATCAATCTGAGGAAAGCTGACATCTCAACAATACCAATTTTGGGACCAGCAGTTAGCATAATGGCTATGTCGCTGGACTCCCATGGCGCTGACTGCTGGTCAATTCCTGGACCTGGTGGCTTAAACTCACGCCAGGTGCGTGTGCGTGTGTGCCCAAGATCCCAAGAAGAGAATGGAGGAGAAGGGATTGCGGCGTGGTCATCCCCCCTGGGGGGTGATGTCTCGCTTTCTGTCTCTCTGTCTCTCTCTATCTTTCTGGTGAGCGCATGTGCCCTATAGCGAAAACCTCTCCAAAAAAGAAAAAAATATATCAGTTTTTAGAAATCATGACTATAGAAGCTCTCTCCATTCATTTAGGTCGTCTTTAATTTCCATCACCCAAAGTCTGTAATTTTTAATGTATGTATGTGTTATGTGAGTCACTGGTTTTATATACATATTTTAGCAGTACTCTAAAATTTAAAATTTCATTTTCTGATCTTTTACTGCTAGTATATAAAATTTCAATCGGTGTTTGTAATTAACCTTTACTTTATGATCTCTCCAGATTCACTCATTCCTTTTACTACAATGACCCCCCGCCTGCCCTTAACAGCATCCTTACAGAATATCTTTAAGGAGCATTTTTTACTTTGTTCCTTAATAAAAATCCCACATTGAAAAATAGCCCCCGTTTTTCCTCAGAATGTTAACGCCCAGCTGATGAGGCAAGGACCCTATCTGACAAAGTTCAACTGGGCTTGTTACTTGTCTTCAAATTTTGCAGCTTAGGAGGTCATAGCTGACTGACCTCGATAAAATAGCAAGCAAGGTTTTCTTTTTATTTTTAAAGAGATTTTTGCAATAGGGCAAGTGCACTTGCTGGAGAGAGAGGGAGAGACAGAAAGTGAGAAACCACCCCCCACCCCCAACCCCCCCACCCCCAGTGGGGATGGCCATACCACAATCCCTTCTCCTCCATTCTCCTCTTAGGATCTTGGGCATGCACATACATGTGCTCGGGTTGAGTTCTAAGCTGCCAGGTCCGGGACTTGAACTGCATTGCACTTCATGGGAGTCCAGTGATGTAACCATTACACCACCTGCTGGTTCTGCAAGCAGCGTTTTCTCAAAAGCACCTTCTGTAATTTAGGCCATTGAACAAGTGGAGGAGCAGAAGAGGAGACACGGAAGTCCTGACACCGCGCCCCACTCCAGGGCCCCGTTTTCTCCATAGGCGTTGAGGGTGGGGTTCTTGCAAGCCCAGCATCTATATTTTGCATTCCAGGTTGCTTCCTCTGCAGCTTAAAAAATATACAGGGAAAACAAAAACGTGGTTTGTGCCTCACTGAAGTTTCGTTTTAGCCACTTGGAGAAGGCAGCAGATTCCAGGAGTCGCTTTCCTGCCATCAGAGCCATCTGGTCCTAAGTTAATTCAGTAGCAGGAGTGAGTCAGAGCCAGGTAATTCAGCTCTCACCTGTCTCCAGATACCTGCCCCTCTGCCCCTGTGCCCTAAAACCGCATTGTGCTGTATGTGGATTCTGCTGCAGCAACCACAAGTTTATCCTCTAACCAGCTTCAGCGGTCTCTGGCCTGGCCTCCCACCTCTGCAGCCAGATGTCTGACCCAGTCACCAGCAGCTAACTGAGGTCAGGGCAGGTGGCTTTTTCTTTCCTTCTTACAGTTCGGATTTGCAATGGTGACTCAATATTATCTCATTCACTTTGAACTTCCATTGTTATGTAAACACGACGCAGGCTTTGAAAGAGATTAAGAAAGGGAAGATTTAAAGCTTTCTGGGCCACATGGGTCAATGACTCCCTCCCACCCCTTTGTTGAAATGCACCTTGCAGCTGGGCCCTGAGTTGTCCTTCTCAAGGTAGACAGCGCCATCTGCTGCCTGTTTGCTGACGCCCAACACAGCCTCGGTTTTCTTTTTCCTCCTAGGTCCCACAATCAGTCCATACTAGTTTCTTCTCTGAAGACAGGAGTAGGCCTGCTGCTCTGATTCACGTTGCTACACTTTGATCCTGGCACTTGTCTGGCTCCTGGATTTTGGAAGTAGCATCCCCACTTGTCTTCCTGCGGGGAACTTTCTGGCCAAGAACCCCTTTATCGTAGAGCAGCCCGAGATGTACTGAGACCCATCAAGGGGCTGGATGGGGGCACAGCGGTAGACAGGACGCTCTGCGAGGCTGAGCTGCATGGAGGGTTCTGGGTTCCTGCGGGAGGCCTCCCTGAGTGTACTGCACATGCGTGTGCCCTTGATCTGGGGCCGGGCTGTGGCAGTAAGACCCTGTTGAGGGTTTATTTATTTACTCTTTAGACAAAGATAAGTAAATAAATAAAGTTTAAAAAATTGCAGAAAACACAGATTAAACTTTCTGCCTCACCGTTAAATCACTGCAGTGCCTTCTCATGGGAAGCATCCATTACCCAGAGAAGGGCTGGCCCTGTTACCTCCCGGTCTTGGCTCCTGCCTCTCCCTCTCGGCTTCTGCTGCATCTGCAGACCACCAGCACCTCAGGGCCACTGTACTTGCTGTTCCGCGTTCAGACCCTTCCAGATCCCTGGCTCAAATGTCACCCCAGACCTTTGTTTCCTGTGCAGATTTTCTGTAAAGAAACTCCCCTCTCGGCCCAGTTGTTACAGCTTGTATTGCGTTTACTGTAACTTAGGACGGTCTAATGATCTCATGCAAACATTTTGTGTACTTGTTTATAAACAACCTCTGCCTGTCCGAGTTCCAGCGGTTCCGTGCTGTAGCCCCCTCCTGGCAGAGTCTAGAACCATGCCAGCCACACACGGGGCTTCCTTCGCGACTCTACTGAATGAGTGAAGGACGGGAGCAGCGGGAGCCCTTGTGGCAGGGATAGTGTTTGCTTCACGTTTGGAAAGACAAGTAAGATGTAAATGGGAACTAGAGAACCGAGAATGGTCATTAGCCAAGAGACCACCCCAAGGAGGCGCAGGATCAAGCAGGAGAGATGGCAGAGACACGGAGGGGAAGGGGCCTGACAGGCCTGGGAGGAAGTGGGGCCAGGGGCAGAGGCCACATGCTGCCATTTCTGCCCCTCCTATCTGTCATGGGCTGAATGTGCCTTCTCAGCTTCACCTGAAGTTCTAGCCCTGCTCCCTTCCCCCAACTCTAAATGCAACCCCATTTGAGGAGGGCCTTTAAGAGGATTCACATAACAGGAGACTATTAGGACAGGCCCTTACCCAATCTTCCTCGCATCTCTGTAAGAGATTCGCACAGGGAACCAGTAGTTAGCGTAATGGCTATGTCTCTGGACTCTCACGTAGTAGACCACAGCTCGCATCCCGGACCCGAGAATGGTCATTAGCCAAGAGACCACCCCAAGGAGGCGCAGGATCAAGCAGGAGAGATGGCAGAGACACGGAGGGGAAGGGGCCTGACAGGCCTGGGAGGAAGTGGGGCCAGGGGCAGAGGCCACATGCTGCCATTTCTGCCCCTCCTATCTGTCATGGGCTGAATGTGCCTTCTCAGCTTCACCTGAAGTTCTAGCCCTGCTCCCTTCCCCCAACTCTAAATGCAACCCCATTTGAGGAGGGCCTTTAAGAGGATTCACATAACAGGAGACTATTAGGACAGGCCCTTACCCAATCTTCCTCGCATCTCTGTAAGAGATTCGCACAGGGAACCAGTAGTTAGCGTAATGGCTATGTCTCTGGACTCTCACGTAGTAGACCACAGTTCGCATCCCGGACCCGGTGGCTTAAAACTCACGCCGGGCGCGTGTGCGTGCGTGCCCAAGATCCCGAGAGGAGACTGGAGGAGAAGGGATTGTGGTGTGGTCATCCTCCCTGGGGGGTGATTTCTCGCTTTCTGTCTCTATGTCTCTCTCTGTCTGTCTGGCGAGTGCACGCGCCCTGTAGTGAAAACCTCTCCAAAAAAAAAAGAGAGAGAGATTCGGACACAGGGACGCCAGGATGTGCACGCACGGTAGAGGTCCTGCGAAGAGGCAGCGGAGGGTGGCTGTGTGCACAGCTGGGACAGAGACCTCAGGGCAAACCCAACCTGTGGACTGATCCGATCCTCCAGGTGGGGAGGGGACTGAGAGCTCCAAGCATATTGTGGGGGCTTTGTCCTTCAGGCCCGGCCCCCATCTAGGAGTCTGCTTAGAACAGACAACGCCCTTGTCTTCCAGGAGGTTCCAAGGGGTGAGGAGCTCAGTGTCAGGAACTATGAGGAGACCAAATATCTTTTTTCTTTTTTCTTTTTTCAACCGCCAGAGGGCATTGAGGACGGAGAGGAAAAGAGGGGGCGGAAGCAGTGGGATGTGGTCCCTCTGCAGTCTCTTCTCCACGTCTCCATCCTGTGGAGGTTTGGGGTAAGCCACTGGGGCTGGGATTTGAACTGTGGCTCAAATCCACGTGGGATCCAGCTCCCTTACCATGAGGCTACAGGGCTGGCTCTAGAGACCAAACCTCAGAGCCAAAGATGCACCTAGCACCCCTCTCACTCGAGAAACTACCAGAAACAGGTAGAGCCTAGCTATATGAATTTCTTGTTATATCAGGATTTATATCACGCCCCCCACAGGAATATGAGAATATTCTAAAGAGGAAATTCAGAAGAGTTGGTGGAGGTGGAGGGGCGCTGGTGCCATGGGACTGAAGATCAGTTTCAGATCCAAGCACAGCAGGGACGGGGGAGAATGAGGCAGGTGCTGGGTCCTGAGAGACACTCTTACAACTAGGGTCACTGTGTTTGGGGCGAGTGTTTTAGTTATCTCAGGAGGAGGGGCCCCTCTCTGGGGAACCACTAACCCAGCTCTAAGCGGAGGCCTGTCTCAGCCAGTCACAGCTCTCCATGGACCGCCTGCAGTGGGGCCCGAGCACGGAACCCATCAGAGCAGGTCACGGGGTCCTCCCAATACGGACACGATGAGCTGGGGGGCAGCAGCCTCCTTCCGGAGACAGGGAGGTCTGGGAAATGCAAGCTGGCTGGGGCTGGGGGCTCACTGCCAGGAGACACAGACTGCCCCCGAGTCTCAGGGCTCTGCCTTCCCCTCAAGCAGTACTGTCACTAGCAGGCAGCGGGAGAAGGGTGTGGCAGAGGCCATGTGCCCTGTTTCTCATCATCTCCTGCAGATCTTCAGTTGGTTTTTGGTCAGCATAAACATAGACTAGAAAGAGCACTGGGACCAGGGGTGGCATGGTGGTTAAGGTGGCTAGATCCCACATGGCTGACTGTGGGGTCTGAGCCCCAGAAATGGCGGCTTGAAAACCACGCTTGGTGTGTGTGCCCAAAATACTGAGAGGAGAATGGAGAAGAAGGGATTGTGGAGTGATGTCCCTCGTGGGGGATGCTTTTTCACTTTCTTCCCCTTTCTCTTTCCCCCTCTCGGCCAAGCGCCTCTGCCTTCTAGCAAAAGAAAGGAAGAAAGGAAAGAAAGAGGAAAGGGAGAAAAGAAAGAGACAGACAGACAGACTGGAGGCTTCGGAACCTGAAGGGTAGGTTTTCGCTGTAAGTTCTCCTTCTCTGAAGCCAGGCTGTCTTCTCGTTGTTCTTTTGTTTATAGCAAAATGTCTCAAAAGGAAGTACTTCAGTACCAAAATGAGGAAGGAGAGAGCTTAGACTCAACGTCTCCCCTTTCCCTTTAAAGTGTTCTGGTGGCATTGTCTTAATTTTGACATAAAGCTTATTTATCGATTTCTTCCATGAGTGAGAGAGAATGAGAGGGAGAGAGAGACAGCACTGCTAATAGCATCTTAGATGCCATGACCTGTCCCCAGCTTCAGCTGGCCAGGGTCCTGGGCTCACTCAGGGAGGTCTCTGGACATGAACCAGACACCTTCCCACATGAGTCAGCAGTGTGCAGTGCCACGTTTGGCCAGTGCACTCGGCCTGGCCCCCTTAACGGATGTGCAGTGCACGGCGCAGTGCTGTGACCCACAGGTAGGACGTCTTCCGCCAGATCGCTAGCACGTATTCTTCGCTCAGAAACTGAAACTGTACCCGGAGAGCAACAGCTCCCCATTCCTCCTCCCCCCACGACCTGGCAACCGCCCTGCTACTTTCTGCTTCCCGGAGTTTGGCTGTTTCAGGTAACTGCGCGACCGTGGAATCGTGCGGGATTTGTTCTTCTGTGACTCCCTGAGCTCACTTAGCTAATAGCAACAGTCTCATTGAAATCCTGGCTCTGCCGCCTGGCTTGTCTGTGAGCAAGCTCCTGGCCCTCCTGCTCTTAATTCCCGCATTCCTAAAGTAGGGAGGACTGTAAGACTCTCCTTAGAAGGGCCAGAGCTCAAGCAGGAATACATGTTAAAAGCTGTAACAAAGTGTTTCTCTCAAACAGCCCGTCCCAGTTATACCTGTCCTCATAATGACGATGCCATGTGTACCTGAGATCAAAAGATTAAGAGTGGGGCCAACAGGTGGTGTAGTGGTTAAGGCACTGGATTCCCACACGGTCAACTGCAGCTCGAGTCCTGGACGTAGTGGCTTGAAAATCACACTGGCCATGTCTGCGTACGTGTGTGTCCAAAATCTAGAGAGGAGAATGGAGGAGAGGGGATTGTGGAGTGGCCATACCCCTTGGGGGATGATTTCTCACTTTCTCTTTCTCTGTCTCTGCCCAGTGCGTGCACCGTAAGGCAAAAAACAAACCAAACCAACAAACAAAAACCCAAAACCAAACGAACAACAAACCAAACACACACACACCAACCCACAAAAAAAAACCAAAAAAACAAAAAATTAAGACTAAGAGCGGCCAGTGTCCCTTCACTTCTGAGAGCTCAATCTAGTACCTTATAAAAGTGGGAGGTGGCACTCAGGATGGGACCGTCACTAAATGTGGTTCCTTTCTGCAGGCTAAATACAGCAGTCTGGTCAGGGTGTTGGTGTTGGCCCTAAATGGCAGGCCGGTAAGGTGTCGTTCTGACAGGTGGCAGCGAGACACTGGACCCTGAAGTGTTTTCATGCAAGCGTGTGTCATGACCTTCGACAAGCCAATAGCAAAGGTGAGGATTGTCCTCTGGGTCTCTGACAGATTTCTCAGTGGGAACATACTTTGGTTATTATGCAAAGCTCACGCTTGGGCTCATGAGTTACAACGGACACAGAGCTTTTAAAATAGCCCCTTATCACTCTACTCGAAAAGGATTTTAGAAAATGCTGTTAATTGAAAGTTTGCTCCCAAACAATCAAAAATAAAAGATAAAGTTTCAACTTATTCGACAAATTAATTAGGTATGCCTAGAAAAATTAATAAGGAATATTCGAGAGCTAGTATCTTTGTAACCTTGCAAGAATATAAAAACAAACTAAGCAACAATGGGAAATTTATTTGTAAATGAGACACCACGATGTATACATTTGCATTTTATTAATGGAAATTGCTTCCTGAAATTACTATGAAACTTGAATATTAAGTCCAATAATCATGTAGTCCAAACAGCAGCTGTGTGAGAAAGACAGCGACTTGTGGAGAGGGGAGGGGACAGTCGTAGCTGCTTTTAATGAGATAATTGTTTCCCTCCTATCTGCAATACTGACTGTCAGCCTGGGTGTGAGCCAGCTGAGTGAGTCTGTTCTGTGCTAGGTTTAAAATCAGTGTGAAAGGGACCAGTAGTTGGCGTAATGGCTATGTCACTGGACTCCCCGTAGTCGACCGGAGTTCACGTCCTGGACCCCATGGCTTAAAACTCACACCGGGCACGTGTGCGTGCATGCCCAAGATCCCGAGAGGAGAACGGAGGAGAAGGGATTGTGGTGTGGCCATCCCCCCGGGGGGGGTGATTTCTCGCTTTCTGTCTCTCTGTCTCTCTCTGGCGAGCGCATGTGCCCTATAGCAAAAATCTCTCAAAAAAAAAAAAAAATCAGTGTGAAAGAGAGCTGACGAAACAGAATTAAAGAACTGTACCCTGTCCCATAGTTTGAATTTACTCTGGGTCTGTACGTGTTTTCATGTACGCACGTGTGCTTACGTGTGGACTTAAGAGTCATTCTTTTTTTTTGGACAGTTTTTTATATTATCATACGCCATCCCTCCCCCTCTCTTGCAAAGCCCTTCCATCTGAGGTCCTGCTACCTGTCCGCTCCTGTCCCCTGCCGTCATGGTGACATTTGACACCTGGATCCACAGTGCCTTATCTGCCAGGTTGCCATTTCCTTTTCCTCCACTGGATGGTAGTCAGTGCTCGCCCAGTCTCAGGCTCACAGGCAGGGCTTGCTGTCACGGGTCATTCTCTCAGCGCCACAGTGAGCTTCCTCAGCCCATCACCACGAGCTCTCCTGCTTCTAGCTAACTTGTGTTAGGGATGCAGCGCCTCATCCAAACCTGCATTGGTCCTGTGACCTTCTAGTTATCTGTGTCTATACAGATCCTAAACTTGTTATGGATGCAGATAATTCTCTCCATTACTTAACTTTTAAGATTTTTTTATTATTATTATTACTTGCTACAGGGTGTGTGCTCTCATGAGAGACAGAGAAAGAGAAGGAAAGTGAGAAAGCACTTCCCAGGGAGAACGACCATGCCGCGATCCTTTCTCCTCCATGCTCCTCTCGGAATTTTGGGCACACGCGCACATGCAGCCTAGCAGGGGCCATGTTTTTCACGGCTGTAGCACGCTGCCCGACCACTTGCTCTGGATTTAGTCCTCCTTTTTTTTTTTTTTTTTTTTAAACAAATTGTGCT
>NW_006159756.1:2080267-2084131 GCF_000334495.1 Tupaia belangeri chinensis | reverse complement strand
TCTCTGTCTCTCTCTGGCGAGCGCATGTGCCCTATAGCAAAAATCTCTCAAAAAAAAAAAAAAATCAGTGTGAAAGAGAGCTGACGAAACAGAATTAAAGAACTGTACCCTGTCCCATAGTTTGAATTTACTCTGGGTCTGTACGTGTTTTCATGTACGCACGTGTGCTTACGTGTGGACTTAAGAGTCATTCTTTTTTTGGACAGTTTTTTATATTATCATACGCCATCCCTCCCCCTCTCTTGCAAAGCCCTTCCATCTGAGGTCCTGCTACCTGTCCGCTCCTGTCCCCTGCCGTCATGGTGACATTTGACACCTGGATCCACAGTGCCTTATCTGCCAGGTTGCCATTTCCTTTTCCTCCACTGGATGGTAGTCAGTGCTCGCCCAGTCTCAGGCTCACAGGCAGGGCTTGCTGTCACGGGTCATTCTCTCAGCGCCACAGTGAGCTTCCTCAGCCCATCACCACGAGCTCTCCTGCTTCTAGCTAACTTGTGTTAGGGATGCAGCGCCTCATCCAAACCTGCATTGGTCCTGTGACCTTCTAGTTATCTGTGTCTATACAGATCCTAAACTTGTTATGGATGCAGATAATGCTCTCCATTACTTAACTTTTAAGATTTTTTTATTATTATTATTACTTGCTACAGGGTGTGTGCTCTCATGAGAGACAGAGAAAGAGAAGGAAAGTGAGAAAGCACTTCCCAGGGAGAACGACCATGCCGCGATCCTTTCTCCTCCATGCTCCTCTCGGAATTTTGGGCACACGCGCACATGCAGCCTAGCAGGGGCCATGTTTTTCACGGCTGTAGCACGCTGCCCGACCACTTGCTCTGGATTTAGTCCTCCTTTTTTTTTTTTTTTTTAACAAATTGTGCTTTTTGAGTAATTATTCCTTCTCCTATATGTATCTCTCTCAACTGGAGTGAAATCTCCATGCTGCAGATGAAGTCCTTTTCATTTTAAAATTTTGTCTTTATTTGTCTACTGTAGATCCAGCACTTGGTATGGTTATGGTTCTGGGCACCCAGACAAACTTTGATAAATATCTACAGAACAAAAGAAGGTGAAGATGAGAGATGGAAGAGTGCAGCAGATGAGAACCATCTCTAGGAATGAAAGAGAGAGTCTCTCTCCCCCATTCCCAGGACTCAGTCTGTCAAGCATGGTCTGACTAGGAGTCTTGTGTCTGGCCTCTCGGATGAACGTGTCCCCCACCCCTCGGCCGGGAGGAGAGGGACAGAACAGTTACTTGTACCTGCAGAGGCATGGCTTCCGACCAGACAGACTGCAGGATGGAGGCTGAGCCAGAGCCAGGGCCCATGTGACTGCACAGAAGCAAGAGGCGATGGCCGAGGGCGGGCATCCTGGCATCGGGGCCCAGGGAGGGCACAGGGGGAGCTGGGACCTAACGAGCACTAACAAGCATTCATGTCCACTGCCCCGAATTCGTCCAATACATTTTCCATTAGGACCTTGATTTTGATCTTGCCAGGCAGGCCCCGGGGCTAGAATGATGAGCGCACCATCAAGAACAAATGAGTGCTGAGCCGCAGCAGCTGGCCCGAGGCGGCAAGTGACTTCAGGAACAGCACCGGGGCCTCGGCGTGGTATTCTTCCTGTTACCCAGCCCACGACCTTGTCCCACTGCTGCTCGTGCTGAGCCGCAGCAGCTGGCCCGAGGCGGCAAGTGACTTCAGGAACAGCACCGGGGCCTCGGCGTGGTGTTCTTCCCGTTACCAGCCCACGACCTTGTCCCTCTGCTGCTCAAGGCCTGGCATCACGTGCCGTGCATTAGCATTCGAAAGAGACTCTCCAGGCAGCCTGGATGTTCTGTCCCCGCTTGTCCTGGCCCTCGCTGGCCCACCTCTATACCCACCTGCTATCTGACTTGATGTTTCCCCGGACCTGCCAATCCAGGGCGCACCCGACTTGCTGCCGCGGTGCTGGGGTGCTGGGGTGCCAAGCCCCTTCCTCACCTACAACCCCATCTTGGGGTTTACCCAACTCCCCAGAGCTCAGTGACCCCTAAGTTCTAGCAGAGACCCTCCAAACCCAAGTGTGTCCTTGGCAGAGGGAAGGACTCAGCACTGCCTTCTCTCCCTTTCAGAGCCTAGGGCTCCAGGATCAACTTCTTACCAAACCAGGCCGAGTCTGCGCCCCATGCACCGCCGTCCAGGCTGCAGACGTGGGCGACGGAGGAAAACAGCTTTCTGCCACACGGAAAGCAAGGGGAGCGGGCGGTTAACGCCGGAGAAGCCAGTCTCGGAGGAGTGCCAAGCATGGGTTTTTGCTTTGTTTTTAATTAATTAAGTTTTTTGTTAGAGGGCATGCTTGCCAGAGAGACAGAGAGAAAGGCAGGGAGAAAGCACCTCCATGCTTCTCTCCCACACACATGTGTACACACGTGTGAACATGTGCTCTGTTGTTAATGAAGAAAAACTAAGATGAACAAGAAGGCACGTCTATTCTCCCCTTCAGGGATGTCCGCCTGTGGGCGCAGCCTCCCTCTGAATACCGGGGAGAAGACTTGAAGCAAGGGAGAGAGCAGTGTTCAGTTCCACCCAAGCCGACCAGTGGAAATAATAATTGCTACTTTGTTCACAAGGGTTTTCGAAAGCTCTCAAGGCCTAGGTGAGATAAGGATTAAATTTGAAACTGTCTATTACAGATAAAGGGGTTAGCATGATGGACGTTTGCCGGTAATTCCAAGCCTGGAAATAACCCACAGGGCAGCCCCTTCCACTGAGCCAGGGTTGGAGCTCTGTCCTGCCCTACCCTGCCCCGCCCTGCCCACCCCACTCCCCTTCCCAGGACACACACAGCCACATGAGGAGCACAGGTGAGAACGAGGAGCCCGCGTGACTGTGGACTAAAATCACAACACCCCGGAGGTCAGATGCTCCTCCCCCAGTTGGGCACTGAGGAACAGACGTGGAGGCAGGTGACAGGCCCAGGTCAAGGGCTCTCGGTGCTGTCTTCGTCCTCCCTGGGGCTGCCCGTCGCTGTCTACTCAGGTTTTTCTGATCTGTCTTCCCACGGTCTGCACGCCAGTCTCGCTGTGTGTGAAGGGAAATGTGGGTTTTTCTCAACTCCCTTTGTCGCTGTTGCATCTTGTAAAATTAGCCGCTGAATAACAAAGGGTTTTAACCTGAAGGACTGGGACATTTTTCCCACCTACTCTGAAGACGATCTGTGTTAGCAGAGGGAGACCTCGATGGGGACTCAGGTCCTTTAAGAATCGTTGGAAGGGAGCCTCCAGGGAGCCGGAGGGATTTCCTGTTCTCGAAGTCTTTGCTGAGACAGCGAATCTGGAAAACCTGTGTCAGCTCCCAACTCTCCCAGGAGAGCTCTGGTGTTGGTGGCAAAGGGACAAATCCAACGAATTCTGGAATAATTCTGTGTCTGTTGCCCCAAGAGTTTAGAGGTGTTGAGGGAGCCACCACGAGGAGGCCCGGCGCCCCCCGACGTGGCCCCCCCCCGCCATAGACCTCTGCCGTGGGGGTGTCCCTCCTGCGGCACCCCACAGCCCCTCCCCCTGCTCTCCAGCCCAGCGCTGCCAATCACCCTGCCGTGGTCAGCAGCTGATTCCCCGTGGCAGGTTTATGGTTCACTGAGCCACCCAATGGTGACTTCCAGGGCAGAGGAGCCATTTGTCCTAGCCTATTTAGTGGCCGTCTTTTGGAGACTGGCCGCCAGGCAGGCAGGGACTTAGCCTGACTCCAGAGGCAGGGGGATGGGAGTAGGGGGCGGGGAGAGGAGGAAGAGAGGGAGGGGTGCCAAGAAAAAGAGGCTAGACCACACCAGTGTGTCCCGGAGCCCTTGCCATCTTGTTCTAACGCCAGGAACCCCCTTCAAACCCCC
>NW_006159756.1:2024268-2080252 GCF_000334495.1 Tupaia belangeri chinensis | reverse complement strand
GGAGCAGTTGGGGAATGCTCCTACTTGGTGACAGCCTCCTCCCTTTGTTCTGCTGACCGGGCAGGACTCCCAGGATGATTCTCCCAGACTCCAGGGACATTTTTCCCTGCCTCAAGGACAGGGATGCTCTGAGGGGGCAAATCATGGTGTGACTAAGGTTAGACTTTCCCTGCGACCTCTGCCTGCCCTCCACCTTCGTTTCTTCCTTCTTAGAAAAATAGCAGTAATTTGGGATCAGCAGATGGCATAATGGTCACATTGTGGAATTCCATATAGTTGACCGTGGTTCGAGTCCTGGACCCAGCATCTTAAAACTCACGCTGGGCGCGTGTGCATGCGTGTCCAAGAACCCAAGAGGAGAATGGGGGAGAAGAGATGGTGGCGTGGCCATCCCCCCTGGGGGTGATTTCTTGCTTTCTGTCTCTCTGGAGAGTGTACATGCCCTATAGCAAAAAAACTCAGCAAAAAGAAAAGGAAAGAAAAATAGCAATAATTGTTTTCCTGCTTCTCAAGCATACTGTGATGATAAAGTGATAAAAAAGGCGTTTGTCAGTTCCATTTGAAAGCTCCTCAACTTCCTCATCTGTGCACAGGAAACACTCCAGAAAGTGTCCACATTAACCCGGAGAAGTTTCGGCATTGTGGTCCTCACACTGATTTGAATGTGGGGTGGGATGAATCGGCCCAGAGAAAGCGAGTGGGCCAAGCAGGTGGAGCCAGCAGCGAGCCGGGAGCCCTCCCTGGGCCACCAGGATGGCTCAGCGTGTGGTGTGGCTGCACAACATCCATCACTTCCTCCTCAGGCAAGAGACCCATCGGGACAGGGTGAAGAAGGGGACGAAGGAGAGGATCGGCACAGAGGAAAAGGACAGGGGGTAGGATGCTTCTCCCGTCTTATGTCCAGAATCACTGATTTTCAAACTGTGGTCTTGGGGACCCACGTGGGGGGGCGGGCAGTGCTGTGAGACCCTGTCAGAGGGTCCTCAAGGTCAAACCTACATTCATTCATTCATTCATTTAGAGATTTTTGCTATAGGGCACATGCACTTGCTGGAGAGACAGAGAGACAGAAAGAGAGAAACCACCCCCCAGGGAAGAGCCATGCCACAGTCCTTTCTCCATTCTCCTCTCAGGATTTTGGGCACACATGCACACACACTCGGTGTAAGTTTTAAACCGCTGGGTCGAGGACTTGAACCAAGGTTGACTATGTGGAAGTCCAGCGGTGCAACCATTATGCCATCTGCTAGTCCCAAAACCTACTTTCACAGTAACGCTGTGCTGGCCGTTTCCGCTCATGGTGCAGAATGGCTCTAGAGCTGAGTACTAGAGTGCTCGCAGGACTTGAAGTGGTGGTACCGAACACTGCAGTCTCCGTATTCTCCAGGCCACACATGCACAGGGAAAATTGCAGTTTTCATTAAAAACGTCCTTGATGATGGCCAGCTGCAGTGCTGCAGCAGGAGTGCAGCGCTCTGCAATGCCAAGACCACGTGGGAAGGTCCTAGGCTTGCACCCAAGGTCTCTGTACACACAGGTGCACGTACCTGGTCCAGGCTGGCTAAGGCTGGGGTGGATCACAGCCTGAGAACCACGTTGGGGGCGCCGCTCTCTCTCCCTCTCCCACGCCTCACCTCCCTCTTTCATGGAAAATGGTAAATAAATAAGCTTTAAAAAACTACTTTGATGATGGGACCAGCAGATGGCATAATGGTTACCTTGCTGAACTCCCACATAGCCGAGCATGGTTCAAGCCTTGGAGCTAGCGGCTTAAAACTCACACCAGGTGTGTGTGCGTGTGTGCCCAAGATCCTGAGAGGAGAATGGAGGAGAAGGGATTGCGGTGTGGCCATTCCCCCAGGGGAGTGATTTCTTGCTTTCTTTCTCTCTGTGTCTCTGACAAGTGCATGCCCCTCATAACAAAAATCTCTATAAAAAAAAAAAGGAAAGAAAACAGCTCACGTATGTAGTGACAATGAGACATCTGAATGTTCAAGTAACAATTAAGGATTTGGAAAACTTGAATCTGCCCCCAAAGCTGGACAGGTTTTTCAATACCTGTGGATGGAAACTCCTTCTCCGTCTTCTTTTTTCTAACTCCCACTCACTCTTCAAGACCCAACCTCTTCTTTTGTATTCTCTCAGGTTCTTTCCCTGAGCTTCCTCTTCCTTCCTCAGGCTGTGTGTGCGCGCGCGCGGGTGCACAGTGGTGCGTATGTCCGTATACGTGACTAAGTCTACGTCTTATCTGTCTCCTTTCTCCTATCCACTCGTCCTTATTTAAAAGCTCATTCTTGAGAGGGCTCTTTCCGTTCACTATCCAATATGACATTAATATTGAGAGGAAAGACAAGAAGCATGTCATTTCCCTTATGAAGCTACTGAGTGTTTTCTTGTTTACAACAGTAATTTAGGAACACTAGTTTCTGAGCATTTCTCAGTCAGTATTTCCTATTGCACACGGCAAATCGAAGGCTAAATGAGAGCTTTTGAATTTACTTGAATGCATTTTATGGGAGATACAGGAATAATGGAGCTGATAAGGAAAAGTAGGCATCTGAGTGCTTTCCGAACACCTACTAAGAGCTGTTGGTCACCCATCAACTTGCTTTTACCACCTTTTCAAACGAATCTCCATAATGCCACCAGAGTAAGCTTTCTGAAATACTGCTTTTCTTATCGTTTTCATAATGCCAATATTCCTATGATGTTTTTAAAAAAGAATTTTTGCTATAGGGCATGAGTGCTCATTGGAGACACAGAGACAGAGACAGAGACAGAAAGAGAGAGAGAGAGAGAGAGAAATCACCCCCCAGCGTGGAGGGCCACACCACAATCCCTTCTCCTCCATTCTCCTTTGGGGATTTTGGGCACACATGTACACATGCCTGCTGTGATTTTCAAGCTACCAGGTCTGGGACTTGAACCATGGTCAGCCATGTGGGAGTCCAGTACTTTAACCACTATGCCACTTGCTGCCCCCATGATTTTTTTTAGATTAGAAAATTACAACTGCTTCTGATAACAAATGCAAGTCTTAGCAGAAAGCCACCTATTAAGAATGACTACAACTTGTCAAAATATTGAAAGTTTCCAAGCACTCTAAGGCAGAGAAGAATGGAGGGAACAAGATACAGGGGTGCAGGCGGGGCAGATTCAGAGACAGCATGGATCTTCCCAACATCTCCCACTTCCCCATCTGTGGCAGAATGACTCCAGGATGGAGCCAAGGTGAGTGTGGTAGATGCCAATGTGAATGATGAGCACTCTGGGAGTCTCACAGAGACAGAGAAATTGAAGGGTGTTCCCAGTTTATCAAGGACGAAAGGCCCAATAAACACCCCACATTATATCAGGGTCCACACAGGGATACGGATGTGCTCTGGATAAGGGTGGGCTGGAAAGAAAAGATCCTCAGAAAGTCTGAAGTTTGGGAACCAGCAGTTAGCATAATGGCTATGTTGCTGGACTCCCACGTAGTTGACCGCGGTTCACGTCTTGGACTCGGTGGCTTGAAACTCAAGCCGGGCGCGTGTGCGTGCGTGCCCAAGATCCTGAGAGGAGAATGGAGGAGAAGGGATTGCGGCGTGACCATCCCCCCTGGGGGTGATTTCTCGCTTTCTGTCTCTCTATCTCTCTCTGTCTGGCGAGTGCACGCGCCCTATAGTGAAAACCTCCCCCCCCGCCAAAGAAAAGAAAGCCTGAAGTTCTGCTTCAAATTATCTTCATTTCTGATTAAATTCATTATCTCCTTTATCCTAATTACCTGCCAGAAACAAATCTAATTTTACTTGGCAGGAAAATGACATCATCCAGAAACTTAAATTATTTCCACAATTTTTCTTTCTTTCTTTGTAAAAAGTTGTCAGAGGATGCATGTGCTTGCCAGGGAGAGGAGAGGGGGAGAGAGAGCAGCAAAGGCACCCTTCATGGGGCGTGGCCACACTGCAATCCCTTCTCCTCTGTCTCTCCTCTCTGTCGGGATTTTGGGCACATATGTGCATGTGCTCCACATGTCTTTCCTTCTTTTTTCTTTTTTTAGAGATATTTTTGCTATAGGGTACATGAGCTCACTAGAGAGACAGAGAGATGGAAAGCAAGAAATCATCCCCCAGGGGGGATGGCCATGCCACCATCCCTTCTCCTCCATTCTCCCCTTGCCATTTTTTTTTGGCACACGTACACGTGCCTGGCGTGAGTTTTAAGCTGCTGAGTCTGGGACTCGAATTGCGGTTGACTACATGGAAGTCCAACAACTTAACTGTTACACCATCTGCTGGTCCTAACTCCATATATCTTCCCAGCTTCCAGGTCTAGGACTCAAACCACACAATTGGCTACATGGGATCTAGCTGCCTTAACTACCAGGCCACAGGGCAGCCTTATAATGTGGGTTGTACTAATTATTCTCCATCTACCTGAATAGAAGTCTTGTGTTCCTCATTAGAATTTTGCTAAGGTGTGCACTTGAACCACACTTGCTTCCAGGCTTGTGTGTGGGAGTATTTAAGTTTGTCAGTGGCCATAACCAGGTGCCACATCCAGCTGCCTGTGGGATTTTTTTGTTTTCAATTGGTTGGTGTCTATCCCAAGATCCTGAGAGGAGAATGGAGGAGAAGGGATTGCGGCGTGACCATCCCCCCTGGGGGTGATTTCTCGCTTTCTGTCTCTCTATCTCTCTCTGTCTGGCGAGTGCACGCGCCCTATAGTGAAAACCTCCCCCCCGCCAAAGAAAAGAAAGCCTGAAGTTCTGCTTCAAATTATCTTCATTTCTGATTAAATTCATTATCTCCTTTATCCTAATTACCTGCCAGAAACAAATCTAATTTTACTTGGCAGGAAAATGACATCATCCAGAAACTTAAATTATTTCCACAATTTTTCTTTCTTTCTTTGTAAAAAGTTGTCAGAGGATGCATGTGCTTGCCAGGGAGAGGAGAGGGGGAGAGAGAGCAGCAAAGGCACCCTTCATGGGGCGTGGCCACACTGCAATCCCTTCTCCTCTGTCTCTCCTGCCTTTCAGGATTTTGGGAACACACACACACACACACACACACACACAACATGTTTCTCAAGACACTGGGTCTAGGACTCGATCTGTGTACTTGGCCATGTGGAGTCCAACCACCTCATTGGCCCTCCACAATTTTTCAGAGCTGTATTTGCTAGCCAATCAATACTTCTCAGGATACCATGAGACAAGATCATATGGCCAAAAAATCAGACGAACGAACTAACAAACACACCCTACCAACCTAAACAATAGACCCACTGGAGGAATGGACGCTAATATAAATGGAAAAAATATATTCAAGAAATCACAAAATAAGAGCGAGAATCTTATCTAAAGCAGAATTTGAAATAATAATAAAATAGTAAAATACAAATGAAAACTCTGTAAGTAATACATGTTATCTAAGGTAGAATTTGAAGTGATAATAAGATGATAGAATAGAAACAAAAACACTAAGAGCAATAACTTCAGAACTTTTAAACTTGGGTTTGCAGTAGATGAGACAAAATTGAAGAGGGGATGAATGCATACTGAGTTTAGGGATACGCAGGTGCAAACGTACAGGAGAAGGACGTTGGTAAGAGGCTGATTTAGGAGACACAGGAAATGTAGACACATGCTTATGTGTGTGTGTAAAGACCGAGTGAGGTACACGTATTACATGAAGAGACAGCCTCTGTAAGTTTTCTGACGCCATTAAAAGGCATTTATACATGACTGAAGAACCCCGGGAAAGGTTCTTTACAAAGCTACTCAGTCACATCAAACCTAAATTGTTAAAAGCCAGGAATAAAGAAAATATCCTTAGGAACAGGAAGAGAAAGGGGAGATTTTCCTGCAAAAGGAGCTAAACTACACTAGTAACTGATGTTTCAGCAGAGACAATGGAAACAGACAGGCAACGGGATGGCAACCTCCAAGAAGTAAACGAAAATTACTGCCAAGTGCTTCAGATGCGAAGGTGGAAGTAAGACATTTGTAGATACAGATAAATGGAGAGAATTTATTATCGGGAGATCCACAGTAGATGAAACGCTTAAGGGCATTTTTCAACAGCAGAAAAATCACTCCAGATGGAAACACAAGGATTCTGGAAAGAATAAAGAGCAATGAAAAGAATAAATATATACATAAATATGCTGTTAATTCTATATAATAATTATATCTTATGTGTTTTCAAATATATCTGGGCTGAAAAATACAATGATAGTAGTAAAAATGTTGATGGGATCAAATGTGTTTAAAATTTTCTGAGGTCTCCTTACCCAAAATTTTTTTAAAGAATCATTTTTTTTCCTTCCTTCCTCCCTCCCTCCCTTCCTTCCTTCCTTCCTTCCTTCCTTCCTTCCTTCCTTTTCTCTCTCTCTCTCTCTCTCTCTTTCTTTTTAATTTGACCAGAGAGGGACCAGAAGAGAGTGGGGGGTGGTGGTGGTGGTGAAAAAGCAAGCCAACAGGTCCGGGACTTGAATCGTGGTCGGCCATGTGGGAATTCAGTGTCCTCAACCACTATGCCACCTGCTGGCCCCAAAAGTTCTAATTTTTAATAAGCTCTGCTATGAGCTATCCAAAATGGAGTCGTTTCTTTTCTTTTCTTTTCTTTTCTTTTCTTTTCTTTTCTTTTCTTTTCTTTTCTTTTTTCTTTTCTTTCTTTTTTTTTTTTTGAGAGGTTTTTGCTATAGGGCACATGCGCTCACCAGAAAGACAGAGAGAGACAGAGACAGAAAGTGAGAAATCGCCCCCCGGGGGGATGGCCACACTGCAGTCCCTTCTCTTCCATTCTCCTCTCGGGATCTTGGGCACGCACACACACACACCTGGTGTGAGTTTAAGCCACCAGGTCCAGGACTCAAATTGCAGTTGACTACATGGGAGTCCAGCAACATAGCCATTACGCCAAGTGCTGGTGCCAGGTGGGGTCTCTGACGATGTGCACTCCTGAAGCTGCGCTAACATTTACAGAGCAGCTACTCTACTCAGTGCTGTGCTCAGTGCTTACAGGTGATACTTAGGAAAAACAAGTGTACAAGTAGAATTGAGTAAAATGGAAGCCAATGCTCGAAAGAGAGAGTCAGCAAAGTCCAAAGCTAGGTTTAAAACAGATTAATAAGATAGACAGACTGGAGAGACTGATTTAAAAAAAAATTTAAAAAATGTTCTTGCTACCAGTATTTAATACTATGACATCAAAACAGACCATACGGATCATGAAATCTCAAAGAAGAGAAAAACATAATCTCAGTAAATTTAAATAATTAGATGATG
The DNA here is from genome assembly GCF_000334495.1 of Tupaia belangeri chinensis. Taxonomy (NCBI): domain Eukaryota; kingdom Metazoa; phylum Chordata; class Mammalia; order Scandentia; family Tupaiidae; genus Tupaia; species Tupaia belangeri. The sequence goes on along the minus strand of NW_006159756.1, from coordinate 2,072,976 downwards.
GGGCTGATTCCTAGAAAAACATACATTTTCCAGACTAACACAGAATAATGAAAAAAAAAGATTATTTTACCTGTCCCCCCAACTTTCTTCTTCTTTGTAATTTTTTTCTTTTTTCACCAGAGAGAAACAGAGAGAGGGAAAATGAGAAATCCTTTCCCCAGGGGGACTGCCACACCTCAGTCCCTTCTCTTTTATTCTCTTGGAATTTGGGGCATGCACACACATGCACCCAGCATGTTTTTCATGCCAGGGGGCCTGGGACCCAATTGAGTGGTCAGCCATGTGAGATCCAGTGCCTTAACCACCATGCCACCAGCTGGCTCCAGATGACTTCAATAAGTATGAAAGAAATTAAATACACAATTAAAAACCTTCATTTACACAAATTTAGGCCAAGAAAAGTTCACCAGGGAGTCCTTTTACTCATTTAAGGAAGAAGTAACGTGACTTAACCCAAATGCTTCCCCAGAAAGGCTAGAGGAAAAATGTGAATACTGTCCTAAATGCTCAAGTAAAAATTATGATCATCCCTTTACCCCCCAAGTTTAATTGCTAGAGCATGTGTTTACTCACACATGCGTGTGCGCATGAGAGAGGGAGGAGACACCCCAATGGGTGAGTCACTTCAGCACCCCTTTCCTGCATTTCTCCACCCTGCCAGGCCTGGAGCATGCATGCTTAGACGTCTGGTGTGTTTTCAAGCCAATGGGCCTGGGATTCGAACCGTGGTTGGCCATGTGGGATCTGGCCTATGCGCAGCGCTTAGCCACTGCACTATGGGCTGGCCCTGGTCTGTTCCACTCTAAAGTCCTTAGAGAGTGGTAAGAATGTCACACGCACGCACACCACAGTTCTAATAGTGAAATGCAGTTGTGTTAGGTTGTCGGAGAAGTCTGAAGCACCTCTGCGTAGGAAAACACACGTGCCTTCCCCGACAACTTAGCAGTTATGTCCTAAAGTGATTGCTGTGGACAGAAATCCTGTGCGAGAGAGGGCAGACTCAAACTTGAAACTGTAATGGCTCAAACCCCACACAGTTATTTCTAGTTTAGATAACAATGAAGCGCGGCACACCCCGGTGGTGGTGGTTCCTCTCCTGGACTGGGGCGCTGTCCTTGCTCAGTCACAATAGACCCCCCCACTGCAAACTCAGAGGAGAAGAATGAGACCCTCAGGTTTGGGGGACAGAGACCCTAAAGCTCGTCTGTACCATCCTCGTCCCCGGTGAGCGAGCCGCCACAGTGAGATGAGTGTATTTAATTTTAGTGTCCGGTGCATTTCAGAGCAGGCTTCTGCTCCCTAGGGGACCCCTTTCCAAATCTAGAGAAGAGCCTCCTGATTGTCTTCAGGCCTTACCTCCCCTCAGGAGGTGACCGTGCTAAAATTAGCGTACCTTCCTCCAGAGCATCTGGTGTGATGCAGCCTCCTGGGGACCGCTACTCTCCTGTTAGCACGTGTGGCAAGCATGTCCCAGCAAGAATGTCTCATCAGAAGCAGGCCTAGAGTCGGGGCACTGTGGCACTGGTACATTGCTAGAATGTTCTTCTAAGTTTGTCTTGCTAAGAGTCATGGCGGCCAGCCACGGCAGGGCAACGCTAACGTGGAGCTCTGCCATGCTGATGCCTCCTGGGAAGCCTCAGGTGTGCCACGCCCCTGACCCTGGCTGGCTGAGGCTGAGGGACCACAGTGTGGAGACCCCCTTGGGGATGCCATGCTCTTTCTTTGTCTCTCTCATGGGAGAAATAAATAAATAAACAAAAAAGAAAAGAAAATCTAGTGCCGTGGTGGGGCAAACGGACATTAAGGTCTGTTGGATTTTAATTCTGATCACAAAAAAGTGGCTCCTTTGTCCCTGGATACACCCAGTGTCGTATTTGGGATTTGGGATCCTAGTGTGATGTTCTTTCCGTTTATCCAGTCATCGATCTTTTAATCAGTAAATATTCGCCAAGTCCTGACTATGCAGCTTCTGTGCTGAGTGTTCAAAGACGAGCCCACAGAGCAGCAGAGAAGGAGGGAAGCCCCTGAATAGCAGGGGATAAAAGCAGCAGCAACAGGAGGAGGGGTGGGAAGGGGAGTGAATGGCTCCGTAGGGAGGGTAGAAAGGGCAAGGGAAGTGTCATGGAGGAGAAGGGAAACTAACACCAGACTTGGAGCATGGGAGGGTAGGAGGAGCCCTGTCAAAGGTGGAAGGTGAGGAGGGGAAGGCTCTGGCTGGAAGGAAGCTTCCTCTCCTCTGCACACCCTTCCTGAGCATCCGCTGTGGATCACAAGCTGTCCTGGGCATTGGGGATGGCACGTCAGTAAGGCTGGCTAAGGGAGGTCACGTCCCCTGGGCAGAGAGACATCAGTCATTGCTGTAGACCAGAGGAACGTTGGGCAGGAAGAAATACAAAGAGAGAGAGAAGGAACGACTAGGCTGGAATCAGGAGAGGCTTTATCATCTAGTGGAGAAGCCAGTCGGGTAGACAAGGGAGGAAGGGGATTCAGAGACAGAAGAGCCCAGAGCCAAGGTGGGGGACAGTAAAGATGGCTGACACGTTGAGAGGTGCAGGAGTTCAGCCTGACCAAAGGGAAGGGGGACAGGAGAATGGGAGAAGCCAGAGACGAGGAACTTCTTATGAATGGGAATAGAAAATAATGAGGAGACCAAGAAAGGACAGCCACGACCTGGTTTGCACTCTTCTTAAAGCAAGAGCTATAGCTAGTGTTATCAAGCTTTTCCTCTGATCTCTCTGTCTCTAGTGCAGAGAGTTTACTAGGGGTGAGGGGGTGGGATGGGCCAGGGAGAGTGGTACAGAGGCTGTCCAGGAAGGGCTTCCTCCCATGAGCCAATGGAGAAGCAGCACACACAGGAACTCATCTTCATTCACCTTGCCTTACATGGGATGAAGACCCACCTTCGTTCACCTCAGCTGGGATCAAGAACTCACCTTGGATGAAGGTCTCATCTTCAGTGTGTACCTCCCTATTTCCCACCATTTCATTTATTTCCTTCCTTCTACAAGACCCCAAACACTTCATTCCCATGTGACATTCTTTCCTTTACTTTCATGCCATGGATCAAAATGAAGGATAAGACATGACTTGGGACTTGCCTTTCAGTATTTTCATTTATAGATCGTCTTACCCCACAGTTTGGCTGTGACTTGGGCAGTCATGTAGCATCTCTGGGCCTTAGTTTCTTCATTTATAAACATGGGAATAATAAGACTGATCAGCAGAGTTGAGCATCTAACGTCTTTAGGAATCACTGGCCCAGGGATTGGCACATGGCAGAAACCATATGAAAAGTCCTTTTCCCCTCTCCTGTTTCCAATGCCTTCCTGAGATCTTTCCTCCCTGCTGTGCCCAGACAATTCTTGCCTGCAGGAGATTAACACATGCTTGGTGCGCCAGTTGTGTTCAGAGGGACCCCACCCCTAGCAGAAGGGAGGCCATCCTTCAAAGTAGAAAGATCATTCCTGACCCTCAGGCACCAGCCCAGATGAAACAGGTGGATAGGTGTAATGGCTAAGATGTCATTTGCTTGGATAAAGGACAATGCTGAACACTCAGCCCAACGACTGTGGCTTCCTGGCAGGGCACGTAAGGTCCCAGCCTGACACGAGACCTCTGCTTTCCTCAGCAAGCACACACCGTGGCTTCTCGCAACTATTGAACATTCCCTGATTATGCCCTCCAGTTGTTTTAATACGATACGCTTAGACACTGTGCTCTCTTCCTGTGGAAGAGAGTAACCTTCCTCTCTTGACTGGCTGGTGAGCTGTAATTTGCTCATCAAGATGCAGCTCCAAGTTAGCCTTCTCCAGTGAGCCTTCCTCCCATTCTCCTCGTTGTGCCCTTGCCAGTTTCTTCCATTCTTCTGTGGCCCCAGCCATATCGACCTCTTCGATCCTTGCTCTGACTATCCTGACATAACTGATACCACGAGGAAAGGCAAGCCGCTCATTGCTGCTAGACTCCTGCCACACAGGACCCAGGATGGCCAAGGGTGACTTTGGGCCATTGCTTTGGGAGCAGACACAGACCTGTTTAGGGTACATAGCCTCTTGTGTCTTTGTTTATGCAAAGTCCATTGTTGTCATTGTCACTGTCATTTTTTTAAAAGAATGATTAGTCTTATTTATTATCATTTTTAAGAGATATTTTTGCTATAGGGCACATGCACTTACTGGAGAGACAGAGAGAGACAGAAAATGAGAAATCACCTCCCCTCTCATGGGGGAAGGCCATACTGTGATCTCTTCCCTTCCATTCTCCTCTTGGGATCTTGGGTATGCACACACACATGCACTTGGCATGAATTTTAAGCTGTTAGGTCCAGAACTTGAACCGTGGTCGATTACATGGGAGTCCAGTGACATAACCATTACAACATCTGCTGGTCCCATGTTATTATTTTTTAATTTTACCAGAGAGAGACAGAGAGAAAGACAGAGGGAAAGTGAGAAAGCAAGCCACCAGGTCTGGGACTCAAACCACAGTCAGCCACGTGGGAATCCAGCACCCTAACCACCACACCACCTGCTGGCCCCTATCACTGCCATTGTTATCGTCATCATAATCATCTCTATTTCAAAGATTGGAAACAAGACTCAGGGAAAATAGATGACAAGATAAAAAAAATACTACTGACAAGTGTGAGAGCACTTACTCAAACCTATGTCTTCTAATATCAAGTCTAGAATGTCCCAGAACTTGTCTCTCTCTTCTCTTTAACCAGAACTTCATGACTGGCCATGGCAGCTAACTCCCGGGGTTCCACTTTTATGATTGAAGCAAAGCACCAATGTTCCAGGCTAGGATTACATAAACATACACATCTCTTCACCCCAGAGTTCTCCCGTGTTGATTCCTGCAGTTACCACTATGCCATCCCCGGGGAACATGTGATTACTTCTCTGGATCTGGACTGTCCAGGTATGAGCAAACACTCTGTCTTTATTTCCCTTTCACGCAGCTGATAAGGAGACTTTCTAAACACTAACACAGAACACGAAATGAAATGCTGGCCCAGTACTTGTCCAAGTGTGGTCCCAGAGCACAGTGTCGCTGTTGCTTGGGAACTTGTTAGACAATTGTCGGATTCCCTGCTGGACCTGCTGAGTCAGAAACCCTGAGAGTGGGGCCCAGGATTCTGATTAATGACCCGCACTCGAGACTTGAGAACCACCGCACTCGAGAAAATGCTGGGGGCTCAGAGGACGGTTCGCCGAGAGCTCGTGCACCCCGCGCAGCTCTCTCTTCTCAGCTGTGACCTGGTCTTTCCATGCCCTTCCTGAGGGTGCCGTCCAGTGACATCTCTGGCTGGCCCCTCAGCTCTGCCCCTTCTACTTCTCTTCTCTGCTTTCCCCTGTCCATGCAGAGAGAGAGAGGATGGCATTAGTTAACTCCAGTCCTCCAGGGAAGAGGATGGGGCTAGTGACCCAACCCTGACAGAACAATGAGACAGCTACTCTCTCTGAATCTCTGTCGGGGTGGAGGAAGCTCTCAAATCCCTGAACCACACTCAAGTTCTACACCACAGGGGGCAGGAGGGTTGGTTCTTCACTTAAGGCCTATATGTCAGGGGTCTGGCAGGTGGTGTGGTGGTTAAGGGTGCTAGACTCCCACATGGTCAACCGCAGTTTGAGTCCTGGACCTGCTGGCTTGCTTTCTCACTTCCCTCTCTTTCTCCCTCACTCTGCCCCTCTCTGGTCAAATTTTTTAAAAAATAGATAAAGTTAAATAAAATAACTCTTTTAAAAGAAAAAAAGCTTTATGTGTCCGGCTTCGGTAGAGTTGCTCATGTGGGTTCTGACATCAGAAGTGCCCCTCCTTTTGCTCCCCCTAACAGCACAAGTGTCACCTCCTCCATGAGGCCTTCCTGCATGACTTCATATTTATTTGGTTTGTATCCCCTTACTACTTGTATTTAATGACAATTCTCGGTATTTGACATCCGCTATTGGCTAATAATCCTTATGAGCACACGTCTGCTTCCCTCAGTTGAATAGCCAGTTGTTTGCGGGCAGGAACCACGGCCTATAACTGCATCCTTTGAAGAGTCGGGCTCAGTGTTTTCCTGGTTCTGACTGCAAATTCTATTTTCCAGGATGTGCTTTTAAGAATACTGACATGGAAGCCTCAGCCTAAGCTCTTCCAGGTCAATGAACCTAAGACGGATGTTCATAGGTTCTCCAGGGACTGGAAAGTACAGACAGGGTCAAGAATGGCTGGCTGGCCGTGTAGGCACACAGCAGGGCATGGTTACATATTCTTAGTAGCTGCTCTTAATGACGAAGTCCAAACTCACTCAGGTTAAACCCCAGTCAATTTTCTCTCTTTCTTAGAGGTTTTTGCCATAGGGTACATGCATTCACTGGAGAAAGAGAGAGAGAGACAGAGAGAGAGACAGAGACAGTGAGAAGGAAAGTGAGACATTATCCCCCAGGAGGGATGGCCACGCGGCAATTCCAATCCCTTCTCCTCCATTTCCAGGACTTGAACTGCAGTCAGCCACCTGGGAGTCCAGCAGTGTAACTGCTGTGCGTTTGTTGGCCCCCCAATCAAATCTCGTACAAATGAACTGCCCTTGGTGGTGGTGCCTTTGGCAACTGATCTTCACTCACAGAGGTACTTGGTGGTCCCAAGATTCAGAATCACTCACTGGCTCAACAGTGCTGGTCATTGACTGGGGTAAAAAATGCAGTAAATTCTGCAGTGCCCTGAGCTGGGTAGTGTGTGGGAGAGAAAAGGGAGGAGAGTTTCTATGTCTTTCTCTATCTTGGAACACAATGGCTGTGACGGTTCTAACTTGTCACTGGCCTTATGTAGAATGGCCATCCCTCTGGGGGAGTCACTTTAAGGTGACCAGATCGCCTTTCACTCCTGGTAAGCTGTGCTAGAAAAGCATTGCCAACTTGATGAGGTTCTCTTTCTCTCTGATTGTCTAAATGCTCATGGTTAAATGCGTAAAGCTAATAAAACATATATTTACACCAGAAAGAAGACACCCAGATTAAACTCCATGACTGATTCTTTGCCTTCTCTTCTTTGACATGACATTACTCAATTTAGAGACTATGAAAGCAACCAAGTCAGCCGCCCACACTGGGCTTTTATAGCTACATGAATTGATTTTCCCATGCTTAATTCAAAACTTGGCCTGACAATTTTCTAAAGTGATTCCCAGCTAAGCAGCTCAGGCACGTCTTTCAGCTTAAATAACAGCACTCTCTCCCCAACTCTTCTGCTTGTCTCTTCATCCCTTTCTTCCACTGGGAGTCTTCCTCTTGGCCCACTGAATCCATCCGTGTGCTGATGACAGATCAATCTTCCTGGAGCCCAACTCTAGTGTGAGCACGTCCTATTTAAAAATCTTTGCAGTTACCCATGACCTCTAGTATGTATTATATATTTCGAGGTATGTCATCATCTACCCCAGGTCTGTTCCCAGCGTAGGGCAGGGACTAATGGTAAAGTCAGTTGTTATCTTAAGGAGGGCCAGAGAGAGCATGATTCACATTCATGAATGGCCTTTTCCCAGGACATTGCAGGCCACCGGGACTGTCTGCACCTTTCACTTGTTCTCTACAGGCATTAGTGTCTCAGACAGAGATCTCCTATGTGGCTAAATGAACTGGCCACATGTGCCCCCCCGCCCCCCCGGTGTGGTACACAACGCAGACCTCATCTCCATCACCGGCGAAGGACTGAGGCTGCCATGCTTAAGTCTCAGGTTTAAAAGAACTTCTCAAGTTATGGCATGTTTTCCTGGATAGACAAGAACAAAACATATCAATTATGACCATGCAGTGGTTTTCAGAAGCAAGCTTGCTGGGGATGGTTGAGGTTGTTTTTCAATGTCAGTCCTCCTCGCTGCGATTCTTTGCTTCTCTGCTCTCTCTGCTTCCTCACCGCGGTGGTGGAGGCTCAGCGCCTGTCTTCACTCCGTGCTGAGACTGGGTGAGTGAAGGAAACAGGATCACTCGTAACCCACCCGCTGTAGACACAGCCATCCTGTCTTTGCAAACTCACCCTTCTCTACTTAAATGTAGAAGATTGAGAATCTTCCAGGCTGGGCTCTCAGTTCCCTCTCTCTCATCTGCCCAAACCCTTCTTCTGAAGATTGTTCAAGTCGTTAGCTGCTATTGTACATAGATGTGAATAACTCATCTATCTGTGGGGGGTGGCTCAGGACCCCCACAGACACCAAGCCCCATGGATGCTCAAGTCCGTATAAAGAAAGAACATGGAATATGCATACAACCCACTCACACCCTCTCATATATGTTAGCTCACCTCGAGGTGCCATATAACAATGCAATGTGCATAGCTGGTATACCACATTGCTTTTGTATTGTTTTGATATCTGTATTACTTGTATTTTATTATTATTATTTTGTCCTGTTTTCAAATATTTTCAGTCTACAGTGGTTGATCCACAGATGCGACCTCATGGATACAGAGGGCTGACCGCCTGTCTCCTGAGTTCCAGATCGATATTCCAGGGCCTTCCTGGTGACTCTGCTCAGATGTTCCAAAGGCACATCAAGCCATCATGTCAATAGTCGATTAGGGGGCCCACAAGAGACGTGGTGGTTAAGGCACTGGACTCCCACATGGACGACCACAGTTCGAGTCTCGGACCTGGCAGCTTGCTTTCTCACCTCTCCCTCTCTATCTATTTCTGTCACTCTCTGGTGAACATGTGTTCCCTGTAGCAAATTAAAAAATAATAATAATGATAAATCAAATTAAATAAATGATTTATTTAAAAAAAATTAAAAGCTAAATTCGTGACCCTTCACTGCCCAGCCCCAACCTGGCCCTGCTTTCCTCTGACTGCAGTTATAGTTCATCCAATGATAAGAGCTCCAAGCAGCCAGTCACCCCCGACTTCTCCTTCAGCTGCCACATGCCACGTGCAATGAAAATGTACAAATCCACCCATTTTTCTACGCCTCCATCATAGTTTTCCCCCAAGCTGTAAACCTCATCTGCCTGAGCTGCTGCAGTGACATCTATTGGATCTGATGCTCCCCCGCCCCCCACAACCTGCCCCCAAAGTGTAGAATCTCACAAATACTGAGCTACGGGTCTGGTTTGGGGTCAGGCCCTCACGCTCTGTGGCTGAGAGCAGCTGTCTGCAGGTGACCGGGAAGTGCTGAGGAGGGCGGTTGCCTGTGGAGCGTCTGGGAGGAGCTCCTGAAAGTGGAGGCTTCCGCTGCGGTGTGTGGCGGGGATCTGCTGGGGGTGGCGGAGGTGTGCGGCTTGCTCATTAGTGATGTGTTATACTTCGGTAATTGCCCTCGGGGATCGGGAGGTGCCATTATCTTTTACAAGGTAATGAAGCTGCAGGATGACACCAATTTTCTTAATCTGTCGAATTCTACTGACTCGATTTTAGTCACTCCAGTGCGGGGGGAGTGGGAGAACGCACCCTGCTGTCACTGCGGGAAGAGGGCCTCTCCATGGCAGCAGTTTCCTCAGGACCTACCGAAGGCCTCTCAGGGTGCAGAGTATGAACAAGCGCTGGCGGGGGTGAAAGGGAGTGTGAATGAAGGCAGCGTCACCCAGAATAACATTCTTTAAGGTTTTAAGTTATTTCTTCCATGAGTGAGAAAGACAGAGAGACAGGTACCTCAATGGGTCTTCACACCACCATCCATCCCCCGCCTCAGCTGGCCCCAAATCATGGGCATGTGGACCCCTGGCATGTTCAGGGAGGTCTGGGATATGAACCCAGAACCTTCCCATTTGAGCCGGCCTGGCAGAGTTCTATGCTACCACTGTGCCACTGTCTGGCCTCAGAATAATATTTCTTTGTTTTTCAAATTGCAATTTCTGACTTATATATTGGGTTATCAGAAAAGTCATGATGCGGGGACCAGCAGATGGTATAATGGTTACGTCGCTGGACTCCCACATAGTTGACTGCAGTTCGAGTCTTGAATCTGGATACTTAAAACTCACGCCAGGAGCGTGTGCATGCATTTCCAAAATTCTGAGAAGAGAGTGGAGGAGAAGGGATTGCAGTGTGGCCATACCCCTGGGGGGTGATTTCTTGCTTTCTGTCTCTCCAGCAAGTGCACGCTCCCTATAGCAAAATCTCTCTCTCTCTCTAAAAAAAAAAAAAAAAAAAGTCAAGATGCATTTTTGCATAGAAAAATACATCATAACCCAATATATATGTTGTATGTCTTTTTGGGGTATAGTTTGGCTTTCGTAAGCATTTATACAGTGTGTAATAATCAAATCAGGATATAAACATATGCATCATCTTTAACATTTAGTATTACATTGTACACAAAGGATAGTAAGTCACTGTCAGACAGAATAACATTTCTTAATGAGAAACGTGCTTCCCCTTGGTTGTCTGAGTTGACTAGAATATGGTTTATATGGATGGTGATTCAGATCAGCACGTTTTTCATAGCTGTGATAAGCAGCTCAGGGCTTGCTCACACATTATGTACTAAAGAATTACCGAGTCTGGCCCTACAGTGCCAAGCTGACAGGGTGTGCACCACCTGTGCCCCATACTGATGAAACAGAGGCTTAGAGGATTGGTCACTTAATGCAATTTATTCCACTGGCAAAAGGCGGAGCTTGGACTCGAACATGGGTCTTCTGGTTACGAATAGAGGACTGACTCAGAATGTCCTCCTAAATTTAGGTCTCTATAGTTATAACCAAATTTTGTTTCATGGACATGCAAGGACTCTGACTGGCGGTACCAGCTTCTTCCTGTTCTATGCCTTCAGTTATGGGGCCAGGCCCCAACTCCACCAGGAATACAAACGTTACCTCCTGTGGCTGAAGGAGAGGAACAGAGAACCTGGCACCACTGGGGTTGACGAGACCAAGTCCAGTGTGGGCAGTGGGTCTCTGACATGCTGAGGCTCAGCAATGCCATTGAAAAGCTGCGGAGGAAGGGGTAAACTCTTACCAAGAGGGGAATCTACCTTTTTTTTTTTTTTTCAAGAGAGAGAGATTTTTGCTATAGTGTGCATGCACTTGGTGGAGAGCCAGAGAAAGATGGAAAGTGAGAAATCACCCCCTGGGTGGGATGGCTGACATCCGCTCTTCTCCATTCTCCTTTGGGATTTTGGGCATGCATGCATGCACACCTGTTGTATCAAGCCTCCGGGTCTGGGACTTGAATTGCGGTCAGCCATGTGAGAGTTCAGTACTTTAACCACTATGCCACCTGCTGGTCCTGAGAAGTTTGCCTTTAAAAAGAAATTTCTTTCTTTCTTTCATGAGGCAGGGGGAGGGAGGGAGGGAGACCGAGTCCCCCACACCAACTGGGCCATGACGCTGCTCTCCACCCCAGCCTTTGGCTAACTTCAGATCATGTGCACATGTGTTCCTGGCATAGTCAGGGTCTCTGGACTTATATCAGGAATACCCTATGTGGGATTACCTCACAGAGCATTTTACTCCTGTCTGGCCCCTGAATTTTTTTTTAATCACCCATCTCCAAGGAAGCGCCCACAGTAGCTGAAAATTTCTCTCCCTGCAGCCCCTCTGCTCTGGCATTTAGCTACCTTCTCAGCAGCTCTGTAACTAGAAGCCGACAGCGCCTAACCCTTCCTACGTGTTCGGAAATACCTTCCATCTGGCAGGGGCAGAGCTGGAGCCAGAATAAAGGGCTGGGCAGATGACAGCCCGCGCTGAGAATCCAGGCTCTTGTGCTGAAGCGTCCGGAAGGAGAAGACAATTATTCCTCAATGGGCTTCTGAATGGAGACCGACTAATTAAGCTTCAACTGACGTAAGTGGACCATCCACAGGGCTGTCAGCCAATGTCCTAGGAGGGCCCTGCAGAGCTGGCTGAGCAGTTCTGCCTGCAAGCCCCAGAGCCACTTCTGTCAGCAGGAGCATCTGATGGAGTCATGACCCTGAGCCCCACAGTCTTGTCCCCCAGCTTGGGTAGAGATCGGACAAGAGCATCCTTGCTTTCTCCCAGCATTTTCCTGTCCTCCCTCTTTCATTCCTGGATCCATTCGTTCATCTGAACATTAACTAAGAGCCATGTATCAGGCAAGGCCCTGAGACATAAAACATGGTTTTGAAGTCATAGAGATCCAAGTTCAACTCCCAACTACTGTATTTACTATTTGAGAGACCTTGGCTAAATCACTCAATTGGTCTGAGCCTAAGCTTTCTTAGCTATGCAAAGGACTTAATAATACTTACCTTGGGACCAGCAGATGGTACAATAATGGTTATATCACCCCCGTGTAGTCAGTCACGGTTCGAGTCCCAGACCCTGTGGCTTGAAACTCACTCTGGATGAGTGTGCGTGTGTATCGAAGATGCCAAGAGGAGAATGGAGGAGAAGGGACTGAGGCAAGGCCATCCCCCGGGGGAGTAATTTATCACTTTCTGTCTCACTGTCTCTGGCAAGTGCATGCACCTCATAGCAAAAATCTCTCTAAAAATAAATAAATAATAAACAGAGCCCACCTCCTAGTTAAGGTTGTGTACTAATAAGAGATGAATGAAAGTAGCTACACATGCCTAAGAAATAACAACAGATCATAATCGCTGTGACTCTCCAGGTAGTGCAGTGCTCAGCCTCAAAAGGTTCACAGCCTCTGGGGTCTCTGAGAAAAGCCACAAATGAATGATTCAGAGGACAGCCAGAGTCCTAGGCATGTGCATTTCTTGGCTTTGCCTCAGAACATGGGGGGATGTGACCCTGAGTCCAAACTCCAGTTCCTGTCTGAGCCATGTTCCAGGTACCCAAAGACCATATTTTCGGCAGGGTAACATCGTGTGGGAATCAAGCTACTATCTCACATCTTTCTTGTGTGCAGAACAAGCTGTTTTTGCCAAGCATGCCAACACATTTCCATGGAAACCACTTCATCGACTGGGACTCATTTCTCTGATGCTACAGTGGAATGTCATTGATATTTTCGGAAAAATTGGAGGACCAGTGGGTGTGTATGGGCACTTGTATCTATTTGTTTTCAGGAACACACACACATGCGCATGCACACCTCACTCACACAATCCTTTGAGGGGCTTTTTCCCTTCGAGTTTTTACACAGTCGATCAATTGTTGCTTAGGAACCGTGACATCACTGGCAGCCTGCACATCAGCAAGGCTTTTATTGCATCAATGGCCTGCTTTGTATTCAAGCAGGTTGGCGAAGAGAGAGGGCAGGTCCAGCGGATCCAGCGGTGAGTTAAAGATAGAGATGGGCCAACAGGCAGCACCAGGCAGTACCAACGAAGAAATTAAAGATGAAAAATGAGGAGACATAGTCTCAAGGTTTAAAAGACCTTCTTCTCCCTATCACCTCACAGCTTGCTCTTGACCCTGCTCCCTGTCTACACTAAACACACAATTACACACACACACATGCATGTACACACATACACACATGTACATAATCTTCTAAGCATAAACTTTATCCAATTCTTAAACATTCATTGATCATCTGCTATGTGCAAAATACCATGACAAATGCTGAGGCTAGTACTCAAATTGGAAAGGCAGCCATGAAGAGTTTTAAACTCATAGGGAAGATATACAAATACTGGGGACAGAAACCCAGGTACGTTTTCACACCAAGGCCATTTCTCAAGTTGCTAACCGTGTAGCCTTAGCCAATTAGCTTAACTTTCAATGCTTTAGCTTTCTCACCTGTAAATTGGTGATAAGGACACGGAGAATGGTGTCAAGGCGTGGATAAAAATTGCCTCTAAAAGGCTGTGCAAAAAAGAGAAAGGTTTATATACATTCTTCAGGAGTCATTAGAAAAAGCCTACGGTAGCGGGTGTGACTGGGTAGGCCCTGGATTTCAACAGTCTGATTCCTGCAAACAAAGCACTGAAGGCATTCTATAAGCCAAGAGAATGACGTGATGGAGTCAGGGGATGGGAGCTGCATGCCTGGAAGCAGCCAGGAGTAGAGTTAGAGAAGAATGTGGGAGGATGTGTAAGGAGCAGCTGGCAAGGTAGGCTGGGATCAGACTTTGGAGTAGCTTGGGTGTCCAGCTGAGAATCTAGACATTTCCTTATAGAAATGTAGACTACATGGAAAACGGTGTTATTCAAAGCAGGAAGCATGAACTCACAGATCTTAGGCTGAGTTCAATGTATAGATGCTTCATTTGCTTGGGATTTTTTTTTTCTTTTTAGCATTTTGTGAGGGTATGCAGCCTGGCAGTATAAAGCAGTTATCTGCATGCCTTGTTAACTACTCACGGGAGCCAGATGACACATGCCTTAGATACCAGGGACTCTGTGGAAAAATCTGCAGGGCACGGAAAACATCCTGACCCTGGCTAGGTCATATGATGCCTATCCTATACAATGTTTATGGCTTACACATTATCCTCTTTGATGCAAACTCAGACAGCCTTCCTCAAAGTTGCAGAGAACAGCATAAGTAACCTTGCTTGACCTGTGACACATAACAGGATTGTGCACGCTCGTAACAAGGTTGATGACCATATACACTAGAGTCCTTATCTCTAACTGTAGAACTTCAACTGCATCCTTGAAAGCTTGCAAGCAGTTTGCTGTGCCTGGTGAAATGTATAAATAAAGAAGCTCAGCATGACTGAGCAGCACAGTTTGTCTGTGTTCACCTACATCTCTGCTTCTGCATCTTTCTCCTTTCTCTAACTCTCTTTTTTCACAAGACCAAGTCCCGGGAGAAAGCTAACAGTATTACCACCCAGAGAGATGTTATTCTTAAGCTTGCTGGCAGACACTGACAACATTTCAAAATAAATTTATTCTCTATAGGTAGGGCCTGCCTAACTCTAGTTAGCCATAGGAATCAACCACCCCCTTGTTTTATAATCGCAGATTTGCACATTCCTATTATCTGCCTAGAAAGCACATGAGATTTTTAACCCCTGATGAAGTAAAGCTTTGAGAAAAGTTAATCTGGTGCCAGAATAAAGGATTCAATAAAGACTGGAAGGGAAGAAAGAAATTAGGAGGGTGAATTTTCATACACCTGTGTCTACACTCTCCTGCAGCACCTTTCTGGATAGACTCTGGGCTGTGGTGCGGCAGCCTAGAGGGGAAGGGTTCAAATGGAAAAACCTCAAATTATGGAATGCTAAGTGTCCTTCTATGGCAAATAGGTAGAGAAAATGTCATGCACACACACGAAAACATGTACATGCAATGGGATACTATGCAGCCATTAAAAAGAATGAGATCTGCCATTTGAAGTTAAATGGGTGAGCCTGGAGGACATTATGTTAAATGAAATAAGCTAGACATAGAGATAGAAATACCACATGTTCTCCCTCGTATGTGGGAATTGCGTGTGTCGGGGGGAGGCCTCATAGAGGCTGGGAAGGATGGGGCCAGAGTGGAGAATGCCGGGATGTTCATTAATGGGAACAACATTAGATTGATAAGAGAACAATGTCTATGCTGTAAACTGTAGAAGGGAGAGTATTATTAACAACAGGTTCCTATATATCTCAGAGTAACTACAGAAGAGGATTTTGAATGTTCCCAACACAAGTAATAAGAAAGGCTTGATGATGGATGTGCTAATAACCCTAACTTACATTATGTATTGTATTTTTGGGCTGAAAAACCACACTGTACCCCTACAATTATTGTATGCTAATAATAATAATAAAAAACCTCTCAATAATAAAAAAAAGAAAAAAAAGGTAGCATGCTGTTACATCAGTTCAGTTTCCTAACCTGCCTTGATCACTCAGGGTGGGACAATTCCTGTACGGCATGCGGGGTCCTGAGATGTTCCAGGAGGGAGGTTCCTGGTTTCCGTCTCAGCTCAAGTTTCTTCGAATCATATAAAGTTACTCACCGGTCACTACTCTGTGTGGGTCATATGAGGTGCTGTGAGGAAATTACAAAGACAGATGAGTCTCGATTCTGGTCTTCAAGAAGCTCATGATTAGGTGAAGAAAAGGGCAAAGGGCATGAACACACAGCAGGCTTTTGTTTTGTTTTGTTTTGTTTTTGTTTTATTATATTTGCCATAGGGTACCTGTCCTTGCCAATGAGAGACAGATAGAGAAAGAGGGAAAGTCAGAAATTTCCCCCCACAACTCAATCCCTTCTCCTCCATTCTCCACTCAGGATTCTGGGATGCAGGCATACACGTACATGAACCTGGCATGATTTTCAAGCTACTGGGGCTAGGGCTCCAACCACGATCAGCCATGTGGGAGTCGAGCACCTTAACCACCATGCCACTTGCTGGTCCCAGTTTTTTTTTTTTTAATGGAAGAGTTCAACTTACAGTAGAAGAGATAGCTCAAAGTGTGGTATGATTAATTGCCAAACAAAATTGAGTCCCAGGTTCTCTACTAACTAATTAGCTATGTAATCTTAGACAATCGCTTAATCTTTTTGATAAATATTTTTCTCACTTATCATCTGAACATTAAAATAATTATCTTTTCTTCCTCACCAAGTAGCTGTGAGAATCAAATGAGATGAGAGAAACAGAATTACAAAGTGTAAGGAACCTTAATAACGGCTAATCATCCCTTTCGTTTCCAGATGGGGGTAACTGTGACACCCAAGTTTTATAAGATATTTTCCAAGGTTACCGAGATGGAAATTGATAAAATGAGATAGTATACATTTATTTTTATTATTTTTATGCTAGAAAGCCTAGGCACATGCATGAGAGAGAAGCCTCAGTAGGATCCTGAGCATTCACATGTATGTGAACATGTTTTTAGGACTCCTCAGGATCTGAACCATGCTCACTCTGTGGCATGCAAGGCACAAGTGTTACTGCTGTTCCACAGTGGCTGGGCCTAGAAATGTATTATATATATATATTTTATTTTTAATTTTTTTAATTTTTTTTACCAGAGAGAGACAGAGGGGTGGGGAAAGTGAGAAAGCAAGCCACCAGATCTGGGACTCGAACCATGGTTAGCCATGTGGGAATCTAGCACCTTTAACCACCACACCACCTGGCAGCCTCGGAACTGTATTTCGAATGTATACTCACTCACTCCACAGGTGTCTGTGTAAAGCTTCTGCTCAAGGCTATGTTGGCAGCTCTGCAGATCACTCTATGAACAAGACACAATGTCTTCTGCCCTTTCAGTGCTTTGGGTCTCTCAGGGAAGTCAGGCATTAAACAGACACTGACAAGTGGAACAGATGCCAAACAGACAATCCAGGGTGCCAGGAAAGCGTACAACAGAAGGCCCAGGCCTCGCCAGTGAGGCCAGGACGGGCATCCTGAGGATGAAACGTTTAAGCTCAGAACTGCCACATGGATGTTGTGAGACCCATGTTCTTAAAGGTAACTCACCTATGACCGTGAACAAATTGAGTAGAATATATGGTCTTTTATAAACGGTACTTATTTCTGCTTTCATGACAGAGGGAGGGAGGGAGACACACACACACGCACACACATAGGGAGAGAAAGAGAGAGAGAACAGAAAGGTAGGCACCCCTAATGGGGTCTTCATGCCACCGTCTGAGCCAGCCTGGATAACAGTATGCACCTGTGTGTGCCTGGCGTGCTCAGGGAGGTCCCAGGATGCAAACTCAAGACCTTGACCTCGTGGGCCCACTTGTACTATCACCGTGTCACCACCTAGCACTGACATACTCTTCTGAATTCAAGGTCACTGTTCTTTCCTTGAAAGTACCTTATGGTCTTTGAAGTTAACCTCCAACATAAACAACTACAGGGCTGAACACTTTTTTTTTTTTTAATCTAATTTCATACACTGGACAGCACCATGGATGAATGAGTCCCGAGATAAGGAAACACTCTGGCTTTCCATCTGAAGGCAATTTCAGGGCCACAGCACAGGAGATGGAAGCAAACAGAACCTGGAAGGCTCGTCATGCTGCAGAGACAGAGGTCCGTGCAGAGAGGCTGGGCGAACTGGAATTCGTTGAGCTGTGTACCCCAAAGAGGAAGCTGCACTGGGAAACAACTCCAGAAATATTCAGAGGGTTCCACCTGAATATTCAGCTAAACGCCAATCTGCATATTTACAGAATAAAACACCAAAAATCAAGGCATAAAGAGCAGCTCTGGGCAAAGAAAAATGATAAACTCTAAAATTCCCTGAGCTTACACTGGTCTCTGAATAGTCAAGTCCCAACAAGCCACAATGGAGACCTCACTGGGCACATGAGATGGTCAGTAGAGGAATCTGATCACGTCATTAAAAGTAGCAGGTAAGTAAGGTATATAAACATTCGTCAACTCAACAACAATGAAAAGCAACCTAGTTCAAACATGAACCAATGAGTCAACATTTCTCTCAGGGAAAATACACAAATGACCAATATGCACATGAAAAGATGCTTAATATCATCAGCCACTAAGGAAATGCAGATCAAAACCACAATTCGATATCAGCGCATGTCCATTAGCATGGCTACTATTAAAACGAAAATGGGGATGAAACAACGTGGAAAATACCAAGGGCGGGCGGCAAGGATATGCAGCAATGGGAACCCTCATGTCCTCCTGGTGGGACTGCGAAGTGGGAGCCACTGTGGAGACCTGTTTGGGGTTTATCAGACACTTAAACCTGGAACTACTGTGTGACCCATCAGCTCTGCTCCTAGGAATGTACTGAAAGGAGTCGAAAGCATGTATCCATACCAAAGCATGCACATGCATGTTAACAGCGGCACTTTTCTTAACAGGGGAAGAGTGGAAATAGCTCCATTGTCCAACAGTGGATGAGTGAATAAACAGGTGGCAGATACACACAGCCGGCCATGAAAGTACTGACATATGCTACAATGTGAAGAACCTCAGAAATGTGACCCTAAGGGAAAACAAAAACAAAACCAAACTGCCTGACATAAAAAGTCACCTATTGGACACTTTCTTTCCTATGAAATGCCTAGAACAGGGAAATCCATGGAGACCAAGAACAGATGGTGTGTCTACAGCTGGAGTGAATGGGGTTTGGGGAGTACGTGCATCATGGGTATGGGGTTTTGCTCTGGATAGATGAAAATGCTTAGGAACTAGGTAGAAAAACCATTGTGAGATTCTAAATGCCACCTAGTTGCTGGCTTTAAAAGAATGAATTTTATGCCATGTGAATTTCACCTGAATACATCTCATAAAATGAGGTGCTAGTTCATGCTATCACGTGACTGAAACTTGGCTGCTAAGTAGAAGAAGCCAGGCCCCAAAGGAGGCATGTTGCATGAGTCCATTTGCATGAAATGTTGAAAATAGGCAAATCCATATAGACAGAACTAGATCAGTAATTTCTAGGGGTAGAGGGAGGAGAAATAAAACGTGACTTCTACTGGGCAGGAGGGCTCTTTTTGGAGGTACTAAACTTATTCTGAAATTAGGTACTGTGATGGTGGCCAACCTCTGAAAATACTGGAAACAAACTGTACACTTCAACAGGATGAATTTTATGGCATGCCAATTATATCTGAGTCAACACACAGACAAAAATGCAGACGTAAATTGTATAACCATAATTACTCTAAGGAAAAAGGTGGTAGAAGAACCTAAATTGCTATTAGATTCCTCTATTTTACATCAATCTTCTAATATTATTTGAAAGTGTGGGTACATAGTTTGTTGGGTGGTCAGAAAAGTCATGGCGTATTTTTCTGTTTTTCTATGCAAAAATGTGTCCTGACTTTTCTGACAACCCAATAATTTCTATACGACTCTCAAATAATTAAAGCAAAGTGCTATAGTTAATAAAACAACAGTAAAGAGAGTTACATTATTAAAAGTACTCAAATAATTTTAAATAGAGTAATAAAATAAAAAAAAAACAGAACTTACTGCATGGGAAAAAGTAGAGCAAAACAATAGTTTTAAACTTGAAAAATGTTTATAAAATTAAATTCAATGGTTTGAACATTTTAATGAAAGAGAAGATTTTCAGAATTGATTGCAAAGAAAAATCAAGACACACGTATATGCTGTCTGTAAGAAAATCACTTTAATTAGAAACCCCCAGGGGCTAGCTGGCAGAGTGGTGGTTAAGGGTCTGGATCCCACAGGGCCGACTGTGCTGTTCGAGTCCGACACCTAGTGGCTTGAAAATCACACTGGGCATGTGTGCATGCTTGCCCAAAATCTCAAGAAGAGAATGAAGGAGAAGGAACTGTGGTGTGGCCATACTTTCTGGGAGGGGGGTGATTTCTTACTTTCTCCCTCCCTCTCTCTCTCTATATATATGGTAAGCACATGTGCGCCACTTGGTCTGAGAAGTATTTCATGATGGTCAAAGTATTTTTACAAGCAAAATGAGAAATAGCGATTGACTGTTTTAAAAAAATAATTAGAATAATAAAAATAATGATTGGGGAAAACATAGAAAAGATATTGAATGTTGAAGTGGGAAGATTAATGTCTTTGTACTGACTGACATGCATTCCCTTTTGAAAAAACAATGTAATACACTGTAAAGTTATATGCAATCCAATGTAATATAAAGAAGATTATGATGATAATAAAAAAAGAAAAAAAAGAAAAGAAAAAAAAAGAAAAGAAATAGAAACACAGAAATGTTCAAAATCAATGAGTAAAAAAATGGCATACCAGGGACCAGCAGTTAGTGTAATGGCTATGTTGCTGGTCTCCCGTGTAGTTGACCGTGGTTCGAGTCTCAGACCCAGTTGGCTTAAAACTGGGCGCATGTGTCCATGCCCAAGATCCTGAGAGGAGAACGGAGGAGTAGGGATTGCGGCGTGGCCATCCCCCGTGGGGGGTGATTTCTCGCTTTCTGTCTCTCTCTGTCTTTCTGGCGAGCGCAGGCACCCTATAGCAAAAACCTCTCCAAAAAAAAAAAAAAAAAAAGAAAAGAAAAGAAAAGAAAGAAAAATGGCGTACCACAAGGATACTGCGCACAAGAAAACTGAAGCAGCTCCAATGACACCAGACAGAGCAGGCAGCAGAAAGGACTACAACCGAGCTTACAGAAAATATTTTCTAATGGTAGAGGGTAAATAAATCAAGAAGGCATGACGATTCTAAGTGGCATCACCGATAACAGACCCGAAATGCTTGAAGCAAAATCTGACAGAGGAGACAAAGCCGCATTCACAATTGTATTTGGAGACTGAAGTGCTCCTTCCTCAGTAACTGATAGAACGAGTGGAAATAAAATCAAGAGGATTATAGAAGACTAAATAAGTCTCCTGGCCAACGCGACCTAATTGACGTTTACAGACCAGTCTATCCTGTAATTATAAAACATACATTATTTTCAAATGTACATATCACTTTTACCAAGAAAGACTATATGTTGGGTTGTAAAATGAATATCAATAAATTTAATAGCACTGAAGTCTTACAGAGTTTGTTCTCTGAGTATAATGGGATTAGATAAAAACCAACGGCAACTATCTATCTACAAAAAAAAAAAAAAAGAAAAGAAAAACACACCAAATATTCGAGAGTTAAATAACCCCCTTTTAAGCAACTTGTGAGTCAAAAGAGACATTAAGAGGAAAATTAGAGAACATTTTGAACTCTGTGGAAAAACATGACATGTCATGTGAGGTGTGCTGCTGCAGTATTTCTAAATTACCAGTTTATAAAAAATAGGGACCAGCAGTTAGAGTAATGGCTATGTCGCTGGACTCCCATGTAGTCGACTTTGGTTTGAGTCCTGGACCTGGTGGCTTAAACTCATGCCAGGTGCATGTGCGTGCGTGCCCAAGATCCCGAGAGGAGAATGGAGGAGAAGGGATTGCAGCATGGCCATCCTCCCTGTGGGGTGATTTCTCGCTTTCTGTCTCTCTGTCTCTCTCTGTCTTTCTGGCAAGTGCATGCACCCTATAGCAAAAACCTCTAAAAAAAATATACAGGTTTATATGCTAACTTAAAAATATAAGTATGGTCTAAAATGAATGTTCTGAGCTTCCTACTTTAAGAATCTAGGAAAAGGGACCAGTAGTTAGTGTAATGGCTATGTCGCTGGACTCCCACGTAGTCAACTGCGGTTTGCGTCCCGGACCCGGTGGCTTAAAACTCATGCCGGGCGCGTGTGCGTGCATGCCCAAGATCCCAAGAGGAGAATGGAGGAGAAGGGATTGCAGCGTGGCCATCCCCCCTGGGAGGTGATTTCTCACTTTCTGTCTCTCTGTCTCTCTCTGTCTATCTGGCGAGTGCACATGCCCTATAGCGAAAACCTCTCCAAAAAAAAAAAAAAAAAGAATCTAGGAAAAGAAAAGTACATGAAACTGAAAACAAGTAAAATGAGGGTGCAAGATACATAACTTAAAAAACTTTTATTATTATTTTAATTTTTATTTGTTTTAAAATTTGCTATAAGGCACACACACTCACCAGACAGAGACAGAGAATGAGGGAGAGCAGGAAAGTGAGAAAGCAAGCCTCCAGGCCCAGGACTCAGACCATGGTTGGCCACGTGGTAGCCCAGTGCCTTAACCACCTCGCCACCTGCTGGCCCCAAGCTGTATAACTTTGAAGTCACAGCTTGTCAGAGCACACAGATAATAGAATAGAAACTGGCAAGATCTCAATGAATCCAAGATAAGCACAATCTGAGGCTTTTCCTTTCATATCAGCCGATGGAAGGGTGAGTTCATAGGGAAGAAGGAAGGAACAAGATCTATGTTTTCCGGTTTGCAACTCAATTTCCTTTCCTTTACAGGAATGCTCAGCTATATGCTTCTAGCAAGTAGATATGTAGGGCCAGTCCATAGAGAACCTAGTGCCTTTTTTAAAAAAAGAATTATTTAACGTTATTTGTTATTATTATTGTTTAAATTTGCCAGAGAGAGAGAGAGAGAGAGAAAGAGACAGAGAAAGACAGAGAAAAAGGGAAAGTGAGACAGAGAGCCACTAGGTCCAGGACTCACACCGTAGACAGCCATGTGGGAGTCCAGCACCTTTAACCACCGCGCCACTTGCTGGTCCTAAGAACATAATACCTTACATAGCATCAGGTGGGAAGAGAGTGAAAAGCAACCTAGAAAATACATATATTTTTAATTTGCTATAAGGCATGTGTAATTGCAGGGGGTGGGATTCAGAGAGAGAGAAAGAGAAAGAGTGAGAAATCCTTCCTTGGGGGGATGACCACATCACAATTCCTTCTCTCCCATTCTTGTCTTGTGATTTGGGGTCCTCACACACACATATACCCAGTGGGATTTTCAAGCCAGCAGATCCAGGACTAGAATCGCTGTCAGCCATGTGGGATCCGGTTGCCTTAAACTTCACACCACCTGTGTGCCTAAACCTAAAAAAATATTTTGTGAAATGTAATATTCTGGAAAAGACCTAACCAGGACTTCCAGTGGTCAGGAATGAATCTCTTGGTTGAAGTTTCCAGCCCACGGCCCTGCCCACCTGACAGCCTCAGGACCTGCACAACCTAGCAACCTGAAAACCGCATACCTCATCCTCCCAACGCCTCCCTAAGTGACAGGACTCAGAACAACACTAAATAATTAACATCTGAGTACTAGTTACATAGGCTTAGAACTCATTTCAAAGCACCTAAGCTCCTACATTTAAAGATTCATGGTGCAGGTGTCAGCACCACAGCTGGACCCCCATGGGAAAGGTCCTGGCGTCACGTTCCTGAGCATGTCAGGTGCGTGTGGGTGTGCCATGGTCCTGGCCTGCTAGACCGGGTGGGCTGTTCCATGAAAACCATGGGGAGCCCACCCCATCTCTCTCTCTCTTGTGTAATAAGTAAATAAAACTGGTATGTTATAGTGAAGACTACAAAATGCATAAGAACAATGTTATTGGGGCCCACAGGTGGCATGATGGTTAAGGACTCTAGACTCCCATGTGGCTAACTGAGGTTCGAGTCCCCCACCTGGCAACTTGCTTTCTCACTTTCCCTCTCTTTCTCACTCTCTTCCTCTCTGGTCAAATTTAAATAAATAATTTTGTTTAAAAAAAGAAGAATGTTATTATTCTCCATTAACTAGCTTAAGATGCTGTGGACACGGTTAAGTCCCTGATCACCAGCCCCTATGTGATTTATCTCCCTAAGGTAACTATATCATTCCCAGCCATCTCCTGTATGTGTCACATATTCTTTGCCTATAAATGAATGTTTTAAACTATATGTGAATGTTGTTATTACATATGCTTCTGAAACTTGCTTTTTCCACTTCATATTGGACTTAGAGTGTTCACTGACATGGCTACATGTCACTATTTCTTATTCGTTTCTCACTGATTTATAGTGTTCTGTCTTATGACAACATGACAGTTTTCTCAGATGTTGATAGGCTGTATCCGTCAGTTTCTGAGGTGTAACAAAGTATCTCAGAGTCCTGACCGGTTCTCACGTTTCTATCCACTCTGGGTCAGCTCATCGGAGCCATGTAGCATTCCCTTTGGGTTCGGTTCTGCCCTCAGGCTGAAGGGGCCATTGCTACGTGGACACGCTTCTCACTGGTGTGTACGAGGCTGAACCAATCCAGCAACGCGGAAGTGGGTGCTCTGCTCACAGCAGTTCTGCTGACATTCCTTGGTCCAAACACAGCGTCACCAGGGTGGGGACATGCATGATGGCTGCTTTAGTGGGAGAAGGCCCAAGTCACCTAACAAAGGCTGCGGATGAGAAATTCTAATACGAGGAGTGAGTGACGACTCAGCAGCAAGGCCCTCCTCAACCCAGGACTGACTCCTACACGCTGACTGGAATGCGGCGGCTAGGATTGCTTTAGGAACAGCGGGCATTACCTGGTAATGACAATGACCTAAATGACAACCAAGCTATTACAATGCACTCAGACGTGTGTGACTGAGAGAAGCGCTCACATATACTGCGACATTTTATCACGTGAAACTGCATGCCTACTCATTTCTTGAAGTAATTCTCTAAAAGACATGGTAGGGAGGGTACTTTTATTCCCCATTTCTAGGGAGGAAGACTGCCGCTCAAGCGTCTTTAGCCAGAACACAGTGGGTCCGTGGCTGAGGTTAAAGTTTCCAACTTAGTGATGCCGCAAGGCCCATCCACCATGACCATGGCACCCTAGAAAGGCTGGGCAAGACTTCTCCCATCAAATTATTTGAAAGATGAAATTAACTTTGGTCCTCTCGGCTTCTTTAAAAATAATGCCAAATACCAGCAGGCAAAGCTGAGCGATGTGTCCATGTATTTTGACTGCTAAAGCCGAAATATTGGGGTATTTGGAAATGCCTAGGTGGTTGTGAGAAGTCTTACTTTTGTTCCAAATTTTTGGCATTACATTGGTGGCATAGACCAGCTTCTCTAGGACCTGAGGTGGGAATTTGTGAGCAAGTCATTTGTCGGGGAATGGCTCTGAGAAAACACCTGGAGGGGAGTGAGGCGAGCCGGGCAGGAGAGAGAAAGGGGTGAGGTCAACCTCTGGTTTCACAGTCCCGACCTCAGGCCGACCTCACAGGGACTTCTGGTGCAGCCAGTGGGGTGTAGCCCTGGCAGCAGAAAGCCTGTCCCATCTTCAGACAGGGATGGGGGGGACCCTTTGTCATCAGTCAGTGTCCTCAGACAGACCCAGCCACACCTCTTGGCAGGTGGCCTCCATTGGCCAAAGACTGTCGGCCAGAGAAGACGCACTGTCAGCCCTCGGTATGCAACGGCTGCAGCACCTGGGGTAGGCACCTGCTTGGTGAGGGGGCTCCTGAGATGGGGAAGCCACTGCACCTGCTGGAGTCACCACATCTGCTAGCTCAGCTCCTCCCAGAACCCACAGCGCCACCTGCCTTTGAGGAGGTGTAAATGCACTTCTCCAATCATTGCTTTCACCATTGAATCTATTGCAGTGGACCAGCACATGGCGTAATGGTTATATCGCTGGACTCCCAGGTAGTTGACCACAGTTTGAGTTCTGGACCCAGTAGCTTGAACCTCATGCCAGGTGTGTGTGCATGTGTGCCCAAGATCCCAAGAGGAGAATGGAGGAGGAGGGACTTCAGTGTGGCCATCCCCCCTGGGGGGTGATTTCTCACTCTCTCTGTCTCTCTATCTCTCTCTCTCTGGTGAGCAAAAATCTCTCTCCCTCTCTCAAAAAAATAACAATCTATTTTAGGAGCTCAGAGAGTCTTGGGATGGGACGTGGTTTCCCCTTGATACCTGTTTCTGGCCCGTGTGTACTTACACTGCCTCGTATTGCTATAGAAGAATGGTTTGAATCAGGGAACTTCCGACAAGTAGCATGTAGTGGCTGTCTACACGTACCAGGGACCTTGCCAGTCACGCTAACAAGGCATCCTTTTACGCCAGAGAAAGAACTACGTCTGAAGCCACTTTGTAGATGAACAACCTGAGGGTGGCAGAGGCAGAGCTGAGATTGCATCAGGCTGCCTAACCCCGGCCCCCTGGCTGGCTTAGGGGACGGGCAGGCAATGACACCATTGGCACCACTGTCATTGTCACAGTACCCTCTCCTGGCCACTGTCCTTGTGCTTCCCTCACAGGCAATCATGAGCCCTTTTGGGGTCGTGCCGCCTCCCTGGCTCACCCCACTGGCCGCATCAGTTCCACGGAGGTGCCTAATACCCCGTGAGAACGGTGGAGTCTGACTTTCCATGCTGCGTGGGACAGAGGAGGCCAAATGGAGGCCGCAGCAGCACCAGGCTCAGAAAAGACAAGGAACGCCTGAATTGGAATTAATGATAGACTGTCACCGAGTACCCTAAGGGTGCTGATTACCATCAAAGGGAGATAAACCAGGATTTCTTCTGAGACTGACTGGAATATGACAGTCTTCTTTCACCAGGGATCTCTCGAGAAGAGAACTGGCTATTAAAATCGTTAATTACGTGTTACACGCTTCCAATGCTTGCAGGGACATGTCATCTGCATGCGAATTAGGCGTCCACAGTAGCTCCACTCACTCAGTTCAATACACTGTGAGTGAGGGGAGAGAATTCAAGGGTGTCCACAGGGCTTCCTCAGAGAACCTGGGGTGTGGGAAACAGGAAGAAACGGGCCGTGACTCAGGACGGTTTTGCAAAAGCCACACAGTACTGGTCGCCACTTTTCCAATGCATGAAGGACATTTTTTTTCTAATCTCCCACTGTGGACCAGGTATTAAGTGGAAACAGAAATTCAATGTGCAGGCCCTGGGGGCCAGCGGGGGCATGGCAGTTAAGGCGCTGGGCTCCCGCGTGGCCTACGCATTTCAAGTCCTGGACCTGTGGCTTGCTTTCTCAATTTTCCCTCTCTTTCTTTCTTTCTCTCTGGTGAGCACATGTGCCCTGTAGCAAACTTAATAATAAATAAATAAATGTGTGTGTGTATTAAAAAGAGCGTAGGTTCTGAATTGCAAAGTTAACCTCATCCATTGATGATAAAGGTATAAAATGTAATTTTGATAAAGGTTCTGCTTATTTCTTATAAAACTAAACATATGCCTACCCTATAAGCTAAAAGGGCATATTCTCTCCTACCTAAGAGAACCAAAAATAGTTACTAACAAAAATAAATGAACGAAAATGAAACCAGAATGAAAAGCCTCTTCTTCGTGGATCTGAGTTTTCTGATCCGTATCATTTTCTTCCTCTCTGAAGAATTTCTTTGAATAGCTCTCACAAGGCAGAGATGCTGGTGACAAATCCCTCCATCTGTGTCGGTCTGAGAAAGCTTAACTTCTCCTTCACTTCCAGAGGATTATTTCACGGGATGTCTTCATGTTAGTCAGTTGCTCATTGGTTGTATATAGCACCCACTGATTTTGATGTATCAGTCAGTTTGGAACACTGTGACGAAGTGCCACAGATTGGGTAACTTATAAAGAGCAGAAATTGATTTCTCACATTTCTGCGGGCTCCAAGTTCAAGGTCAGAGTGGGTGGCTGCTCACTGTGTCTTCATGCAGTAAGAAAGAGGGAGCTTTCTGCAGTCCCATTTACAAGGGCCTAAGTCCACTCAAGAGGACGCTGCCCGACACACCCCAAACCTCTCCTCCCACTCCACCACATTAGGGGCTAGGATGAATTCGGGGAGGGCTCAGACGTTTGGTCCGACACACGGTGATCCTGCTTACCTTATTTATTCTAGTAACTTCTTTTTGCTGAATTTCATTGGGGCTTCTGCATTGGCTATTGTGTCTGCAGATAAAGACAGCTTTACTTCTTCCTCTCCCGTCTGAATGCCTCGGATCTCCTCTTGTTGCACCCATGCCCCAGTATGTTGCTGGGTAGAGTTGTGAGAGCAGACACCCTTGCCTGTTCCTGATCGCGGAGGGAAATCGGTCAGTCTTTTTGTTATAGGGCGTGTGCACGTGAGCAAGTGAGAGAGAGAACTAACCCCCCGGGGGAATGGTCACACCTCAATCCCTTCTCCTCCATTCTCCTCTTGGGATTCTGGGCATGCATGCACACACGCCCTGAGTGATTTTCAAGCTGCCCACATTTGAACTGTGCCATCGGCCATCTGAGACGTTGCTGCCTTAACTTGTGTGTCACCTACTGGCCTGGAAATTAATGTCTTTTACCTTTAAATAAAGTGTTCGTTGTAGGCTTTGTTACAGGTGCTCTTTATAGGGTTTGCAATTTTTCTATTAGTGGTTTGCTGAAAAGTTTCATCAGAAATACAGGCTGTATTTTGCCGAGTGCTTTTTCTGCATCAGTGGAGGAAATCCTGTTTTTTCCCTTTTTGTTAAGTGGAGAGTTTTACTGATTGATTTCCCAATGCTAACTCAAACTTGCACTCAGGGTAAACCTTACTTACTGTCTTACTTGGACCTCTGCCTATAATTCTTCTTGTCTCATTATTTTTGAGGTTGCTTTAGGATTGATAATGAACATTTTACATTTATCACAGTCTAGCTTCAAGTGGCGTCATACTGTGTCACTCACAGTGGTACTGTCGTGCTCGGTGTACTTTCATGTGGGTTAAAAGCCTTAGCATTTGAGTATCTACAAAAAGAGAGACATTAATCTACAATTAATGTCTTTTTTTTTTTGGAGAAAGATTTTTTGTTGTTGTTGTTGCTATAGGACGCATGTGCTTTCCAGAGAGACAGAGAGAAACAGAGAGGGGAAAAAAGTGAGAAATCGCCCCTTGGGGGAATGGCCAATCTCTTCTCCTCCATTCTCTTCTTGGGATTTTCGGCACACACTCTCAGAATGATTTCTTTTTAAAGAATTGCTTTATTATTCTTGACTGGATTAGTCTGAATAGTCTTTTTACAAGCAAAATGAGAAATAGTGATTGACTGTTTAAAAAATAAAATAATTGGAATAATATTAATAATGATTGGGAAAAACAATGAAAAGATATTGAATGATGAAGTGGGGAGATTAATGTCTCTGTATTGACTGACATGCATGGCATTCCCTTTTGAAAAAGCAATGTAATACACTGTAAAGTTATATGCAATCTGATGTAATGTAAAGAAGATTATGATGATAATAAAAATAAATGGAAAAAAAATAATTATTTTATTCATTTATTTATTTTATTTTAATTTTAATAAAGAAGGACAGAGTGAGAGAGGGGAAGAGGGGAGTGAGAAAGCAAGCCGCCAGGTCCGGGATTTGAACCACAGTCAGCCATGTGGAAGTCCAGTGCCCTTAACTACCACACCACCTGCTGGCCTCCCAGTATGAATTTTAAGCCACTGAGTCTGGGACTCAAACTGCCGTTGGCCATGTGGGAGTCCAGCACCTTAATCATTATGCCACCTGCTGGTCCCTTGTTTCTTCTTTTTAAAGATATTTGCACTGCATGTGCTATTCTTATTTTTAAGCTGGAGACTTTTTTATTTTATTTACATTTAATCATCATACATCTTTACAGCATACAATATGAAGACTTCAAAAAAAGTTTAGGGACCAGTAGATGGCGTAGCAGGTAAGTAACTGGACTCGCACATGGCTGACCTGCAGCTCGAATCCTGGACCTGTTGGCTTGAAAATCATGCCGGGTGCATGTGCATGTATGCCCAAGATCCTATGAGGAGTATGGAGAAGAAGGGACTGTGGTGTGACCATTCCCCCAGGGGGTGATTTCTCACTTTCCCTTTCATTGTCTCTGTCTCCCTCTCTGGTGGGCATGCATGCCCTAAGACAAAAATCTCTAAAAAAAAAAAAAAGAAGTCTGTTTATTTCTTATTTCTTCCATGAGAGAGACAGAGAGACAGTGCCCAGTATAGTACTCACACTGTGATCTGCCCCCAACTTCAGCCAGCCAGTAATCACAGGCACGTGCACTCCAGTGTGTACAAGGACAGCCCAGGACTCAAACTCAGGACTTTTCCACATGGCTTCAGCATGGTGGAATTGCATTATATGCCATGGCTGTCCTCTCCTTTTCCTTCTCTTCTTCCCTCTCTTTCTCCACACCACAATCTCTTCTCCATTCTCCTAGGATTTGGGCATGCATGCAAACATGCCCAGCATGATTTTCAAGCTGCCAGGTCTAAACTTGAACCACAATCAGCCACATGGGAATCCAGCACCTTAACCACCATGCCACCTGCTAGCCCCGGGCATCATGTTTGATTGCTCCATCACCATCTGGTCCCTATTCAATGCCACCATAATAACTGCTCCTGTTTGCTAATTTCAGCACCTCGGTCACTTCTAACGTTGATGGTCTCACTCACTATGGAGAGGATACATGGCTTTTTTTCATGAACGGTAGTATTTTTATTGGCTTACAAAACTATTGAGTTTTGCATTTTAGTTCTGGTCTGGAGTTTTATTATGAACCACAGCAAAATGACTCAAAAACAGTTCCTTTTGGGCCTTGCTTTGATGATGTCTTGGGTGGTCCCAGATAATTGCTGAGTGTCCAGGTCTGAGTATTCCTGCCTGCTCAGGCGAGACTTCAGTACGGCATGCTTTTGTAAACGCTACCCACTGCCCTGTGAATCACGAGGCCTTCCAGTCTGACTGGTGGGCGTAGTTAATATTCCTGGCCCTGTGGATTCCAGGCACTGTTAACTCTACTTCTGAGTTTTTCTTTCCATGGCTGTGGATAGGCTTCTCACATGCGTGTACTGAGTGGTACTCTGCTGAACACTCCGGGGGGCACTTGAGCTCCCGTAAATCTCTCTCCTCCCCAGCACGGAGTTCTGTGGTCTCCCTTCCTCTTGGCTTCCTTGATTCTCAGCTTCATCTTGTCAACTCAGGGCATCAGTCAGGCTAGAAGCCTAGAAGCCTCCCGAGGTGGAAAGCAGAGTCCATTCTAGAGCTTGGCTATCTTACCTCTCAGAGATCTTTAAAAAATCCATATTTCATATATTTTGTCCATATTTTAGTTGTTTCAGGTTGTTGCCTAAAGAGCAATTTTTTCCCCCTGTATATGAGTTCTTGCCATAGTGCCCAGGCAAACCTTGAACTCACAATCCTTTTCCTCAACTTTCCAGTTGCCAGGACTTCAACAGATGCCACCATGTTCCTCCTTTAGGTTGAATCAGGACTTGAACCCACGTGGGTACCCATGTGGTCCCAGCTGGCAGAGCAAGGCATCCTAGCAGCATGCATCACTGTGGCTGGACTGGAAGTCCTCCATATCTGCAATTAGTTTTTTTGGAGAGTTTTTTTCGCTATAGGGCACGTGCGCTCGCCAGACAGACAGAGAGAGACATAGAGACAGAAAGCGAGAAATCATCCCCCAGGGGGGATGGCCACGCTGCAATCCCTTCTCCTCCATTCTCCTCTCGGGATCTTGGGCACGCACGCACGCACGCCCACGTGCCCGGTGTGAGTTTAAGCTGCCGGGTCTGAAACTCGAACCGTGGTCGACTACGTGGGAGTCCAGCAACATAGCCATTATGCTAACTGCTGGTCCCTGCAATTAGTTTTGACATGCAAAAACAGAATGGCTTGAAAGATGGAGACCTGTGAGATACACGAGTCAACACGTGACAGGTCACATGCAGTGAGACGTTGATGGCAGATTCTGAGTACACAGCTGCTCACTGCAAAATTCTAACTTCTAATGCTTGAAAACTTTTTTTTTTTTTTAATAAAAAGCTTAAAAATAAAAAGAGCGAGAGACTTTGTCCTAGATTTGGATCGCTCTGGGCTACTCACATTGTGACCTTGTGGGGTCACTTGTGTAGGTTGTTTTTCCTTATGAGGAAGGCCTGGTGTAGGGCAAACCTTACTAGCTGAAGCATTTAGCTCCCTCTGATCCTGAGGGTAAGAATCTTGCAGACAGAGACATGCCCACTCAGTGCTCCTCTAGCTCCATCCCCACCAGGACCCATGTGGCCTGCACCGCTCCACATGCGACCTGTCTCAGTGGCCAGCAGGTTGGTCAGTCTAGCAAAGGAGTGAAGGGAAGGGAAGAAATGAGGGCAACTAATGTCTGGTACAGTAGAGGCATAGTTCAAACAATGAAACCCTGGCATCTGAGAGCAAGTGGATGAATATGGAAGATGTACTGATAAGTGAAGCCAGGCTGTGAAGGAGAGGCATTGCATGTCCTCACTCAATGCCTACCGGATGTCTTCACTCTAGGGCAGAAATGGAAAGACTGGACGGTACAAAGGCACAGAGAGCAACTGTGGACCCAGAGACAGTGTGGGAGGAGGGTGGGAAACGGGGGAGGGTGAGAGGAAGGAAATCAAGGGGAAAAAGAAGGAAGTTCATTGTAAAAGAGTAGCCTGAGGGGCTGTTGAGTTTATGCCGCCTTTCTTCTAGAACATAACATTAGGTTTGGGGAAAGTCTTGGAGTATTTTTCTGTGCAAAAAATGCATCATCTCTTTCCTGATGACCCAGTACATCTGGTTCCTTGATGCTCAGAACTACATATATATAATTTTTTAATCAGTTTCCATCGGAAGTTACTTATCTGTAGACTGAAAATAACAAATACTTCCGGTGTAGATTCTGAAATGGTTTGAGGGTGCTGCTTAGTCAAATTCAGTGTTCTCACTGAAGACAAGAGAATCTCTGAGTTCTCCTAGTGACCTGGCAAATGAGGGAAATTAAAGGACAGGAGGAAGGAGCCAGCAGTGTCCTGAGCAGCCATGTGACAATCAGCATGAGCTGGCTGAATGCTGCATTGATCTCGTGTCTGTTTATCTTAATGAGCCAACAGTCCTGGTGTACGTACAGCTGGTTCCGCTGGTAATGGGCCTGTAAACAAATAGCATTGCTCCCCAGCTTTCAACAGGCCTTTCCACTGGGATGCGAGGCAGGGTGGCATGAAGCCAGGGCCATCATTCTCTATTAATCTACACATTCAAAGCAACCCCAATCAAACTCCCAGCAGAGTGTGTGTGTGTGTGTGTGTGTGTGTGTGTGTGTGTAAAACTGAGAAGTTATTTACAAAATTCAGATGGCTATACAAAAGATCAAGAATAACAATGGGCTTTTGTATTGACAGAAGAACAAAGCTGAAGAACTTACTCTCAAAGACATCAAGAGTGACAATAAAGCAATATTTGTTCAGCCAGCATATTAGTGATGTGGGGGAAGACACTCTGACCAATGGAACCAGAATCAAGAATGAGATGGGCATACAAGGGGACTTCAAAAAGTTCATGAAAAAAAAAAAAACACAACAGAATTAAGGGAGAAGTTTATTTTGGTGTGAAAATGCTTGCAGTTCCATGTATATTTTTTACATAGTAAGCATTTTCCACAAACCTTTGAAAGACCTCCCCACCCCCATGGTCACCTGATTTATGATGACAGCATCACTCCCTATGGTGGAGAAGAACAGTCCTTCTCGGACATGTGCTAGGCTAACGGGGCATCTACAGGCAACACTGCATCTGCAGTTCCCTAATGCCTCTTCCTCTAGAGGCTGATTCCTGCCTCTCAGCATAAGTAGTCACAACAGTGAAAGCCTATTTCAGATGAATTGCTGATTTCAATGACCAATGTCGACTTAGAGACAAACCCAAGGAGAACCTTTTTATGACCTTGGAATGGAGAAAGATTTCCTAAAAACTACATGAGATTAAAAAATAATGATAAACAGGCAAAAAAAATTTGGCAATTTCTACTATGATTGAGAACTTCTGTTTATCAAAGATGCACCACTACGGGTGTGAAAGACGGCCCGGGGTGCAATACCAGATCTGAAAATGGACTCGTACCCAGAACATCAAGGGCAAATGCAATGGCCTTAACAATGGGCAAAAGTCACAGGAGAGGACGTCATAGGAGCAGATCGAGTTGCTGCTAGACAAAGCACTTATCCTCACTGGTCATCGGAGAAATGAAAATAAAACCATAATGAACTACCACTGAATATACACTGGAAAGGTGAAAGCGAAGGGAAAAAATACTACCCTAATAGAAAGTGACTTTGTCTGGGACAGACTTGAGAATCAAAAACTGAGGCAGAAAACTTTGCAAAGGAAGCCAGGTCCTTACCTAGAGAGTCCAGGACACCCTGGCCTTGCAAGACGGGCCTTCCCAGGCTGCAGTCATGTCCTTTGCAGCCATTCTTACAAGTGACCAGTCTCTAGGTCACGTCATACTGTACCAGGCTACTGCAGGCCACACAGGATTTTGATAGTCTATGGCGGCTATTCAATTGTCCCCAGAATACGTGTTGAACAGACTCTCCTTTCCCCCAAAATACCAAGTGATGTTCTATCAGAAGCCAGTTGAACAGGGACCAGCAGGTGGCATGCTGATTAAGGCTCTGGACTCCCACATGGCTGACCATGGTTCAAGTCCCGGACCTGGCAGATTTCTCTCTCTCTAACAAGTGCACATGCCCCATGAAAAATTTAAAAATAAATAAATTAATTAAATTAAAAATTCTTAAAATATTTTTTAAACAAGCCATTGACCATGTGCACACCTGCCTCATTCTTGATTTATTTTGATCCACTGTTAAGATTTTCTACTGTTGCATCAGTAACATACTGCTTAAATCACTATTGCTTTACAATAGACCTTGAAATCTATAAGAGTAATTTAATCAGTTCCCAGAGCAAGGCCTCGGGGTGGGAGAGTAATATTTGTTTCCCCAACAGGTAGGCAGGGGGCTTTCGACAAGCAGCCAGAGAAACTGAAGCCTGGCTTGCCACCCGAACAGACCCTTGATATCTAAAGCCATGGTGTCCTCCCTGGACGTCAGTGTCCTGGTCACAGCGCTGCCCTGAGGTCTGCTGCAGAGGGCTGACTGATTTTCCCCAGAGCCTGCCCTCTCTGTGACCACATTAGTCAATCAATCACTCCACTGAGTATATCCCTGCACCTACTTTTCAGACACCCCTTGGCCATGATGGCTGCCAAGAGGCACGTGTGTGGGAGGCTGAGGAGGAGGAGGCTACCCGAGAATAGCGCACGCTCTCTGCCCTGGAGAGCTTGCGGTCAGCATTGACATAATCCGGGTGACAATTTACAAGAAAATAAATGGGTCACAGGAAAACAGTGCAGGAATTCAGAGGAGGACATGATCATAGGCTGTCCTGACCAGCTCCTTGGGCTGGGCCTTGACGCAGGGGAAGATTTCGGCTGTGGAAGGCTGGCCAGTGCTGCGACCACGGTCTCTCCTCTGCAGAACCTCATCTGTTCCTGCTCACGAGTCACCGTGGCGATGAATCCTTGGTGCCGGCTGCCTCTGCTTCCCATTGCGCCCCTACTACGATCATCTTTTCTAGTCTGTCCTACCCAGGCTGCCCCTGCCATGCCCATGTGGACCCTGTCCTTGCTGGCCAGGGCCATCCCCTCTGTGCATCAGCAGCTGTCTGGTTCTCATCTCAAGGGGAGAATTGAGTCAAAATATCCTACTGTTCTGAGTCCTTCTCCAAGTTGTTCTTCTGGATGAACCCCAAGATAGGACCTGAGCAAATGAGGAGGAGGTCAGGTGAAGCATACCTGCCTTGGCAGATGAAGGTTCAGCTGTAACGCAATGCTCTGCGATACTGGACCTATGTGGGAAGGTACCCACATGGGGAGGTCCCAGGTTCATGTCCTGAGGCTCCCTGTACAGATTGGGCATGCCCGTGTGTGCCTCGCATGGGGCTGGCTGAGGCTGGAGGTGGACCATGGCATGAAGACTCTGTTGGGGGCACTTGCCTTTGTTGCTGTCTTTGAAGAATAAAGGAATAAACATGGGCGAGGGAGTCTACCTGTCTTACCAGGTGTTGGCCAGTTATCTGGAGTTTCCATGGAATCACACATGACCCTGAGCACCTAACATATCCCATCCTGTTCGGAGCTGTAGGACATTTCACCCTCTTCTTCCATGAAGAACTGAGGGAGAGACTGCCCGGGGACCATGTTGCTGGTCTGTGTTGGTCTGAACTGGATCCTAAACTGACCTTGCATTTTCCCTGTGTCCTATATCTTCAAAATCACCCATCTAACCTCTGAGATGCTGTTCTGGTCATGGGTCACCCCACAGGAAAAGCGCCTACCAAGAACAAATAAGAGAGCCCCCGCTTGCAAGAGTGACAGAAGACAGAGACAGCACAGAGACTGATATCCGAACTCTGGTAACGGGTCAGCAAAGGAGCGTCCTCTTCACAGACATTGCACATCATCCGACAAGGAGAGGAAGGCCTGGCTGAGTTAATCACTACTCGAGAAACAATTTCACACTAGAATAAACAGAGATACAAATGATAAATGCATATTATACCACCCGTTCTTAGTCATTGTATTAAAAAGAAAGAAAAAGGAAGAGGAGGAGAATACAGTTACATCCCTCAGCAGCCACAGTGTCCCCTAATTAGCAAAACGAGAAGAGGGGGTCTGGTGAACATATCCTGAGATGAACAATCTCCTGGGACGATCGCTAGCTGAGGACAAGCTCTCACTCCCATCCAGGAGATGAATGTCAGCCGGCTGGGTCACACTCTCCGAGCGGAGGGAAGTGGAAAGCGCAGAACATTAGAAAGCAGAAAGATATATCGGCTACTGGGGGTGAGTGTGTAAAATACAGGAAAGCATAGAAAAACAGAGTTATTTTTCCATGAAGTCAGCCATTCTCTTCACGAAG
Source organism: Tupaia belangeri chinensis (assembly GCF_000334495.1). NCBI lineage: Eukaryota > Metazoa > Chordata > Mammalia > Scandentia > Tupaiidae > Tupaia > Tupaia belangeri. The sequence continues at coordinate 2,036,137 of NW_006159756.1, read as the reverse complement.
GCGTTAGGGTTTTGTGTTAGTATTCTGCGCAGCGTCTCACAAAGGCTTTTGACGCTCAGAATCAAGAACGAGGCAGGAAGACGTGCTCGTTTCTCAGAAGTAAGGCGGGCTGCTTGTTTCTTTCTGCTGGTTCATTCTCTGCATTCACGCCACACAACTCACAAGGAAAAAGTACTTCCATCCTAAGGGAATTTGGTTTTTATCACCTTAGACCCACGGTGGGAGAAAACAAAAACTTCAACCATTGAAAATTCAAGTCGGGCTAGCTTCACGGGACACTGGGCCTTCCAGCTGCGGCATGCCCCGTAACAGGGAGGGAGGCCAACCTGTTCTCGGCAGTGGCGGGTCTCGGAACGAACCACGAACCACGAACCACGAACCACGAACCACGAACCACAATGGCTTCCTTGCACGAGGGCCCTGGGAAATGGTGATGTGGAGAGGCACGATGCAGGGCTTCCTGGAACGCGGGGCACTCCTGGGAGGGACCTGGGATCCTTGCACACCCCCAATGAACTCTGATGTCCCGTCACCTCACGCTCCTACTAATTTGTCTCCAGGGTTATGCCAGCGACATGCTCTAAGAATCCGTGAGGCGCTTAGCCACTGCTCTGGTCTGCTTTCTGTTGTGATGGCTGATGTGACGACTGGGTAATTTATAGCGCGGAGGTCGATTCAGCTCAGTTTTGGAGGTCAGAGGCCAAGGGGCTCTATCTAGGGGGGTCTTTGTGTTGGTGGGGGCTTTCTGTAGAGACCTGAGGCAGCACAGGGCCTCACGCAGTGGGGAGCGAGCGGGAGTCTGGGTGTCAGTTCTGGTCCCACTCCCTTGTCCCATCAAGACATCCCAATTCAGTTATTCCTCACCCCCAATGACCTTACCTGATCCTTGTCACTCCCCCAAAGCACCCCCTTTTAATACTATCATCAGAAAATGCGTCTGTGCTTCCAGCCTGGTCACAGTGGCAGCTGGGTGGTCTTTGGGGGACTCAGTCACACCATATGGTCGCTATCGAGGATCCATTCCGGCATCCAGTGCCAGCATATTTCAGCTAATTCTGAGGGTTATGCCACAGTGGGTCTAATACACGAGACTATTTCCTAAAGAAAAGCGACATTTACTGATCCGAAGTAAATGTTACTGACAATTGATATTCCAGTGGTTTTCGGTTGTTTGAACTAGAGTCTAGATTCTAACCATGCAGGGTCAGAGACTCGCCGCTCTCTCACACGGGCGTAGGCCCGGCACCAACACTTGCTAGCCCTCAGTCTGACATGGAAGTGGTGAATGGACAAAAACGATTCCTATAACGATTGCTGTCCACATTTCTGGCCATCTCCTTTATTCCTGCCGACCCTGAGTGCTGGCCACCCTAGCAAAGGCCACTAGAACCCAGACCGAGCCTCCTGCTGGAGGACTTCAGGCGAGTGGGCACAAGGGTCCGCTCAAGTCCAGGGCATCTTGAGTGCCGTAGGTCTGGGTGGGGAAGCATGTTCCCATGGAAACCAAGGAGAGGTTTCTTTCCAGGGCAGGGTCCAGCGGAGCAAGAGTGAGCCTGGGGCACAGAGGGCAGGGACGTGGAGGTGACGAGGGGGCCACCTGGTGGTACTATTCCTAGTCACCATTGGGAAGTTGGCACTATGAATGACAGGGCATGCCACCATTCAAGGGCATGACCAGAATCTATCTTCCTTCCTTCCTTCCCCCCCTCCCCCCATCTGTCCGTCTGTCCATCCGTCCATTCGCCCGTCCCTTCCTCTCCTTTCCTTTTTAAGTTTGCTAGAGGGTGCAAGCCCAAGAGGCCCCATCTCCTCCCCTGGTAAGACCGACTTGCTGGAGCAAGCTCAGCGCCGAGGGGCGGCAGGCGTACACCTTTGTCGGAGTAGGTTCCATGGATGCTGTTACACTCCAAGGCCGCTCCTCATGTCCCATCACCCGTGAAGGAAAGACGCATCCCATCCACACACTCAGCCAGTCCCCGAGTACCTGTGTAATGAGGGAGAAGGGAATTAAAGGCTTGGAGACTCCACTGGGGTGGAAAATTTACATTAGGCTTTGAAAAAAGGAAATCAAATTTCTTTCAGAAAATTTGCCTTCTTCGTTTTCACATTAAAGCCTGTGTGATGGAGTTCTGATCAGTGCATGGGAGTGAGCAAGATGCCCACAAGCACTAGAGGTAACAGTGCCCAGCACTCACACGGGGAAGGGAACAGGGCCTGCCCCACCAGCCAGGTCAGAAAGCCTCCCAGCACACGAGACCCTGGCCACAGTACACACGAGGGACTTGTCTCCGTATTAAAAGACCACTGCCCTGAGCCCGAACAGAGCTCCAGTCCAGTCTAAGAATTTCTAAAAGAACCAAAATGAACAAATTGGTTTCAAGTAACAAAACAGCATCCTAAAACAAAGCTAACTAATATGAGGGGGACTTTAAAAAGCTCACAGAAGGGCTCAGCCGATGGTGTAATGGTTACATTGCTGGACTCCCGTGTAATCCACTGTGGTTCAAGTCCTGGATCAGACAGCTTAAAAAAGTCTGGGCACGTGTGCGTACATGTCCAAAGTCCCAATAAGAACGTGGAGGAGAAGGGATTAAGGTATGGCCATCCCTTCTGGGGGGTGGTGGTGGGGGTGGTGATTTCTTGCTTTCTGTCTCTCTGGCAAGCACATGTGCCCTATAGCAGAAATCTTTCTTTAAAAAAATTGACAGAAAATGCATATTATGAGAAAACTGCATGGATGGAATTCAACATTTTTTTTTTTGCACAAAAATAAACTTATTCTTTAGTTCCATTTCCGCACAAACTTTTTGAAGCCCCTTGTACAGACAGGGATGAAAGATACAGCTAGCATCTATCAAGGTAAATTAACCCTGTCTGGCATCCAATAAAAATTCATCTGATCCATTATGAGAGAAATGATTAGTTCGTCAGAAACACATAGCCACCCTTAAGGTTTTTATAACCTGGTAACAGAATTTCACAAATCTGAAGCAAAAGTTCTTCTAACTGCAAGGAAATAAAATCTCCAAGTTTACCCAGAGTTTTAAAAATATGCTTTCCTCAATAATTCATAGACCAAGTAAAGAGGAAATTAGTGAGGATACAGAAAACTTGAAAAGTACTCTCAACCAACTTGAACTAATTGACATTTATTGAATATTATACCCAAAATGGCATGGTAAGCATTCTTTTTACTCAACCTAGACTACTTTTCAACATAGGCTACACTGTAGACCATAAAAAGTCTCAATCGATTTAAAAGAATTAAACTGGCATATCTAATATGTTCTCTAGCCCCAATCAAATGACCATATTAGAAATCAATAAAAGAGGCATCTCTTGAAAAGTTCCAGTTACTTGGAAACTAAGTAACATACTTATAAATAACCCCTCAGGTCAAAGAAAAAATTAAAAATGAAATTAGAGAACATTTTCAGCTAGATGAAAAGGAAAATGCAACATTAAAACCAGAGCAACTTGAAGACAGGGAATAATAGAGACCAAAGAGAAAAACAATAAAATAGAAAACATTCTTTAAAAGTAAGAATCAAAAGATGATCTTTGCAAAGATCAAAACGTGTGCATAAAAATTCATTAGACTCATCAGAGAGCTGTAAATTACCATAAAGAACGGAAGTGACCTCACTGCGGAATACAGAAAGAGTAAGAGGGTACTGAGAGGGTATTTCGAACAAATGTTTGCCAATACATTTGACAACTTGGATGAAATGGAAAAATTCCTTGAAAGACACAAGCTACCAAAGATAATTCAAAGAGCAATTGTGCGATTTTTAATAGGCCTATAGCCACACAAGAAATTAAATTTGTACATATAAACCTTCCCATAAAGATAACTCCAGGCTCAGAGAACTGGCGGGTCAATTCTACCTAGTACTTCAAGTACTCAAGGAAGAAATTATACCAATTTGTCGCAAACTCTTTAAAAATTTTTAAAAGGATTGACTATCACTCAATGAATTTTTTGAATTCAGAATTACCTTCATACCAAAACCACACTAAGGATGTGTTAAAAAATCGAACCACAAACCAATATCCTACATGAGTACACATACAAAAACTCTGAACGAAATGATCAAACCAAACCCAACACTATAGAAAAGGCATAAGTCTCTCCCAGGAATGCGAAGGTGGTTTAACAGTACGTTGTACAATAAAAAATAGTTTAGATGGCCATTTCCCCCCTCCCTTCGGGATGGAAACATTATTTTATTTTTAACATTTTTATGAAGAATTGTTTCATTTAATTTTATGTATCATTGTTATTTATTTATTTATTTGCATTTGAGCAGAGAGAGACACACAAAGAGAGAGAGGGAAAGTGAGAAAGCAAGCTGCCAGGTCCAGGATTTGAACCACAGTCAGCCATGTAGGGATTCAGCATCCCAACTACTATGTCATCTGCCGGCCCCTGGGAAGGAAACTTTCAATCTTTGGAATTTCCTAAGAAATAGTAGTGTCTAATATTTACAAGCCCCTTGAATCATGCCCGAGTTTATGCCAAGAAATGAGATACCTCAGGATGGGACTGCTAACCAGAAACACTACCATAATCTTAGTGGTTGGGGCTTTAAGACAATCTGACCTCCAGGGAACAGAGCGGGGCTGGATTGTAGACTAAGTTCAATCACCTGTCAATGACTCAACCCATCATTCTATGTAATGAAACCTCAATAAAAACTTTGCACACTGAGGTTTACTAGAATACTTCTGGCTGGCGACCACGTGGATGTGCCCAGTGCCTGGCTCGGACTCCACAGGGAGAGAACGTGGAAGCACTGTGTTTGGGACCCTCCCAGATTACATCCTGTCTGTCTTTAGATTTGGTTGGTCTTGATTTTCACCCTTTGTTGTAAAACCAATGTCATAATTACACTGCTGTTTTGTGAATCATTCTAGCAAAATATTGTTTAGTGAGTCATTCTAGCAAATTAAGGAAGACTGTAGAACTCTTTGGGCTTGTGGTCAGTCAGAGCGTGGGTGGCCTAGAGACCCCCACTGTGGCTGGTGGCTGAAGGAAGGGCAGTCTTGTGGAGAACCTAGCCCTTGGAGGTGGTTAGGGTCCAAATACATTTTAAAAATCCGGCAATGTAATTTACCGTACCAACAAACTAAAACAAACTACATGATTATTTCAATTGATGTAGAAAAGCACTTGACAAATGCAGCATCTGTTCCTAACGAAAGCTCTCTATTAACCTGATAAAAAGAAATCTATGAAAAGCCTATAGTTAATGTCTTGCTTCATGGTGAAATATTCTACATTTCTCCCTAAAATTAGCACCACGAAAAGGCTATCTGGTCTTTATTTGCAATGGTGTTTTCGAGCTTCTTAATAGCTAAATAAGCAAGAAAATGAAATAAAAAGCATCCAGATTAAGCATAAATTAGTAAAACTGTCTTTGAAGATGACATGTTTATCTAAGTTTAAGAAAATGAAAACTATGGAAAACACATGAAATAATGAATGTGTTCAGCAAATTTGAAGGATACAAATTTGTTACATAAAACCAATTGTACTTAGCATCAGATCTTGCCTTCCTTTTCTTTCTTTTCTTTTTTTTTCTTTGTTTTGTTTTGCTTTTTTAGCCATAGGGTGTGTGTGTGTTCATGGGAGAGAGACAGTGAGAGATAGCGAGACAGAGAGAAGGAAAGTGAGAAGTCACTTCTAAGGGGGATGGCCATACCACAATCTCTTCTCCTCTATTCTCCTCTAGGGATTTTGGGCACACATGTGCATGAGCCTGGCGTGAGTTTCAAGCCACTGGGTCAGGACTTGAACCACGACTGACCACGTGGGAGTCCAGAGCTTTAACCACTATGCCACCTGCTGGCTCCAATCAAGGGCTATTCTATGGAACACCTGACTAGTTCTTAAACTGGCAAGGTCATCCCAAATCAGGAAATTCTGAGCAACTGCCACAGCCAAGAGGCCAAGAGGCCAAGAGGCCAAGGAGGCCAAGAAGTCTCCTCGATTAAACGGAACGTGGCTCTGGCCCGTGAGCAGAGGCGCCACCCCTCAGGAGCAGTACACCCTAGCTCATTGGCATTTGGGGGCCGAGCTGCTTCCCATGCACCACAGGAACGGCCTTGGCGGAGGGGCTGGTGCCCTTTCCATTCAGCTTTGAACTGTCAGCAGGCAAGCCACCTCCTGCAGGGAGCACAGCTGCAGGCCTGCTGTGTGCATGCGCCGGGCTTCTCCTTCCTCTGCAAAACTAAGTTTTTATTTTTCCTCTAAGCGAGTCCAATATCCCTCCCCTGGTGCTTCCTACTGCCCAGCGATGTCAGAAATGCAGCTTCCCTCATCTTGTGGGGCTCCTGCTGGCTCTTGGAAAGACAATGAGGGAGACTGAGGTGGAGACAAGCATGTGTGCCTTCTGATACCAGCGGGTTGAAGCGTACGTCTGGTGTGTGCGTGCATGCGTGTATGGAGACTTCGTAGAGCCGTGTGGAAAAATGAAGCTCACCTGTTCTGATCTGAATTCATCTAAGGCTTACACTGAAAACTATCAAAACCTTTTGGAAGAGTATTTAGGATCAGAGGGTTAGTGAGGCACAAGGGCCCCACCAGCAGCAAGGGTGTGGGGTGCTGCGATTCACCTCCTTGTGAGCCCTTTCATTGGCCATTCGCTGAGTGGCCCTGTGGCCCTGGATGGTGCGGTCACTGGCCAAGGGCCCTGGCACCCTGCGGGCCCCGTAACAGACATTCGCTGGGACCCAGGACTCACGTGGGTCCTCTGCTCCTCCCCAATCCAGTGGTTTCCAGGATAGGTTCCGACTGCCCGAGTGTGGGGTTACCCTCCTTTCCCTTTTCCTCACTCCACTCCACGCTCCAGGCAGCCCTGGCATCCCCAATAGTACCTGGTAAATTCCCCGCCCGGCTGGCTCAGGTCTGACGCGCCTCCCTCAGGCCCCTCCTGGCCTCACCTCCCTCGTAATCAACCTGTCGCACTCAGCTGGCTCCCACAGGGTCAGCAGGTCACTGCGATGCCACCTTGTCCTGCTGGAGGCTCTCGTGAGAGTCTGCCCTGGACTGAGATTGGCCTCAGACTTTGAGGTTTTGGCGAGCACATGTATCGCTCAGGGAAGAGTGGACTCTCATGAGGCCAAGGACGGGTGGTCCAGAAAGGAAGGGAGCAGATTGCGCGGCCCTTGTGCCAGTCATGACGTCCATCCTCCTCCGACTCTCACGGCCTTTCTCTCAGCCTGCCCGGGGTTAGAAAGCCTGGCATCAGAGTGACAGGGCTGCTCCCATCAACCTTCAGTTTCTCTGGGTTTGTTTCTGAAAGCATCAGCCCTGGGTCATGCAGTTTGCCGGTCCAATCATCCTGCAGGAGCACCAAGCAATATCGCACAGTAAACATTCCTCACTGCATTTCATCTGCTAATTTACTTTGGAACAAATGATTACTTCCTCCTCTCTCCCTGCAGGCCACACTTAGTAAAGCCATCACAGAAGCCGGAGAAGACAGGGTAGCTGCCAGGTGGTTTTTCTAATCTTGTCTGGCACCAGCTCAGGCTGTCAGCTATCTCTCTGGAAGAGGATTCCAGGGGCCCATCAATGCCTGGTGTGAGCACAACACTCCTCCAGAGAAGCAGAATCCTAAGGGGGGCTCCTAGATGGCCCCCAGGGGGAGAGGCAGTGTCTAGGCCCATTCTCTAAGAGCACCCCCAAAGTGGAACACCTAGAAATGCAATGCACCTGTGGAATTGTTTTTAATAAATGGTGCCTGGGTTTGAACCCTGTTCACTACGGAGCTTCCTGGAGCTCTTAGGGATAGGCGCTCCTGGGCAGAGTGGGAGAAGGAGACAGTCATGCCTGTGGTCTGCAGTGGGCCTTGGAAAGCCCATCACCAATGCAGGCCCCGAGAATGACTGGCCCGAGCAATCTTCTGACCTGGCAAATCGACACTCAGAGCCGGCAGGGCAATGTGTGGACAAGGATGACTAAGACGGAATAACTATCATAGTAAGAGCTTGAGAACTCACTAGGTAGCTCAAGAGAGTATATATATCTCATCAAACCTTGCAATAGTCCTGTAAGAGCTATTTTATGTTAAAATCACTTTTTTTTTTTTTTGAGAGGTTTTTGCTATAGGGCGCATGTACTCGCCAGACAGACAGAGAGAGAAAGAGAGACAGAAAACGAGAAATCACCTCCCAGGGGGGATGGCCACGCCACAATCCCTTCTCCTCCATTTTCCTCTCGGGATCTTGCGCACGCACGCACACGTGCCCGGCGTGAGTTTAAGCCACCGGGTCTGGGACTCGAACTGCAGGGAACAGCAGTTAGCGTAATGGCTATGACGCTGTACTCCCATGTAGTCAAATGCGGTTCGAGTCCCGGACCCGGTGGCTTAAACTCACACCGGACGTGTGTGTGTGCGTGCCCAAGATCCCAAGAAGAGAATGGAGGAGAAGGGATTGGGGCGTGGCCACCCCCCGGGGGGTAATTTCTCACTTTCTGTCTCTCTGTCTCTCTCTCTCTATCTTTCTGGTGAGCGCACCCTCCCTATAGCAAAAACCTCTCCAAAAAAAAAAAAATATTTATTTTAATTTGACCAGAAAGGGGCAGAGAGAGAGAGAGAGACAAGGTCTGGGACTCAGACTGCAGTCAGCCATGTGGGAGTCCAGTGCCCTTAACCACCATGCCACCTGCTGGCCCCCAAATCCTTATTTTATAATTTAAAAGTGAAAATTCAGGGACCAACAGTTAGTGTAATGGCTATGTCGCTGGACTCCCATATAGTCAACCGTGGTTCGTGTCCCAGACCCGGTGGCTTAAACTCACGTCAGGCGCGTGTGCGTGTGTGCCCAAGATCCTGAGAGGAGAATGGAGGAGAAGGGATTGTGGCTTGGCCATCCCCCCTGGGGGGTGATTTATTGCTTTCTGTCTCTCTCTCTCTGTCTGTCTGGCGAGTGCACGCGCCCTACAGCAAAAACCTCTCAAAAAAAAAAAAAAAGTGAAGATTCAGAGAGGGTTCAGTAATTTATTCAAGGTCATGCAGTGTCAGTGTGTAAATTCAGATTTCTCTAAATCGAAGAACAGCCAGACATGTTCTTTCACATGTCTGCTATACACAACTGCTCATTAAAGAAAAGAAATAATTTATAGACCTATTAATTCATGTGTGTTTATTCTCTTGGTATTTTGATCTCCCTTCCCCATTTCAGAAAAACGGAACCTTTTCATGCTTTCATTTCCTTGCCTCAGTGACATTTCTTAAGACATTTTTAAAAATGGCAGCCAAAGTCAATATCCACCTCTACCTGTTACTGATTCAGGACCTGTAACGACATAGTACCAGGTGTCTGCCTGGGTTGGCAACCAGGTGAAAGTTTTGGAGCACAGGCAGGAGAGCGAGCCCTCTAAGGAGGGAAAACAAGAGCCGAGTGATCGCAGCCCAGTGGCATACGCCCATCAGATAGAATATTTGCCTTCTTGGGGTATCGAACATTAAAATGGACGGCTAGCCAGTGGCGCAGTGGGCGAGGATCTGGATCCCACATGACTGACTTCCTAGACCTGGTGTCTGGAAAACCATGCCAGGTGCATGGGCGTGTGTGCCCAGAGTCCTGAGAAGAGAATGGAGGAGAAGGGACTAGGTGTGGCCATCCCCAGGAGATGATTTCTCACTTCCTCTTTCTCTCTCTTGAGAGTGCATGCACCCTATAGAAAAAACTGGAAAAAATTATGGAAAATTAGAATGTATGTGTGCTAGGAAAGTGATCATATTCTTGGTTCAAAGGTGAGAGTAAGGGAGGGGGTTGACAATAGCTCATTTTTACATTCAAGGTGGTCACACACATTCCTAGGAATGGTAATCTTATCCTTTTCTTTGAGTCCTCTCTAGGGTATAAAACCTTTCTGTCTGGATTCTGTCTTAAATCTAACTTTAATAACTCCTTCAAATAGAGAATAGAAGGGAGCTTTGGAAAGTTCATGGGAATACAGAATTAAAGTACAGTTTCATTTTAGTGCAAAAATATTTTGAGATTCACACATCTTTTTTGTTTTTTTTTTTTGGGGGGGGAGGTTTTTGCTACAGGGTGCATGCTCTTGCCAGAAAGAAAGACAGAGAGAGAGAGAGAGAGAGAGAGAGCAAGTGAGAGAGAAAGCGAGAAATCACCCCCCAGAGGGGATGGCCATGCCGCAATCCCTTCTCCTCTCGGGATCTTGGGCACACACACACATGCGCCTGGTGTGAGTTTAAGCCACTGGGTCCGGGACTCAAACTGCGGTCGACCACATAGGAGTCCAGCAACATAGCCGTTACGTCAAGTGCTGGTCCCAGAGATCCACACATTGTTTTTTTCATAACATGCATTTTTCATAAACTCTATGAGATCCCTCATACATGGGGATGTTAATTAAATGCTGATTCCGAGGGCTGCTGGAGCCAGCAGTGTTGAAATGAATAGACAAAATGGGGGTGAAACATAGTGAGGAAGTTCACACAGAAATCAGTCATGTGCACACATAGCAACGCAGTTGGTGTTTAATAAGAGAAAAAAAGAGAAAAGGGAATTTACAGCCAAATGTTATCATGCCTCGTCACAAACATTTCCAAATAAATCCATTCCCAAACCTATATATCAGACACCCGGGACATGATTTCTCCTAGAATGTGCCTGGACTAGGAGTTATGTTAGGAAACTGGAATTGCTGGAGTAACATGTAGTCAGAGGGGATGGGGGTGTGTCAGGACACAGAGCAAGAAGTAACTGTGTAAGGAGAGGGGGTTAAAAGATGTGTCAGGATCTAGGAGAAAAGGAACGATGTAGCAAGAGGGGTTCAGGAGACCCAGGAAACAAAGTAACGATGTAAGTAACGATGTAATGTCCAGGGAAATAACCAACTCTGCAAAGAAATCAATGACTGCAGTTCATTTCTAAGCACAGGTATGTGTCACCTAGGCCCAGCAAACATGCCTTTCTCACAGTGATCAGGCCCAGGGGTTCCTACTATTTGACTTTGAGAGCGAGAGACAAAGTTTGGAATTTAGTGAAGAATTTTTCCATTGGTCTGGCCCTAAAAGGCGGGACATCCAGAAGCAGGGGCTTGCAGGTTATAGGTGGGTTTACAGTTTCTCAGGTTGGTGATTGGAAAGAGAAGTGGCCGAGATCAGAAAAGAATGTTTAACAGAGAAAAGGAGGCTTTGCATTGCAAAGATACATTGCAAAGATACCCTGTCCAGGACCAGGGTGTGGAGGAGTCCTGTTGTCTGTGGGTCAGAATGGCCTGTTAATGTTTGTGGCCATGACTCCAGCCAGGCCCTCTGGAAAGAATTTTAGAAATAGAAAAAAGCAGTTAGACTTCTGTCCCTGGTACCCAGAGGGGATTAGGAGATATGGCAGAAGACAAAGTGACAGCATAACAGGGGTTGGGAGGTGTGATAGAAAATGGGAGCAGAAAAAGAAACAATGTAACCAGGGCTTAGGGAGTACCTGGAAATAAGCTGGGAACACAAAGCTGTAACAACAGGGGGCTTGCTTCTAGGACCCCCGAGTGCACTGAGAGGGTGGGAAGAGTGAGCTTCCACTGGAGAACTGCGAGTCAATGGTTGTACTGAAACCCGGCAGGGACCCCCTAATGTATTCTAAGATCCGTTTACACTGTAATAACCCAGAGTAAGAAGGTCTTTAGAAACAGTATGGACCTGCTCCTTACCGAAGACAAGCACGAAATGTGACAGTGTACAGGGCAAGTGTCCCAGGAACTGGAAGACAGGTCTTGGAGGATAGAAAGGACCAGAGTATGGAAGGCCCTTCGTGTCACCCCGGTCATGTGTGGGTGGCATTTTCCAGCTGTGATCCGGGGAGGTCCTGCAGGCAAAGCCATTTTCCTGCT